>NW_017306292.1:1866552-2006016 GCF_000935625.1 Nanorana parkeri | reverse complement strand
TCCCCCTCCCCCTCCCCCTCCCTCTCCCGTCCTCTCTTTTTAGCAGTTTTAATAATAATAGGATTGGGTGTCCTGCGGGAGGTGTTGTGCAATAAAATATGGTAGAGGTCTCCTGTAATACTCTACTCTCCCCCTACTTCTCTCTCCCCCTCTGCCCTCTTCCCTTATCCCTTATGTTTTACCTTTTGTCTCTTGTGAAGCAGTAGAGCTATACATTTGGGATATAAAGCTTAAAGTTGTCTGTCGAGTTTATGTGCATTGCCCACCGGCAGCACTGTTACTGCTCAGAATCCATACAGAACATCTCAGCAGACAGGGACCTGACACTTTTCAAGAATTAGGAGGGGTGTGAGCAATGGCTTGTGTGTTCTGGGTAGGAAGACTGAGACAAGATACGTATTGGGAAAATTTGATCCAACTGCTGGAGAGCAAGAAGAAAAAGCTTTAATTGGATATGAACAATACAAATATCTCTGCAGTTTACAAACCAGCCCTTCCAATCAAATAGTTTTAAACTGTTTTTCAATAATGAATCCAGATCAAAAAAATATACATTGCACAGCAAAGTAGTTCTTTAAAATTTTGTCCAAGCACTTCATGTCATCATGTTTCCATTCGGCTCCAACTCTGTCTGCTTGGCTTCTCTGAACTTCCTGTCTTGTACAAGATCACAAGGGACAGAAGTCTCCAGCAGCTGTCCATCTACTACCTTGGAGGTTGAAGAAGGGAGGAACGGAGGCAGGGGAGCTTACTTGCACACACAAGGGTGGCTCCATAGTGAGGGAAAGGAGTCACCCTAAAACAAAATATCGGGGGCAGTGCTCAGGGGAGCAGCTGATTCTGCAGGAAACAAACTTCTAAACGTCAAGGAGCAGCATTCCTTGTAAGTGATTGAATCTGCATTTGCAACAGCTTTAATACCTTTTGACTTTAATGTCCGTTTAAGCTGGCCATACACTAGAAGAATTTGGTTGTCACAATGTTCCTTCGCTTTTCTATAGTTTGAGGTTAAACTGATGACCGATTTCCACTGTAGTGACAAAAAACGAGGAGCAGGATGGGAATTTCTCTTGAATGAACATAATTCTAACCATGAATGTGGTTTTTGTTCGAGAAACTTTTTTTTTTTTTTTTTTAATTCCAAAATCCAATTTTAAAATGAAACAAATTTTGAACGACATTCATCAAGTCTCTGGCATTATCGAATGTTCTGATGAGACTTTTTTCATATGAAAGACCACCCCATTTGTTGTGTATTACCGTAAGTAAAATATGGTTGTTTTTACATAAGTATCCAAACTTCCTGATATTATCTTCTACAGTGCAGGACCTATGCTTGAAGTGGGTACAATGTCATCAGCAGTTTGAACATGCTTACAGGAGGAAAGAGCAGGGTGATGACCTCATCAGTACTCTGTTTCATTGCCCATAACCTGGAGACAGATTGATAACCAACCTTTAATACGGCTGCAGTATTAACTGTAGGTGTGACAGGGAAAAAGGTTTCGGCCGCAGTTTGTCAACGTTGCGGCATGCCGTGTTAGGCAGATAAGTATTCTTCTAGGACAGGGAGGGGTAGCGTTCTTAGGTCATAGGAGCAAGGCACCTTCTGTGAAAGTATAGTTATCCTTTTAAGTGTATTTTCAAAAGCAACTAGTGTAATTACCTAAATATGACTTTCTATTAGCTCCTTCTAATCGCCAGTACAATAGAGGTGGGGCTGGGATAGGAGGGGCAGCACTAGAAGGCAATCCGCTTCCTATTTTTTAAAATAATTCTTTCCTCTCTTTCTTTGTAGGCAGCTGAGTTGGGTGAAACTTTTTTTGTGAAGGAGCAGTTTAGCACTGCAAAAAGCAAATGAGAGTAAAATATGTACCTGCTTGACCTCTGCACGTTACAGGATTCACAGTAAACGCTGGTGTACTTCAAGGCACCTCTCTGCCTCCATTAAAAAGAAGTATGTTAACAAATAGCCCAGCCCACTGCACCAATCTCCACTGCTTTGATTGAAATCACATGCAGTTCACATTAGACTGGTCGCTTGTGCGTTTCAGCCGCAAACATCCCTAGCTATGTTTTGAGGCTGAAATGTGTAAGCAAACTGTTTATTGTGAGCTGTATGTGAAATATTTTAAATAAAGCAGTGGAGCTTGGAGCTGCGTGCTGCACTAATTGCTAATAAAAAGCAGAGCCTGCTTTTTTGCCGCCTTTATTCTTGCAAACCAGAATCTGTTACAAGCGAGTTCATTAGTTCAGCAATACATCAAATGCCACAAAACTGACCTCCGATGGAGGGAATGGCCCTTGGCTGATGACTGTCCTGTCAATAACATTGATTTTTGTTTTTTACAGAAACGACACAAAGCTGACAATTTTGTGAACCAGAAAAAAACTCAAGGTAGGTCTATCATTTGTGATATCCTAGTTGTCTGGTTATTTCTAGCACTGTGGAACCATCTGGTCGGCCTTCATTGTTGGGGTTTCAGGAAAGTTACACTGAGTGGACTTAAACAATCAGTCTCCTGGTAGGACGTTCTCTTTAAGGTTTCCCTGGGTTCAATCTTGCTGCCAGCTTGACAAGTACAGGCAGTCCCTGAGTTACAAACATCCGACTTACATATGACTTCTACTTACAAACTGAGGCTATTACTGTACAGCAAAGGTAGTTATAATGCTACCACGCTCGTGCCCACGAGGAGTGCCCGCCTTTTTGGATCTGGTTTGTAGTACTGTATGTACATTACAGGAAGTTGGCTCTTGTTAGACGAGGGGTGCCCACCTCTTCTTCCAGGTCACTGAGTTTTTTTTACTGCTGTCTGTATCCTCATTAGAAAGATTTAATCTCACTTCCTGTCCTTGGGACAACAGGAAGTGAAAGGAAATCTACCCCTAGGAAGGGAAATTCACTCCTGTAAGAGTGATCTTGGGAAAAAGGTGTCTCCACTGAAGCTTTATCACCAATCCTTGTTCCATTACAACCGCATTTTTTTTAAATCCAATTGTCACAGGACAGAAAGTGAGGTGAAATCTTCTGAACAGGGGCATACACGGCATAACAAACTTTACAGGGGGTTAACCCTACCCTATGCTATCCAAAACTAAAAACATTTTTTTTAATACTTAAACTATGTACCGTATTTTTCGCTCCATAAGACACTTTTTTCCCCCCCAAAAGGAGTCTTATGGAGCGACATGCAGTTTCGGGCGCCAGGCGAGTAGTTTTTGTACATTTAGCCCTGCTAAAGCAGAGCTAAATGTACAGTAGGAGCCACTGCTCGTTTAATACAAGTGATATGATTAGATCACTTGTAATAAAATCGAGCAACTGCAGCGGTGATCGAGATCACCATAGGGCAGACGAAGAACGGACGTTCTTCATCAGCTCTGTGTGATCACTGAGACCGTGGCGCTGTAATCACAGTGCCACCTGTCTCAGTGGTCACTAACTGCAGCTTCTGTCACAGAAGCTGTGACGGGAGCTACGGTCTGTCGAGTGCTCCATAAGGCGCACCGGACCTCCCTGCGTCCTATGGTCCGGTGCGTCTTATGGAACGCAAAATGCGGTACCTGTTCCAACTTGCATACAAATTCAACTTAAGAACAAACCTACAGACCCTATCTTGTTCGTTACCCAGGGACTGCCTGTACTTTGAAATAGTCACACCAAGTTGTGTATTTACTCTATATTCAAAGGTTTATTGTTAAACCAAAAGGTTATATTTGAAACAAAAAAGGAATGGAGGCGCATAAACCAATGAAAACCATGCACGTATACAAAACTACAGGACTAATGATAGTAAGGATCATGAGACAACCTTGGAGGGGATATAAAGTAAACGACTAGAAGACAAAAACAGAGATAAGAGATCCAATTTGCAAAGTCTAACATTTTATAAACATCTCAAACTGGTTTCTATGGAATATACTAAAAAACACAATTTTGCTTGCTCAGACATTAACTATATATAACCCAGAAACAGGCCAATGAAATGAATCCCCTTTTCAGTCATCTTTTTACAAATACAGTTTTATGATGCGATTCCAGTGAGCTCACCTAGAGCAGTGGTCCTCAACCTTTCTAGGGCTGGGACCCCTTGGTAACATTTGCCAAGTTGTGGTGACCCCCAATAGAGCGCTGGACTCCAGAATTAGTAAGGCGCTGGACTTGGGACTAAAAATAGAAGCACACTCACAAGAATACAAGCCTTCCACAGCCCCTGCTACCTGCTTGCCTGCTCTGTCTCCATGCAGCCTTCTCAGCCCCAGTACTGCTTAGACGCCCGCCTCCTGCAGAGCTCACATTGTATGGGAGGCAGGAGGACAGCAGCAGCTGTGAATAGAAAAGCCCTGCTGTACACCCTCCCCGGCCACTAGATGTCGCTGCAGCGGCCAGGGAGTGTGTATAGCGGCACTTTTATATTCACAGCCTCGGCTGTCCTCCCGCTGACTGACACTGCTGCGCTAGGAGGAGGCTGAAGAGCCTCTCACCTATCGCAGCAGAAGTGGATGGTGCGACCCCCTCAACAGTGAGTTGCGACCCACTTTTGGATCACGACCCACAGGTTGCTGACCTAGAGTTTCATTTTTAAGGAAGGAATCTGCTGGCATTCAGCAATAGTCCTGTTATGAAAGCAGCATATCCAGAAGGGTGCTTAAAAGACATTTAATCTGATGCTGCCCTCTTCCTGGTATGCAGACACATCCGCTTTTCCCTACTGAGAGAAAAACTAAAATATTCTACCACTACATTATGGGTATTCTAGCTGGCAGCCGTTAAAGGTCTCCAGGCTAAATAAGTAAATGGCGACAAGTGTGGAAAGATTAGGATCCTTTTACACCTACACTTGTGCTCATAAGTTTACATACCCTGGCAGAATGTATGATTTCCTGGCCATTTGTCAGAGAATATGAATGATAACAATGAAAACCTTTCTGTCACTCATGGGTAGTGTTTGGCTGAAGCCATTTATTATCAATCAACGGTGTTTACTCTTTTTTTCAATCATGACAACAGAAACTACCCAAATGACCCTGATCAAAAGTTTACATACCCCAGTTCTTAATACGGTGTGTTGCCCCCTTTAACATCAATGACAGCTTGAAGTCTTTTGTGGTATGTGTGGATAAGGCTCTTTATCGTCTCGGATGGTAAAGCTGCCCATTCTTCCTGGCAAAAAGCCTCCAGGTCCTCTAAATTCTTGGTCTGTCTTGCATGACCTGCACGTTTTGAGATCTCCCCAGAGTGGCTCAATGATGAGGTCAGGAGACTGAGATGGCCACTCCAGAATCTTCACTTTATTCTGCTGTAGCCAATGACAGGTCGTCTTGGCCTTGTGTTTAGGATCATTGTCATGTTGGAATGTCCAAGTACGTCCCATGAGCAGTTGCCGGGCTGATGCATGCAAATTGTCGTCCCGTATCTTTTGATAACATACTGCATTCATCGTGCCATCAATTCTGACCAACTTTCCTGTGCCTTTTGTAGCTTGCACATCCCCAAAACATCAGCGATCCACCTCCCGTGTTTCACAGTAGGAATGGTGTACTTTTCATCATAGGCCTTGTTGACTCCTCTCCAAATGTAGCGTTTATGGTTGTGGTTGGTCTCATCACTCCAAATGACTTTGTGCCAGAAGGTTTGAGGTTTGTCTCTGTGCTGTTTGGCGTATTGTAAGCGGGATACTTTGTGGCATTTGCGTAGTAATGGCGACTCGACCATGCAGCCCATCTTTCTTCAAGTGCCTCATTGTGCATCTTGCAACAGCCACACCACATGTTTTCAGAGTGTCCTGTATATCACCTGAAGTTCTTTGTGGGTTTTTCTTTGCATCCCAAACAATTCTCCTGGCAGTTGTGGCTGACAGTTTAGTTGCTCTACCTGACCGTGGTTTGGTTTCAACAGAACCCCTCATGTTCCACTTCTTGATTAGAGTTTGAACACTGCTGATTGGCATTCTCAATTCCTTGGATATCTTTTTATATCCCTTTCCTGTTCTTTACAGTTCAATTACTTTTTCCCGCAGGTCCTCTGACATTTATTTTGCTTTCCACATGACTCAGAATCCAGACACGTCAGTGCATCACTGAATGAAGGATGCAAGGGTCTGTCAGGAGGCCAGAAACACATTGGCCTTCTATACACGCAAACAGATCACAGGTGAGGATGGTTCCCTTTAATAGCCATTCACACGCCTTTTGTGTCAACCTGTGTGCAGGCCAAAATCACCAGGGTATGTATGTAGGTAAACTTTTGATCAGGGTCATTTGGGTAGTTTCTGTTGTCATTATGATTGGAAAAGAGTAAACACAGTTGATAATAAATGGCTTCAGCCAAACACTACCCATGAGTGACAGAAAGGTTTTCGTGTTTATCATTCATATTCTCTGAAAAATGGGCAGGAAATCATACATTCTGCCAGGGTATGTAAACTTATGAGCACAAGTGTATACACATGCACTAACTTTATTATTGTTTTTGTTATTATTATATTCGTAATTGTACACATTTGCACATGCGTGCAATAATGTGCTTTTGGCGTAGTTACAATTTGTATAACTGCATCTCCAAACCCAATCCCAGTCTTACATTTATCTGTCCATGATCGAGCGAGGTATTGGTGACTAGATGGCCCAGCCTCTTGTTAATAATCTGAATAGACAGACCCATGCATGCGCTCCTGTACAGTACAATTCTGATCATTCCCATGGATTTGTGAGTACAAAAAAGAAATGTTTAATAAATGTAAACTGCACCACCAATGTAGTAAGGAAATAAAATCACTCTGGTTCACTTATAAGGCCCCGTTCACATTGAGCGATTTATCGCGCGGTAATTCCCGCGATATCGCTGCAATTTACCGCGCGATATCGCTCTCCAATACTTCTCAATGGGGCAAAGGGTCCTGCTGTCGCGGGTCATGCGTCGCTACAGCAGGACCCTTTTTGGAGCGGATTTAGCCGCGATTCAAGCTTGTTCAATGCAAGCATTTGCGCGATATCGCGCAAAATACACGCAATTTGCGAACCGCTCAATGTGAACGGGGGCTAAAGAAGTGGAAACTGCTTGCTCCAGCCTTGGTGGAAAAACTAATAATCTAAGCATGCCTGCATTTGGTCAGTGGTAGGGCTTGACCTCTCCATGAATGGACCAAAATAATACCACAAGGCCTTCTTGCCTTGTGTTTTGAAAGGTGCAGATGAACGTCAAGATCTCCACTACTCCTCCAATCACAGATCCGCTTCAATTTCCTGCTAAGAATGCAAGTGTTTTCTGAATGGAGGAGGTGCAGGGTGAGCGACACGTCATCTGTGTACTCCAGTTGGCAAAGTAAGGGCCGATTTACACCACATGTAATGACAAGGCAATAGCCTTGTTTTCAATCGTCTCCGTTTATTGTACCATGTTGCAGTGGTGGGTGCCGACAAATGTACTGCATGCACTGCTTTTTATTTAGCACAGCGTAGTGCGATGTGGTACAACCGCCTTGTACTGTACATTGGTTCTAGTACTGAATGAAATGTCATTTGTAAATAAAGTTCTTTAAAAAAAAAAAAAGTAAACCGCGCAATGCTCCGGCACTGTCTGGGCTGAATGAAAGTTAGTTTTCAAAACACAGCAGCAACCATGGCACATGCTTCATTTTTCCACTTCAGATAAGCTTATGAACAAATAAATAATGCCGACCCCTGAAGCAGCCCTAAACTCCCCTTGGTGAACATAGGGATGCTTTTGGGGGGATAAAGCTCACAGATGGTCTTTCACTTCTGTTCAACTAGAATCCACCTTCCTCTTATTGGCTCCTATGGAGTGTTTGTTTATAGATGTTTTTACTTGCCTTTTAGGCTTGAGCATTTTATTTTATTTGTAGCCAATGCAAAGCTAGCAAATAGGCAAAACAAGCTTGAAAAAGTACTTTTTTTTTTTCTCTCTCCCTTTGAAGTCTATTAGGGTCAAAACTGACTTGACTGCTGCAAAAGTAGCTCATGTACTTTATCAAGCTACAGGCGTTTTGTTACAAGCAACAGTATGCTCAGGTGTGAACGGGCCATTGAAAATAATGGGTTTCCTCCTGTTAAATGTTTTATCGCTTAGGCATTCGAGGTGCAAACCACTCATGTGAGAATGGGGACATAAATGAAGGTAATTGTATCAAGAGTTTTTGAGTTTCAGACATGACATGGCGCATGTCCACTTTTCAAACAGCTCTGCCTGATGGGTAGACAAGAATTTTTGAATAAAAGGAAAATGGTTAACCAGTCAGTGACCGTTTTTTAGTCCCATGATTCTCAGGCAAATCTACCTGGAAGGTGGTCATAGGTAAGTCTTTGTGATTTGGCTGCTGCATGTGCAAATACTAGAGGACTGTGTAATAGATCTGATAGAAAGTTTTCTTTCCTCCTCCTCCAGTTCTCAGAAATGGTGCCTGGGAGATTGTACACTGGGAAAAGGTATGTTTCTGCTTGCATGTTTCTTGACATGATTACCTATCTGCTTGCCACCAATGTAATGATTTGTGAAATTGTGCTTCTCAAACCAACCAGATAACAATTGTCAATGTTAAAAAAAAAAAAATGTTGATGTATTTCTGTATAAAAAAGTCATATGTTGCATTCTCCATCTTTTTTTTACATTGCAGGTTTGAAGTGGTTAGGCAATGAGATTGTTCTTAGTGTTGATACATTGACAAGTGAAGCCAATCATACCTTGAAATGTAAAAACTTCAAAACTGATTGTGGGACCCCTGGGACTGGTGCCCCTACCTACAACTTTTTCATTTCTAGTCTGTGAACTATAACCGAGATACAACTGTTCCTTTTATAAGATTTTACTTTGAAATGAATTTCGGCTATATTCATGCAATGCATTTGTGCATTTATTATTATGGTATTTAGATGCACCTGTAAACTTTAGACAAGCCCTAAGTGGAATCTGTTCATTGGAGTTATTGGAAAGAGTTTAATTACAGTAGACAAATGCTGTGTGGGTCAGAAGCTACAGCTGGAATTACTGTATTATGCTCCAACATGCCAAAGTAAATAAAATGGCAAGTTTATAGTGTCATACTGGTGGGTTTTTTTGGTTTTTTTTTTTTACTGAATCTGTCTGAAAGAAAAAAAAGTGCAGCTTTTATGTGTAGTGTTTGTTTGGTACATGGGTTTTGGGGGTACATCAAGGTCTTGTCATACTAAAATAAGTACACTTTTTGCTCTACAAGTAAAAAGTCCACAGAGCTTCATATTTAAGTATATGTAAACACAATCTCATATTGATTTGAACATGTTATTTCAAAGGTAATTTTCTTTAGGCTATAGATATGCTTAGATTATGGTTCTAGTAGAAACAGGAACAAAATGCAATGGATAGAGCAGCTAAAACCACATTATTAAATATAAAATTAAAAATTGGAGGGAACTGGGCTTGTATCATGGGTGGTAGGTTTCCTCCACAGTACTTTCATGTTTTTGTGCAGTGTCACTTCTCCAGAGTTCTCTTTCAGTCACCGAAGAAGGGGCAACAGCCCCAAAACATGTCGGTACTGGGGGCACTTCACCATCCAGTATACAGTTCCAGTCCCCCTCCCGTACCAACTTTGATTGGCTTTGTTGTTTTCCCAATGTCGACCTTCATCTTGGCATCTGTTGGCATGACCTGGTGCTCCTTGCGATGATTTGACCTGGTGGTATGCCCTTATTAAGTCACGCCATTATAAGTTCAATTTTTATTTAAAGTGGTTTTATCTGCATTATACAGTGCGCTTTGTTTCTGTATCTATTATTATTACATTTATATATGACCTTTGGCTATACATCAAGCCTGCAAATTGATACATATCTGCCTTGATTCCTGTGATGCAAGGTATTTGAAGACATTTGATTAAATTATGGTCCTGGCAGAGGTGCTGGCCTTCTCACGTATGTTGCTCTCTGTGGGTGGAACTGGACATGGGGCTATGTAGTCTTTCTGCTATTGCTATGGAGAGCTGAAAAGCGGGGGCAGGGCAGCATAAGATCGGGCTAAAGAATCCAGCTATTATAACTGCAAAAAAACAACTAAACTTAGTTGCTATGGATCTTATTGGTAAATCTTAATGCCTTATTAACACCTGTGTGGTGCACTGAGGTTCGTTACATCATGCATATTAACGTGTGTTGCGGTAAGGCAGTCCTAATTTGAATGGGCTGACAGTGCACCACCTTGCTTACTGCAGACAATAGTAAATATCCTTACAGAAGATTTTATACTTGAGGTTCATTGTAGCAAATATAAAAAGTTGATGAAGCCATCCACACATTTCCTGCCTGAGTTTTTCCAAGGATGACAATTCTATGGTCTGATGAAATGCAGGGCAAGACCTTGGATTCTTCCCTGGAAACGGTCTGCTGTAAGATTGACAGTAGACATGAGCAAACTGCCCTACGCTGTCTTGGTCACACGGCTCCAGTCATGAACACCTACACAAAGCTTACTTGACTTACTGTCGGGTTTATACAATTCGCATTCTGGCAGGAAAACCTTTAACAGCTTTCAAAGCACCTCTTAACAAATTGGTTGCCAGTATCTAGCATTCTCTCCCAGGAACTGCTATGAATGCCTGTGATTGATTGCTAAAGATCAGCATGAGGATGAGAGAATGTAAACGGTGAGTTTGTTAGTACAACCACTTTTGTTTGCTATCTATCTGTGAAATATGCCATGTGGGGAAAGGCTAACTACATAATGTCACATCTACTTGAAATCTTAGAAATCCATGTATACTTTATCAATTTTTGCCACAAGGGGCCGTTTTTTTTTTTTGTTTTTTTTAATGAACATGTTGAAGGCACTATTTACTCCTATAGCATGGGTAAGCATGAGTCCTGATAAACTATTGGCATGGTTAAATTATTGAGAAAAGCTGTAATAATTTTGTTTTTTTAAATTGTTTCTTGTTTTAGATCATTGTTTTTCAACCTTTTTTGAGTCATGGCACACTTTAAAGCCTTGGTTCTCAACTGGTGGGTCGCGACCCCATGTTCAGTGGGTCGCTACTTGCCTTCTTTGCTAGGTGAGAGGCTCCTTTAGCCTCTTCCTAGCACAACACAGTCAGTTCCTGCACAAAGCAGCATTCAAAATATCAGCTTGAAGTGGGGTGGGCTGGTGTTATGGCCGTGAGGGAGCTCCATCCATACGTGCATTGCTTAGAGTTTCATCACATGCCCTGTAGAGGTGCCTAGACCAGAGTGTCATCACATACTGGCTCCCGAGACCTCTACCGGATGTGCAAGGGAGCTGTACATGCAATGCACATATGGATAGAGCCCCGTTACAGCACAGCAGCCCACACTGGAACCCAGCCTGAGTATCCAAAATCTTGAGGCACCCCAGTAAAATGTAAATGTTACTTACCCCTGTGAAAATCACCCAACAGCCTTGTAGCAACCGGAGATGTCATTCGTTGCTATAGTCCTGTGGGGTGGCTTTCACAGGGTAGTGGCTTGTGCTGCATGGCTAAGGGAGAGACCACAATGTATGCCGTGCAGATGGCCCCTCAGCGTTCAACTATATCATTGGTTGCTAGGGAGCAAGCAGGCGTCCTGGAAGGCACCTTACTGATTCCTGGCAACCAATTACTTCATCAGGCACTGAAGACTCTGTCGGCAGCCACAGTTTAAGTCTTAAACTGTGACGGCTGACAGCGTCTTGAGCATTCAATTATATAATTGGTTGCCAAGAAGCGAGTGGCATCCCCCCAAGGCACCCAACTGATTCCTAGGAGTGCGATGGGTTCATGGATCTACTACAGACACATAGTACACACTTAGTTGAACACGTAATCACAACAACATCCTAGGGCTGTTTTACTAAAGGAAAATGGATTGTTCACTTAGCTAAATGGATGTTTACTTGCAAAGCAAATGTTTAGTAAATAAAGTGACCTTGTGTTCACTTGAATACTTAGTCATGTGAAGGAAATGCAGGATTTTTGCTAGGACGTGATTGATTTACTGACATTTACACAGCTTCACCTTTTGTACTAAACTGACTGAACATTCAGTTTGACAAGTGTACAACCTTTTCTTTTTTTGTAAATCATCTCCACAGTCTCCCATCTCCTCCTCTGCTGTAGAATTGCAGCCTTCTATGACTAGAAGCCACTTTATCACTGTTAGAGGAGCAGGTAGACACTCTTTGCTGGATAGGTGCAATAGGGTTGAGTTTCTCAAGGAGTAGGGACCGTTCAAAGTCACAAAGTGAATATTGGTGAATGCATTGAAGCTAAGTTCATTATGAACTCTAGGCAGATATAAAAACACAAATTACAAATACATCAATAAATGTATTTTTAAATGCAAGCATTGTAAGTGCATGAATTTGACCTGGTATCAGTCTTTTGCAGTCTTTGTATAGCAGAGTGGGAGTGTGAGCGATCATGTGCTGACAAGAAGCTTACTGATGGGAGAAGAAAGCAAGCAGAGTGACAGGGACATGAGCTCATTAGTGTTCTGTTGCTCCTTTTATTGTCGAATAACAGTCAGGGGTGGGTCCAGGGCGACCTGGGCTCTGAGGAAGTAGGTTGAATGATTCTGGGGAAATCTTACTGCAGAAAAGTACTGCAGGGAAAGTTGAATATTGAAGGTGAATATAACAGCAAAAACTGATTGAGTTTTTATTAATTCCACCCACTGTATATCACAGGAAAGGTGGCTTGATCACCAAAGAATGTGAATTAGTACGTGCAGTAGTACTTACAGTATGTACTGCTTTTTAATGCGTTTGCTTGTGCTGGAAACGTTAACCAGTGAATCTGATTGGCTGTGAAGGACAGCTCCTTTAAAGTAATTTGCTCTGGTTTTTATAGTTAAAGTACAGTGGTACCTCGGTTCACAAACTTAATTCGTTCTTCAATTCTGGTCGCGAACCAAATCAAATACTGTATGTGCTAAAAAGCTTCACAGCAAGTGTGCACAGGTCTGTCTGCGACTGCGATCTCGACTAGAGGAAGCCACGACCACGTGTCAGAGCAGGAAAGATGGCCGCGGTCGTGTTCGTCACCCGATGTGGAGTTTGCGAACGTAAGTAACATTTTGCCGAAGTTTCTGTTTGCGAACCTAATTGCTCGCCAACAGAAGCGTTCGTGAATCAAGGTATTACTGTATATCTAGAACCAAGCATTTAAAAAATTTTTTTTTTAGAGTAGGGGAGGATTAAAACGGCTCTATCATTAGAGAGATTTTTCTTCACTTCCTGTCTTGTAGACTCAGCAGGAAGTGAGAGGATATTTTTCCAATGTAGGACCGTTGTCACAGGAACTCAAAACTTGCATTTACCCGCTTTCATTCCTGATGACATTAATGATCAGCACAGTTAAGGTCCCCACACACCTTACGATAATCGTGGGAAATCCCGCGATCGTACGATTATCGTAAGGTGTGTGGAAGCCGTGCGACCTCTACTACTGTAAGGTCGTACGACTTAACTTATGGACATGTTTGAAAACCCGCCGAGCATCGTGCGATGTTCGGCGGGTTTGTGGCATGTCCGTACGATAAAAGCCGTACGGGCCGGTGTGCGCAAGGGCACACTGCCCGTTCGGCATTGCGGTCATCGGAAGCCGTGGCTTGCGATCATTGCAAGTGCAATCTGCCTATGCAAGATAGGCAGATCGTACGTTTTTTTTAAGTACCTTACAACCATCGCAAGACAAAAGTCTTGCGATGGTTGTAAGGTGTGTGCCCAGCCTTAGAGGGACCTTTTGAGAGAGTGTATCTGCCTGACTAGGATACATAAAACCACAAAACAGTTGTTATAACCCCTCACTACTCTGTCCAAACAAAATGTTTTGCCTCTAGTTATACTTTAAATTGTATGTCCACTTTTGCAGTCAAATTTGAGAAAATCCCCCCTTGTGTTCCTATTCACATAGCCCGAAATCGCACTCCTGACCAAATAATACCTGTGGGTGCCAAAGTGACTGCAGATGCCTCTGCAATCCAAGATAAGTGTATGTATAAAGTCACTTGCACTCCAATAGAATTTCAAGTCAAAAACGGTTTATTGACTTGATTCTGTTTGCCTGAAGAAGAAACTGATGTTCCGAAACGTCGCTATATGATGTGATCGCAATCGAGTCAATAAACCGTTTTTGACTTGAAATTCTATTGGAGTGCAAGTGACTTTATACATAAACCTATTCACATAGCAACCCGAAAAATAATTTTTCAAAATCTATTTCTTAGCTTTTAGTTGTGTCTGTGTAGGTGGCCTTTGTAGCTTCTCTCTCGATTTCCAAGTGACGGGAAACTTTGTCTGTTCCCATAGAAAGAGTAGGGATAGACTGAGCTTCCCCTCATTACCATACAATCTTTCATTAACCTTATGTTGGGAAAGACGGTGTTCATATCTAGTATAAAACTGATCATGGGCGTAAGTACAAATCATGGGTCCCGTCGCAGAACTTTCGGGGCCCCGGCTAACGCCATGTAGCGGCAGGCAGTGTTAACTGTGACGGTATTTGTCCCTGATCTTAACATAAAGTATGTCTGAAATGAGGACAAAACAGCAGGAGAGATGCCAGCATAGTCAGAACACTACTAGGGAGCAGTGCTGGGGGTAAAAGTTATAGTAACACTAATAATAACTATAAGGATATTTTATATTATGATATAATGCTCTTATACACCTATTCAACCCTAATAGAATCTTCTTAAACTAGCTTCATAAACCTTTTTTTGTAGAACCTCAGCCCTCCTAGGAGATGTTAAAAGAGATTAAACTCTGGGATTTGTGACTGTATAAGGCGTACTTGGTTAATTTCCATTTGTAGTAGTAGTTCAGAGTACAATAAATCTACACTACTAAGATAGATTAAGCAGATGCTTCTTACTGCATAGAATGGGATCTGTGACTAGAAGATTCTGAGTTCCGACTTCAGTCCTTTTGTACTGGAAACCTCACAGTTTTTTTTCCTTATCAGGGCCCCTCCTACCCCAGGCCCCATAGCAGCCCACACAGCTACTGTTGTGGCACTGAAGCTAATAATGAGATCTGCCAGTACAGACAGGATTAAGCTGGGTACTCGGAGCAAATTTTGGCTGATTCTGCAGGAATTGGCCAAAATTCACTCCGTTGGTGGCCCTATCCCCTCCACAGAATCATTCATTACATTGACTTTTAACGAAGGAACATGTGTGAAAATTCCTCAGCCGAATGGTGCTTGCAGACAAGTTCGCATATAGAAAGCCCACAGTAGGAGATTTCAGGAATCTTTTTATATTTTTTGCGTTCAGTTGGCAGTTTGAGCAAAAAAAATAAAATACATTTAGTGTATTCCGTACTTTAGTTATGTTAACCTGCCTATCCCTCCTTGCATTACAGAGCAAAACTCAGTTCAGAGAACAACCTTTCTTCCAGATGCGAGCATATTTTGTGCAAGCAGCTATTTAACACTTTTTTTTCTCAGTTATGCTATGTGAATGAGAAACTGCAACAAATATAAAATAAGTGTTATCTCAATGTTGGCTGCAGAAGTGGAAATTTCCTGACATTGTTCAGCTTTGTCCTTGTGTTAGCATGGCCCATCCCCAGTCACAGTGAGATTATAGACAGTGGCAAGCCATACAGAGAGGGTCTTTTCTCCTAAATGAAAAGGCCAGTTATGAAGACGTGTGTGTTTATAATGGCGCACTAACAAGCAGACATGGCTGGGTGAATGGCTTGTTGTTCACCCTCTGGAATGAAAGTGCCAAGAGACACATTGCACAAGGCAACTGATGGGAATGCAGTTATGTTAATGGTAGCACAGATAAATCTTTAATGTGTTCTTCTGAGTTCACTAACTGGAAATAATTGATCTTCATTAGGACAAAGTATTGTAGCATCTTATTACTTTTCTCTGGTTGGTTTCACTTTTTTTCTCTTCAGAAAAGGAACAGCAGTACTTATGAATAAATAACACAGAGAATCTCATTTGCTGTGGAATTAATTAGCATGGTTGGTATACCACACCCCAAGAACAGCCTAAGCGATGAATACGTCTCTCTATGGCTTGGATCTCTTATACAGGCTGTTATTAAATATTTAGAATACACGGTCACTTTTTTTTGTATAAAATTTGAGGGATTTTTAATGGATCAACAGGTTACTTCTAACAGTGTGCTAATTTGTTTGGAGGGCCTACGCTGGCCTATGTCCTTCTTCTTTTTTTTTTTTTAAGATTAAAAGTTTATTAAACACATTTTTTCATGTTATACAAACGGAACAACAACAAAAAATAGAATCTGTATCACAAAGTAAAAATATCAGAGTGTAAATGACAAAGTACAAAAATCCCATGGCAGTAGGGAGCTACAGTATAACTGTGCTAGCATAAGGTACAGGCACTCGGTTAGGGTCAGTGCAAGGAAAACGCAGGGTGCGTTCAGCGTCATCAACATGAGTTATAAAATTGTAGCTTTATAATCGTAGCATTATCACAATGAGGTAAGTATGGCTAAGCATGGTGTCTTGGGGGGCCTCCGTGATACATATCAAGAAAAGAATGCTAGCAATGGGAGTAGTCAGCCTGGGAAGGGAGGTGGAATAAAAAGTGCAAGAATGTCTCAATGGCCTATGTCTCTTTTGCTTGAAATGTGATCGATTTGAATTGTGATAACTGTTTCCTATTTTTTTTTTTTTTTTTTCAGGATGACAAAAACATGATCCAGTAAATCCTGCAGCTGTTTTAAAGTATGAGACCATAGTAGTAGTAATGTCTCAACACTTAAAACTGCAGTTTTTCATAGGGAATCGACAAAGATAACAAACATAGGTTTTTCAATACCTGATCAGCTATAGATGATGGGATATTGCAGTAGAAAGTGTTGATGTAAGTGGTCTAATATAAAGCTTGTTTAAAGCAGAACTCCGTGCACATAAAATCTTAACCCTTGCAGTGGGGCTACTCCTACACTACAAGGGCTAAATGCTCATTTTGCCTAAGGAGCTAAAGTCACCATTATACTTACCTGAAGCACAATCTTGGCTGGCTCCTAGACCGATCCCTTCAGCCTCTCTGCTCCAGCAATGGAATGTCCCTCAGTGCCCTCACGTCCTCTACACTGTATAGGATTTGATGACTCACTGGACCTTAGACTGCAAGCGGAGGGGGATCAAGGCTGAAGGGGACCATTCGAAGAGTCAGCTGGGATCATGGTTCAGGTGAGTATATCTGTTATTTTGGCTTTCTAGGCAAAATGAGCACTCAATCCTTGTAGTGCGGGGGTAGCCCCACTGCAAGGGTAAAGATTTTAATAAAGTTCCTTAAAGTGTATCTCCACTTTTGCAGACAGATTGGGATAACACCCACTTTATTGTGCTACTTTTTTCATTTACATAAAGAAAATAAAAAATTGCAGCTCAATTCTGGAAACTCCAGGACTAAAACTTTGCTTCAATCATGCTGGGAGAGTTTTTCTTGACATATATTTCCCTGTCTGTACTGTGCTGGCAGATTTCCAAAACAAAACTGTATGTATGTATGTTTTTATTATTATACTTATCACTTGGGTCGTGGATGCAGTTTTCTGGCTCCTGCAGACTCTTCCTCCCACCCATGTACATACTGAGGTATGGACATTCAATAGCATGGACGGGAGGAAGTGCCAATGGACTACAAGTGCAGTGATGTGGCTGGACTTGTATTTTATTGAGCACTCCAAGTCCCTTTGCAGCAGATTTGTTATTGGATGACTCGGCTGAGTGGGTGAAGCCACACAGCTGCACCTAACTCAAATTTGTAAACAAGCCTGGGGGAGGGTGAAGAAGCCCGCAATTTGTGTGTGAGAGGAATATTGTGTTAATTATTTTAGGTATGCTGTGTGACTGGGAACACATAAAAAACATAGTGAGGGTTATTTAAATAAATCTGACTGCAAAAGTGGAAATACTCTAAGGTCTGCATGGACTAAAACAAAAAATAACCAATTTCAGTTCTCAACGTGAACCAGGTCTCTTTTATATTAAAGTATGAGTGCTGGTGTTTCCATTATAAATCTAACTATCTAAATAATAAATCCAATCTAAATAAATCACGTCTAAGTGCTCAGTCATGTAACCGATGTATGGGTTATATTTATAGTGGATTTTGTATAAAAACATAGCTGCTTTCCTCACTCTGGGCCCCATATTAACATTTGGGAGGAATACTGAACAGAATTGGGGGTACACGAGAGCCTTCCGTCTGACTTCCAGATGAGTCAGCTCTGTCGGCTGCCTCTCAAGTGAGTCATTAGACTGTGACAATCAGCACATTGGCTGACATAGAGTAAAATGTGACTGGCAAAAAGGTTTCTATTGCTCAGAGCTAAATTGTAGCACAGCAATCCCTTCCAAATGTAAATGTTTGATTTCATCTTGATGTTTGTGCAGCTTTAGAGTCCACAGTGGGTGATAAAATATCCTTTGATACGTTTGTGCAGTCATATGCTTCTTTACACTACTTGCATTTCTGATTTCAGCACATCTCTTCCTATCCAACAACCACATATTTGGGTTCTGTTGGGTAATGGTATTTGCAGTTGTTGTTTTTTTTTAGTAAAGTGGAGTTTTCCATACTACTGTTGGTGCTCCTCATATGTTTACTTATGCATCTGACATTCCTATTGTATGTAAGCAAAACGTGTAAACATGCAACTCCCAATAAAATGGAGGGGAATTGATCAAAACTGGAGCAGACAAAATCTGGAGCAACCAATCGGCTTCTTTCTTCAGTTTGTTCAGTTAAGATTTGAAAGTGGTTGTCATGCACAGCTGCTCCAGATTTTGTCTGCTCCAGTTTTGATAAATTCCCCTCAATGTGTCTGCCCTTGCAATTTTCTTCTCTACGTATGTGAAGTTTGGTTACCTGAATTTATTGAGGGGTCATTTCAGTTTCCTGTGATCGGTGTGGGCAGCTGGGTGGTGACGGCACTTTGTTGGATGTGCGGTTTTAAGAAACCAGTAAGGATATGTTTGCAAGTATAAATGAAAAGCTTTGCATACTATACAGGTGCAGCTGAAGTGTTCAGACTTTTTTTTTTTTTTAGGTAATGCAAAGGGCAGTGGTGTCTAGGCTAGCAAATATTTATTTTAACTGATGCAACCAATTTTACCTATGCTTATGGTTGACAGAGAATGCAAAGGGTTTTTACCTATATGAATGGTCATTATGTTATGGCTGATCATATGTTTTCCTGTCCAACATTCTTCGTGAGAGATCTGGTGCAACGTAGCTGGTCTAAGAAAACACACAGAAAAACTGGTCACAGATGGGTGGTGAGATATTCAACCTTTTTTTGCATAACAGGATTTTAGCATATGTAGAGATCTTTGATTTGGCCAGAATGTGACTGCAGGATATACAATTAAAGGTTTTCTCCTATCAGTAAAAAAGGGAATGGCAGTCATCTTCTTGCATAGAGATTTTTCAGCATTGAGGATGTGTTCTTTGTGCTCTTTGTTAGAATTTATCACTACCCGAGGGTAAGGTGTGCCCCCATTGTGTATCTTTCTCAGGGTGTGCAAAGGTTTACCCCCTTATCGCCTCGAATCAAAATATAATTTGATACCCTGTTTCTCCGAAAATAAGACCTACCCCGAAATTAAACCTAGTACCATTCTGGGGAATTGCTAAAATATAAGACCTACCCTGAAAATAAGACCTAGTTGTGACCATTCCCAGGGCTGGTGGTGGCATAAGGGGGAACTAGAACAGGCCTTAAATTTTCTCCTGGGACCCCATATGGGGTCGCGACCCACACTTTAAGAAGCACTGAACTAGAAGAGCCGCGGGAGAGAATCAGTGGTGCCAACGATGGCAGTGCTAGAGGAAGCGAGGCGGCAGCGCAGGGAGCAGAGACGCATAAGCCTATGTTTCCTCTATAGCCCGGCTCCTGTCACAGGTGGAGTGATACCAAATGCACTCCACCTGTGAGGAATCGATAGTGAAAGTGCGCTTCGCTCATTCTGGTTACCAAATTGCTCTTGGAAAGGTATGGCACCCCTGATTGCCCTGATCACCATATTCTTAACTTTGCCATTTTGAATTATTTTATTTGGATTTGCATTAACTTTGGATTGTTGCACATTAAAAAAATAAAATAAAATAAGACCTACCCCAAAAATAAGACCCAGTGTGTTTGTTTAAACCAAAAAAATATAAGACAGTGTCCTATTTTTGGGGAAACACTGTATTTTACTGGTACTAATAAACAAACTAAAGAACCCATCACATTAAAGAAGTAAATTGCTAATTCAAAAGTCAAAAATAATGTAAAATATTATAATTTGCTTCGTCTCAGACTGGCAGCAGTTGTGTGTGTGTTTGAAATGGCAGCAGTTAGAAAACAAAACAAAAAAACCTCTTTAAACCCAGCCATTGAATCAGCAGGCAGTGGACAGTTAGTCATTATCTGCTGTCACTAATCTACAAATATAATAGCGTATTTATTTAAAAAAAAAAAACTGTGTGGGTAGCCATGGATTTAAAAAAGCTTTCTAATTTTTTTTTTTTAAATAGCCGATTTTGGATTCAGTCATTTATCCAAGAAAGATCTGCAGAGGTCCACCCTACGCCTGCAGGTAGTTTGTTCTTTGGCTCTTCAAAACAGGTTTTTATTGACAAATAGATCATGATAATGAATGTCCTCCTGACTTTTTCGGTAAATTCAAGTGTCTTGAAACCTGGAAAAATGCTTCTGTATGTAAAATGAACAAAGTCCTGTAAAGATAGCAGCACTGCTCTGTGATTGGAACAAGCAGTGGTGCTTAGTCACAACAGTACATTCTCCTCCTTAGTAATACATCACTGTTAGTCCTGACTTCTAGAGCAGAGCCCAAGGAAATGTGGTTATAATTGAGTTTTGTAACTTTAATGGATTTCAGATTTCTTTCCTTTTGTATGCTAAACAAAGTGACACATTGCTTGTTAAAGTGGACCTTCCATATTGGACTGTTAACTCGCCAAGTGTATGCCTTTCTTGTTTACTATTACAGTATATACAATCTCGGTCTCACCTGTACACAGTAGTTAGTTTATTCTCAGCATCTACACAATGACTATGTCTCAGAATCAAATGTGACAAGTGACTAGTAGGTCCCAGTGAAGTGTTAGGTTGGCTTATTGCAGATGTGCAAGACTTCTAAACCAATGCAAGGGTCTGGGTAAAGAAGGGACTCTTTGTAATGCTGCCCAGTCTAGAGTGTCCCCAGGCAAGCAGACGTTACATTAATGCAGGCACAAAAGTATGAAAATGAAGTGGCATTCATTAATGGTTGATGCCATTTTTAAGTTCTTGTTTCAGTGTGAATTTCTTGCTGCTTGGCCTGTGTGGAGTGCGGTGCTAAGTAAGAGCAATTTTCCAGCAGACTCTCTTGCAGCTTTAATAATTGACCTTCTACTGGGCTTCAATGCTCTTAACCTTGGTATTCTGGATAAATTAAATCAATGTACAGTGTGGTAAACCAATCCTGTGAATAAGCTCATGGTTGACTTATTTTGCCATCAACACTTAGCCACTTGGTTTGGTTTTTGGTTTTGTGCATAGAGCAATGTTTGTAATCTGCATGGACCAATCTGCTTTTGGCTCAGAAGTGAAAGCTTAATTTATGCTGGTTATTACAGGTTGTTGGACACCAATTTTTATTGGGATTTGCACAGATCGGTATTATGATACTTATGTTAGATGTTATTAACATAAGTGAATCTAACTAGTATTAGAGAAACCCACTGCCCCTACCTAAATAGTAACCGTAACAGGAAACTGTCTTGCATTGTGTAGCATTAAACTTTTTAAAAATAGCAGCTCTGAAAGGTAAGGCTAGACAGCAATGGCACAACTCCTTTGGTGACATTAAAGCTTGAAAAAAACTCGCAGTATCTTCTCATTAAATGTTGTGCTAATATGGAACTTTGTTCACAGACCATTAAAATACCCACTATAAACTCTATCATGGTAACAGTATTACTATGTGGCACTGGAGTCATAGGTTCAGTTGCCTTCTAGACTGTGAAAGGAGCTTGTATGTTCTCCCCTTGTTTTGGTGATGTCTGGTTGTTCTGGGTTTCCTTGACAATTCATTACTAATACTTGCGTGTCTATTGGTATATGTATATTTGTGTGTGTATATGTACAACTTTGTTATACTTTCAATAAAAAAGAAGAAACATCAAATTTTTCCTTTTGCATTAATTTGAAACTGACCAAATAAATTGGTATTGATCTTTGTTCAATATTTAGTAAGCATCATATTTACGTTTGATTTTTGATTCAACACAATATTTGAAATAAAACAAATGGAGATGGCATGGACAAAAAAGATGGGACCCTTAACCTGATATTTTGTTGCAACCTTAACGATCGCTGCAAGCAAAGGATTTCTGTAGCTCTCAATGAGATTTCTGCACCTGCCAACAAGTGGTTTGTCCCACTTTTCTTGAGTACACTGCTCCAGATGTCTTGGGTTTAAAGGGATCCTTCTCCAGGCTGCATGTTTCCACTATTTCCATAGCTGACTGATAGGGTTCAGATCCAGGGCTCATAGAAGACCATTTCAGAATTGTTCAATGTTTTGTTCTTAGCCATTTTTTACTGCTTTTAGCCATGTGTTTTGGGTCATTATCCTGTTCAAGGACCCATTACCTGAGACAAAGCTTTATGATACTGGGCAGTATGATTTTGCTCCAATATTCCTTGAGGTTTACTTGTGCCCTGCACTGATTTTAAGGCAACATATGGCTGATGCAGCCTAAAACATAACTGAGCCCTTTTCCATGTTTCCCAAAAGGTATGGTGTTATCTTTGAAAGCTTCAATTTTTTTAAATCTTTGAACATAGAGCTCTCGGTGACTTGCCAAAAAAGCTCCAGTTTTTTCCAAATTTTAACAAATTCCAGTCTGGCTTTTTTATGTGGGGTTCCCCTGGGTCTTCTTCCTTTCAGTCCACAGTCACTCAAAAATCAACAGATGTTGCGATCAGACACTGATGTTCTTTGACCTTGGAGCGCAGCTTGCACCCCTTTGGAAGTTTGCCATAGATCCTTGCCTCCCATTTGCACTATCCTTCTATTCAATTTGGGGTTGATTGCAACCACGTCCAGGGAGGTTGGCTACACTCCCACGGACCTTAACCTTTCTAATACAATTAGGAACTGTAGTCACAGGAATATTAAGCTGCTTGGAGATGGCCTTATTACCTATACCTTTGACACGCTGGTCTATAATTTTCATTCTTATCTCTCCTCATACAACGTTTTGCTTTCTCTGATCAATGTTCAGCGTCGTGCACTCAATGATACCAGAGTGACTACTTTTCTTAATTTAAATAGACTGACTCACTGACTGCAATTTAAGAGATGTGTGCTACTAATTACAGAAAACAAATAATTTGAAATATCACTATGATCCAATTATTAATCTTTTCCAGGGGTACCAACTAATCTGTCCAGACTGTTTTAGAATATAGTCATAGAATAAGCAACAATTTAACTTTTTTCACACTTGCTTTACGCTGACATACCAAATGCATGTAGGTATACATGAGACAATTGTCTTTAATTTCCTCAATTTTGTTTATCAGAAATGAATCATTGTCTTAATAAGCTGCAAGCGTATCAACAAATTTGTCCATGCATGTGCTTACAAAAACACTATCTCTGTAAAATAACATTTTACAAAATTGGATGAAGGGGCTCAATAACTCAGATGTGACTGGGCAAACAGGGTAAGGCAGGCCTGTACCTTCATCTCCCTGGGGGGTCTGAGATTTCCTGTTAGACTTAAGGGTTCAGATTCTTATATAGGAACACGGAGGTACAGATAAATGGGAAGTGGAAGCTGTTTGGCCTGGGGTTTTAAGCCATATTGGTAGAATAGATGTATATTTATACCTGTGTGTCAGCAGCCGTTCCCTGCTTTACCTGTTGCTGTTTCCTGGAATTATGTGGCATTCCCCATATGGTGAGAATCCGTGCTGTCTTGTTTTCTTAAGGGTTATTGCTTCTATGGTGTACCAGTTTACCCTCTTTGTATATTCCAGTGTGCTCAGATTCATTACCGGTGCATGTATTTAATGCTTTTGCTTCTAACATACATTTTGCAGACTCTTAACCACTTCACAGTTTCTTTCAGGTAAATGTTGGAGATATAGTTAAAATAAATGGCCCAGAGTATATACCCGCTGACACTATTCTGCTCTCATCAAGGTAGAGATGCCCGCTGTTGGTAACACTGTAAAGTTTGGTTTCTCTACCCTGCTTTGACTTCCATTAGTGCAAGGAAATAGGGAAAAACTTAGTGTGGCAGCCAGATTGGGCTAAGGCAACCCATGCTTTCTAGAATTCTCATGCCCTACACACAAGATTTATATACTGTTTTTCTTTATTTCCTTGAAGTTATAAAATTCCGTCCATCTGAATAAAATGGATGCTTTCACAATCTGGTTTATAACTGGGTCAATCATTTTCATTGAAATCCAAGTGTACTTTTTAAAATTATTTTTTATATTAGTTAAACAATTTAGCAAGGAAATTGCACTAAAGTCTGGCTTGCTAAACAATGAAAAGCACATTTTTAATATTTTGTACTATGCTTGTTATATTTTGTTGTATAGCTATTGTCTACCTGTCCTTATACCTTTTATGACCCAGTTACAAACAGAGGATGGAAGCATCAACCTCTCCTTTTTTTTTTTTCTTCCCTTTTTAACCTACAAATTTCCTCCCTAGTTAATATTTCAATTCAATTTCTATCTGTCTCCTTTGTTTCCCATTGTTTTCCATTCTGATCATGTTCGTATTGGGATGCATAGGTGGCTATAGGGGAGATAGTGAAAGTGACCAATGGGGAACATCTCCCAGCTGACCTCATCAGTCTTTCATCCAGGTCAGAGAAATGCTGGTGCAGACTGTGCAAATGGGTCCTGCTACACCTCTACCACCGACTTTCCAGGAAAATGTATACTTGATATCAGAATTCAACTAATGCATTTGATTATTACATATTCAGTTTATAGGATTTGGACACCTACTAAAAAGTGATATCCAGCAGTTTGAAATTACAGATTCTATATAATTATAAAAGTTTTGATTCACATGTTCAGCTGCTTTTATTTTTCTGTAGAAAAAGCCAAACACATTGTTCTGGAACAGCTGTTTCCCCCTGTTAGCTGGCGTCTTGCTGCCTCAGTCTGGCCCACAGTCCTCCCATCCAGCTGTCAATGTAAATGAACTTGGCTTGGCCATGCACCCCATGCTACTATTGGGTGTGGCCAATGCTATGTACTCTTGTTCATCCATTAAAACATCTGAGCAGTAATTAACACCAGTTGCCTGGATAATTATATGGATATTACTGTTTGTTTTGCTCAGTCTACATTTAGAAGAGAACCATGCTTCCCCATACATGGTTGGGTATCTACAAAGAATGCTGGGACAAAAAATCCAGGAAACTGCAGTGAGGGCACAACCAAGAGCAGCTTTCCTACTACTAGTACGGTTAGATCGGCACTTAAATGCTGCACTCAGCAGCTGGTTCTAACTCTGAAAGTACTTGGTCTTAAAGTTTTACTACACTGAATGGCTCAGTAAGCATGCAAGTGGCAGGCTAGATATTCTATTGCTACTCCCCGAGAAAGATCATTAATTCTCGGCTAGAACATCCCAAGGTAATCGCCAGAAATTCTGCATCCAGCATCTAATGTACATAGACTAATGGCTGTGTGTTGCCACATGTCCTCCTCAAACATATTGGCTGAGAAGGTCTGAATTGGGGGGGGGAGAAGTCATTTCCCTCTCAAACTTTCCTTTCTGCGTTTTAGCTTTGTTCTCTAATGAATCCTTGTGATCCAAAGCTAGCACAGACACTGACAACACATTATTGTGGGTGTCTGATTCAGGAGATCAGCTAATTTTACTGATCGGCCTTGCAGTTTCAGAAATAAAGCTGTTCAGACGTTCGAGAATGCAAAAGCCTAGAAATGTTTTGCTTTAGACCTGAATTCTTTTTTTATTGTGTGTGTAATTTTAAAACTGTCCGGGTCATATCAAAAATTATTACCAAACTTAGAATACAAAGACTTACAACTCTTAAAGTAGATTGCATTGAAACTGAACCATAAGCTTGGTGGTAGTTATTTTTTTAAATAATGTAGAGGATCCCTTGCACACAATGCCAAGACTGTTAAAAACCAAAGCATGTTGTCAGAAAATTGGTTTTAGTTGATGGCACGTCACATTTGCATGGCTCTGCACTTGTCCAAGATCTGGTACTTGGCTTCTACTAATCCTTATTATTTTCTGTTTTTCCTTTGACCTTTCTAGTCTTGTTTGTTGTGTAAAATAAACAAATAATTACTTTGCTGCACATTTGTTTGGTTAACATAAGGGGTAGATGAGCGTCAGTGATTGGGGAAAAGGTTTTTTTTTTTTTCCTTTGGGCATGAAGCGCTTTATTTAATAGTGCATGCCGCTAACAAAGAACAAAAGTTTATTTAAATGCACTGTATCCCCTCAATGCATGGTGGCCGTGCTTCAGTGTTGACCATTAATCTGGACCTTGGCTATTTAATAATGTTTCTGCATTTACCTTCACGTTCTTATGTATTGAGACCTTGGCACAAAAAAAGTATACAGTGGTGGTAGACTGTTAAGTTCCTAAAACCCCTTTTTAATTTTTTATCTGATTGAGACCTTAACAAAAAAAAGTATACAGTGGTAGACTGTTTAAGTTACTAAAGCAACTTTTTTTATCTGATTTGGATTGCTTTAAATGATGCAACAGCAAATCAGTCAACCAGGTCTCTTGGAATTCCCTATCTTTGAATTTTTTTAAAATCCAGTTTTCGGTTCACATTTTTTTTTTTTTTGACACTGCACGTTTAAACTAATGTTTTACTATACAGTGTGTTTGAATCATTTTGTTTTAGTTTTTATACAATTTGTATGTTGCATTTTCTTGCAAATGCTAATTTTTTTTCTGCGCTTACTTCTTCCACCATAGTGAGCCTCAAGCCATGTGCTATATTGAAACCTCAAATCTAGATGGAGAGACTAACCTCAAAATCCGCCAGGTGAGTAGAGTTTTGCCACGTATTGCTTTAAAAAAATACCCTGTTTTTAAATATTTCCCCTTTGGGTAGATCCTTTGTGGTAAGGAACTCGCTGGTAATTTATATCTCGTAGGTGCTATGAGTTTGCTACTTGTAGTCAGTTAGACATAATATGACTTGTGCTTCCAGGGCCAGGTCACATTTTCAGGGCCAGGTCACATTTCCTGTGGAGGATTAGCACTCTAAACTGGCAAAACTTGACCAGAGTAATTCTTGAAATAAGCAGTTCTGAGCATACTTTCCATCTAATGTGGGGATGGGACCTAAACCCAGTGCTATTTCAGAAAAAAATATAATTGCTCAATTCCAATCCTATGTATGAAAAAAAACTCCACTAAACTCAATTTATATGTAAAATTGAAAGAGAAACCACTCCAAACAGTAGTAGCAACAAAATTGAGGTGAAAAAGTCCCAGGCGAGATCTGACTGAGTATAGTATTTTATAGTGCAGAGCTGTAGATGTGTTTTAAATAAATGTAGAAGAAAGAGTGTGATACTCGCATAGATAAGGTTGCAAGAAATCCCCTTGGGGATATCGGGCAACCTAAGGTGCAAAAAGGCGTGCAGGGAATATTTCTGTGCCCGCGCAGGATGGTTGCTCTCGATGCTCGTCGGGGTGGAGTTCAGATGATCCAATGCTCGACAGCTAGAGGGACCCGATGTGCACTGGAGAGGTGAGACAAGAATGCTCCCAAAAAACATAGGTGTGAGACAGCAGAGGGGCCCAGGTGGAAGAGCTGAAATTATCATATTTCTTCAATTTAGAATAGTTATATATATGTGTGTGTGTGTTTGTTTGTTCGTTCCATGAATAACACATATAACGATCACAGTCTCAATGCATTTGGTGGTTCTAAAATGGCCACTTCTTCAGGAGGGTGTAATGAGACACTTTAAGCAGAGTGGTAGTGTCTCCCGGCGTGTGTAACCACCTTATATGTAAAATGGGCATATAATATCAACAAAAATTACAGTTTTAGGAAAACCGCTACCCTTTCTCTTTCAAGTATTTATGGTATCCCATTGGTTTTCAGTAACAAGACCACATGTAAAATATATAATTTTTTCCCCTAGTTAGGAATAGTTGTGACTGTTCCCCAGCGTGTCATAGTTATCAGGTATGAACAAAGAAGGCAGAGATTTTCTCCCATGGTGCAATAGGTTTTTCCACTGTTTTACTCTATCTGACCACACACATTACAACCTGACTGCACAATCTTTTCCTAACAACTTATGTACTGTGAGGGGATATAAATTGTTTAGGTAAGCCTTCACACTACAAAGTTGTTGGTAAATCTGTAGACGAGTGTTAAAAGTTTGCACGATTAAATTGTAGCGTGTGTGGCCTGTTTGAGTTTTGCTGTCAATTTGCAATGAAGGGGATTGACAGACACAATTCACGGTAGCAGGCCTGCAAATGATCTGGTGTGCCATTTAAGTGAAAGGAAAAGATGAATCCCTTGCATTTAAATATTTTAGTAGTTCTTTATTTCAATATAACAGCCAGCATTACTGACTAAGAAGCTGGACAGATTTCTCAATTAGCAAATCCTCTTATAAGAGCATTTATACTGGAATTGTTCTTTGAGTTAATAAAGTGTTTGACTTTTTTATAATGTTTTTTTCTTCAGGGTCTGTCGCTGACCGCGGAGATGAAGGACATTGACACGCTGATGAGCTTGTCTGGCAAAATTGAATGTGAAAGCCCAAACAGACATCTTTATGATTTTAATGGAAACATCAGGCTGGACGGACACGGGTGTGTAATTAAACTTGATTGCAATTTAGTATCAATCGTAGTTCAGTAATGCTGCCTTCATCATTATATTTAACAAGATAAAACGTCTCCAATTCACACAGGAACACAAGGATTGGACAGTCGAGCATTGGAAAAAAGTCATGTGGTCCGATGAATCACGTTTCCAGTTGCATCATAGTGATCAATTTGGTGGAAACATAATGAAAGCATGCACCTTCAAAAGGTGGCCCAATGAAGTAATGATGGGGTGGTCATAATAATCTGGCCACTCAGTGTATGTGTGTGTGTGTATGTATGTATGTATGTCTACTGTATGTAGATCTATAAAAAATGAAGGCAGCATCCAGTTTTAGCCGTGTTGGATTTTAGTCAAAATGCATGTATGCTAAAATCCAGACCCCCTAACTCTTTTCCGAAGTTACTTTGCAACACGCCTCTAAGTTGGATTTCGGAGCTTTTCTTCAGCACACTCCTCAGGAGCGATGCCTAAGTAGTTAGTCGACTACTGCTCTGATGACCTAGCTCCCTACACTCGCAGTCCTTTGTTCCCCACTATGTCAGATATATAAACACCAGAAATTCCCAGCTGGAGCTATTCTGTCACAAAAGGATGAGCATGCCCGCCAGTGATTTGTTGTAAGGATCTATATCTGTTTTAGTGCTTTATTGAATTTGTACATTTTTGGTGTCCTAAAAGTATCATTACATTTTTTTAATGCATTTATGGTAATTGATTAATGGATTTTTTTTTATACTGGTATTTTGAAGTTGTGTGACAGAATAGCTCCAGGTGAGGATTTCTGGTGCTTACTTGCTTAGGGAGTTTAAACCTTCACTTTTTTGAGTTGCCTTAACCCATCCCTAAATTACTCAAATTGTTTATCAACTTCAAACCACATATCATGATATCACCTCCTCTGTCTAGCTGCAGCATACTCTGCTATGGCTCTCTGAATGGAGTAGAGGCTTATGGCACTGATCACTTTACTTCGGCCACATGCCTCCCTCGTTCTGCTCCATCCTCTACTTTGTGGCAACAGCAACAACTCCATCTGCTCTCTCTTTAGCTCCATTCCATTGTTTGCCCATTCCTTTCTCTGCTGCATTGCTCACTACTCCATCAGCCACCCATCTGTTGTCTCATTCCTTCCTCCCCTCAATTCCTCATCTTTTGTAATGTATCTGAAAAATCTTACCAGGCCCAAAGTTGGTCCATTGCCTAGCCAACCATATGCAATGTAAACCATATTATGTCCTTTTCCTGTGTACTGTACTGGTTCTGTCTTGACTGCATGTTACCCTGTGGCCTGTGTGCAGTTTGACATATAGCTAAACCCTCAGACTGTGATTACAAATCTTTAAGTTTTATTGATTGAACAAGGTGGTGTGAAACTATGGAGTAAATATGAAAAATACTTGCATATAACAGAGCCCGTAGTGGATGTAACTCATGGAAAATACAGAGGTCTTATAGGGGCCAAACACTGCTAAAACAGTGTTTGACTATTACGTGGATCACAGATGGAGTATAAATTAAACTTGATGACATCCTATACTGGACAGTGTTGAGGTATTAAATATCAAATAAGAATAGTTGTGGGGAAAGTTCCACCTTTGCTCTAGTTTGCATTAAACAGTACATTGTCAGTAACAGGTACCCTTTATTCAAATTTCATATGCTTTACCTCTGACAAGGCCATATGAATGATGTGTGATGGGATAGCTTACATCTCACCCCCCTTCATGGTATCAGCGAGCTCGTGCTCACCCAGACAGTGTTATGATTGAGTATTGAATTTCACGCCTGTGATAAAACAAATGAATCTCTGTGTCTTGTAAAGGTCAGCATGCCCAGGATATGAAGAGAAAATATGACATTTCCCCAAATCCTCATACAGCCAAATATCAGCAACACTGGAGGTCATTTTAATGCAGAATTTTCCATTCATTATGCCCAGGCTATGAAGATAAATGATTTTATTTCTCCAAATCCTCATACAGCAAAATATCAGGAGCACTTGGGGGTCATTTAAATTCAGAATTTTCTAATTTCGAGTTATTGGCACACATTCTTTAAGGAGTTCAACTTTATTTTTTTAAGTACTTTAATTAATAGTGTTGTGTGAAAATTCTAGTTGATGTAAATAATGTTATCAATGTGTGTGTACATATTATAGTAAATCTTGTTTCTATGTAATGTTAGTAATTCTACATGGAGGCAGCCATATTTTCTCATTACATATGCATGCACTGCTTTGTGTTTTGCAGTGCTATAAACTAGTTTTGCTTTACTGGTGGTTCTCAACCTGTGTAACCTCAGGACCCACATTTGTCCTTGGTCATTAAGTCTCGACCCAAGTCGTACTGCAATGGAATGCACGACATTGCATTACTGGATGTGCGGGTGCAGGAGACCAGACTGTGGGCGGGAGGTGCGTTTGGGGTGCCATTCAAATTAATGGCAACGCAACACATCTTCCACACCAGAACGCACAGTATGTGTTATTGCATGCATCAATCACATAGGACTGTGCGATTAACGTACTGTACTAGTGTGAATGAACCCTCAAACACTGACAGACACATACAACCACAGACATAATCTCACACACTCAGATATTTTCATACACACTCCAAAAAAATCCAATTAAGATCCACCCAGTCTCCCCACCTTATGAGAACTGGAGAGGATCCTCAGCCTGAGGTCCAGTGTGGGCTGCTGTGCTGTGATGGAGCTCCATCCATATGTGCATAGTTTGTACAGGTCCCTTGCACGCCCTGTAGAGGTGCCGGGAGCCAGAATGTGACGCCAGTCCAGGCAACTCTACAGGGCACATGTGGAGTTGTAAGCAATGTACATATGAATGGAGATCCCTTATGGCCATACTTCCAGCCCACCCCACCTCAAGCTTACACGCAGGGCTGGGCAACATATTTTGAATGGCCGCTCGGCGCGAGAACTGATAACTGATGGTAATGTGCTGGGGGGAGTCAGAGGAGTCTCTCACCTAGAATAGTGGAAGGCATGTGGCAACCCACTGAACATGGTGTCGCGACCCACTTTTGGGTCACGACCCACCAGTTGAGAACCAAGGCTTTAGATGTTGTTTTTTCCCCCTCCTCGCAATGGGCAAGAGCATTATTGGGCACTTGGCAGCAATTCATTTCTCTCTGCCTCTTGAGTGAAATGGGAAGATGAGCCCTATTTTCAAGACTAGGCATTGTCTTTATCTCTGTTCTTTCAGTGTAATTATGATGGTTAGTTGTAGCCTGGTCACAAAGTGTACACTGCTTATGAATACATGCACACTTCCTGTAAGTACATCTACACAAATAGATCAACATACACATAGATGTGTATACATGCGCAAAAGGGTACATCATATTAGGGCAGATACTTGTTGATAAACTTAAAGCAGACGTTAAATGGTTAACGCAAAATGCTGCAGTAATGTTTGCCACAGTACACAGCAACTTACCTTCTAAAACCATCCCTTCCCACGCTGTGCGGTCCACCCTCCCTGCTGGCGCCGACACGGCTAGCTTCTTCCCGGTCTTCTTCCGGGTTCGCCATCTTCAGCCTCTTGATTGACTGGCCAGCCTGATGCAACTGCCAGGCATGTGCACAGGAGGTTATTTCATCTTGGCATGCGTGGCAAAAAAAGAAAGATTGTTGGTAGACAAGAGATTTTTGGCAGAAGAAACACTTACCAACATTTTTGTTGCTGCTTGTAAGCGGGTTTAGGGTGTGGCGGCTTCACAGAGGGAATCGCACGTAATTGTCTTTGAAACAAGGTAATGTTTATTACCAGAGAGCCAGTAGTATGAAGAATATTTACAATAGTAAGGCAAGCGGGTTCACTCCAGGCATGGAGACACAGGTACACAGTATAGTCACTTCAGATGTAAGCGATAGTTGTATTCGTTAGCACTCTCGGCACTTCCCACTGACTGGCACAGTCTAAATCCAAGCACACAATACTTATCTGTAAGGCTGATAACACTCTACCCGGAAGCAGCGGTATTTGTTCCGTACAGGGAGGTAGGAGTCTGGCCCACGCTTCCCGCACTCACAGCGGGGACACCGGTTTGGCTATAAGCAACAGGGAGTCTTTCCTCCAACCAGGATTGCCGATACAGGACTCTGTAGGAACCCTGAACTATCCCTCACATGCCGTAACACTGTCCCTGAACTCTCCTAACTCTCCCTCACAAGCGGGATATCTGTCCCTGTCTATTTCCACACGTGTTCTGCCCAAAAATGTGGCTGGGCTTCCTATATAAGATAACCACCCCAAAATGGCTGACCAAATCTCCCCAGAATTCCTGTCCTATCAGGACACCAGGCTTCTCCAAAATGGTGCTGGAGACAATTATAGAGGCTAAAACAGTTCTGAACATATTTACACATAAACATATCAAAATCGGCTGAAAGTAGTTATATACACTTATTAACCCACTTTATCCTGCAGGCAGCTAGGCTGCCCTGTCACTGGCAACTGCCTACAAGCTAGTTCTTTGAACCAGTTTTATAGTAATTACTTTGTCATGAGAACCACAGAGCCTGCCATGCAATTTCAGAACCAATACAAAGATCAGGACTTCTGACTACGCTGACTCCTGACTGTTCTGATATGTATACTTGTTACTGGTCATGACTGAGAAAGCTTTGAAGCCAAATGACAAGGTAACTAGGTGATCAGAAATGATAGCCCATCTATTTTATATTGTATATATTTGATATGAAATCTTCTTAGAATCTACTGCTGGAGCACATACTGTCTGGGAAGAAAAAGTATATGTTAATGCAGCAAGGATTTACTCATTGCAGAAAATATATAGTGCGGATTGTTTATTATGAAAAGCCCTGGTCTTATTTTTCACCACTCTCACAAAATCAGCCGCACTAACCACATTTTTTAAAATGCGTCTCATACCCAAGAAGCCTGACTTCTTGTTTTGCTGGAGACATAAAACCCGATTCCTGTGTCTGACAGCTCCATTTACTCTATTTTGATGTGCTGTCGTTTCTAATAAGAACCTTTAGTGAGTTATTGTTTATGGAGTTTACGTGGCTCTGGATTTTGCCTTCTGTCAGTAACAAACATATTCCATCAGTATGCAACGGATTGCAGACACTCTGCAGTAGTATGCAGCCAAGCACACGCCAGAACTTTATTTGCTTTGCATACAGTGGAAAAGTGTTACATACTGTGTCATGTTTTTATTTTCTGTTTTTACCCCCTGGGAAATTATGGATAATCTATGCAATATAAACAGAGGCAGATAAATACTTTTAGTGGAACGGGGTATACTTAGAACCTCTGTAGGGTTTTATTAGTCTGTCTTCCTGGTAAGATGACACCCATTTCCCTAATTTCCTTGCCTGGTGTCACAAGGGGAAATCTCCTCAATGGAGTGACAGACCAGAAAAAAAAACTGACATTTAGTTTGGTAAAGTCCTGTGTATTCTAGACGGCCTCATTTACAGCCTCTTTGCAACCACCTTCTGCCTACATGAATGCACTGGCAGCCCATAGTTTCTCTGGGCAGTTGTCAGCAAGGCCATACTAGTCTCCTTTAGTAGGGCATGTGATGGGTTTTATAATGCAGGGTGATAATTCTACCATTGGATGATTTCACCCTGTAACAGGAAGTTCTTGCACACAATTCTTAATGGCAGGATTGGCAGGTATTACTTTACTACAAGCTGCAAATTTTCAAATAATATTACTTTTGAAATGACATGAACATGTTGCAGTTTTGGGCCTTAGTAATTGGGTTTAAATCTACTTTAAATAAATCCAGGACATTATGAAATAATGCATAAGAAGTGCGTAAAACTACTTTAAAAAGTATTGTCGATCAGGACATGTAGACATTTACAATTGTATGGACATTTTGACTTTTTTGCTTCAAAGTAGCATCCTGTCCCCTTCCAAGTGTCTATTGGCCATTTAAAGTGATCCTTGGCCAGAGGTGTCAGTGGACAGTCTAAGCTGGTTTGCATATAACATAAGCTGCCAATTTCTCTTGATCTACTGATTGATTTGGTATGCGGCTTTCACGGAAAGTAACCTAATTATGATTTTTTTTTTTTTAAATTCAGTTTGAATAGATTGAGGATATAAAAAGTTGTTGTGAACACCAAGTATTTGGGGCTGAACTGTAAAGGAGAGAGTTACAAAAGGAAGGGGGTAATCTCCCTCCATCGGGCTATTGTATTTTGACAGCTGCGGGTGTGTTGCTGTCAGAATACTCGCACCAAAGCAGTGACTGTGATTACCTTGGCTGGCACTTGCTATCATGTACACACTCACTCCAGTTCCTCTCGGTCTCTTTGAAATGTTTGGTACTGGGGGGTGTGGCCACTAAAGGGTGTGGCCACGGAGGGGTGTGGTCACTGAGGGGCGCTGTAAAGCTTTCTCGCACAGGGCGCCTAAAGGCCTAAGGCCGGCCCTGGTTGTATAATACAACTATCCTATCAAGGCCCGTTGTCTGTGCAGTTGTATTATTTCCCTTTCGTAGACGCACAGATGAGCTAATAATGTTGTTGTGAAGCAGTCATACCTTGACTCAGTAGTAAGGTCAACATGCTCTTTGCAACCATTGAAGCTGGAAATTGAGCACCTCAGCTGTATAACAGTCAGCTATGGCTGGTTGTGTTTCATGACAAACACTGAACTGCAGTAGTTCAGGTTTTTCAGCATTCTAGCTACTTACTACATGCTATTCAATTTAAGGAATGTAGATCAGCAGCTGCTTTTATCACTATAACCTTGATAGTTTTGCTTCTACTCTTGGCAGTATACCTTTCAATGCCCTGTAAAATTATTTAAATGAACCTGTCAGGAGAGAATAAGAGTGCTGCTGGTTTATTATTGAGCGTGTATGTTTCAGGGCTGTCATCCTTTTTATCCTTTCACTCGCATAGAACAAGTATGTGCAAATCAGGTGTCCCATATTTCCATCCTGGAGGCTTACTTTAAATGATAAACTCTGGGCAAATATTAAAAGATACACCATAGAATGTTTCTGAATAAGTGTGTGTGTATGTTACATTACACCAGAATTTAACTTGATTTTACTCTCAGCTAGCAGTTGGACTGTGAGAGAGAGGGCAACACTAGGGGCCAGTGCATTCTCATGTGCTGACAGGTGGAGAGAGCAAAGTGCATTATCATTGCTGTTTGGAGAGCTCAACAGGGGAAGTATAGAATTGTAAGACTTGTACAGCTATTGTTTTGATGCACATGGAATGTTTTTAACAGATTTTAAATGGTAGTTCAACTGCTCACTGTTACTTTGCGGTTCGGCATGTTTATCATCTCTTTCTAAAAGTCTAAATCATTTCTGTAAGCCCATTTCTTGTACAACACAGCAGCTATATTACCCTGGATTCAGGATTTGGTATATATGAAATATGTCTTGTCCACAGCCTCAGACTAAAGATATTCATACATTTGAAATGACAAAGAATTAGCCTGTTCAACATTTGACGGCTATGCGGACTTGTACTGTCTGTGCTGGACAGAGCCAGTGACTAAACTACTCCCTCTGCTGGCTAAAGTATTCTTTCTTGGCTGCATCTAAATAGTTACATAGTCCATCAAGTCCAACCTATTGTGTCTGCATTTATGGTTGAGCTGGTGTGTGCGTGTATATGAGTCCATGTGTGATTTTGCTCTTAGGAGTACCGGTACCTCTGTATGTTATGGTCTGTAAGGAAGTCGTCCAAGAGCTTCTTGAATGATTCCACATTCTTAGCTGAAATCGCTGCATGTGGCAGCGAGTTCCAGACCCTAACCACTCTAACTGAGAATAACCCCCTTCGCCCCTTGTGCTGACATTTTTTTCTCCACCAATTTTAGGTGGTGGCCTCTAGTCTTTGTTATGGGGTTAACCGTAAAGCGTTTGTTGCTAATGTTGCTGTCACCATTGAACCTTCTTATAAATGAAAATCATTACTTCCAATGAGAACATATTTAAATGTAGTAGCCTTGTCTCATAGCTCTGGTCCTCCATCACCTTAATGAGTTTGGTTGCCCTCTGCTGGACTCTTTTCAGCTCAAGGACATCTTTTCTGTGGATTGGTGACCAAAACTGGACCGCACACTCCAGATGAGGTCGAACCAGTGGTCTGTAAAGTGGCAAAATTATTGACATTTCTTTGCAATGCATCCCCTTCTTATTACAAGACAGTACTCTACTTGCTTTGTTTACAATGAACCCCTAATCTTCATTTCTGACTTCCCGTATAGCCCATTTGCCCATTTTGAACGCCAAAGTGCATTACTTTGCATTTATCGACATTTAAACCTCATCTGCCATACAGTTGCCCACTCCCCTATTTTATCCATGTCCTCCTGTAATGTTATAATGTCTAAGTCCGTGTCTATTACCCTCCCAATTTTGGTATCATCAGCAAACACTGAAACATGGCTATTTACTCCCTCCCCGATATCGTTAATAAACAGGTTGAAAAGCACGGGGCCCAGCACAGAACGCTGAGGCACACCGCTCATGACCCTAGACCAGTCTGAACAGGTGCCATTTATCGATACTCTTTGTACACATTCCTGTAGCCAGTTTTCTATCCACGTACACACTATTTAATCTATGCCCATAGACCTCAGCTTGCGTAGCAAGCGTTTATGTGGTACCGTGCCAAATGCTTTGGAAAAGTCCAGATACACTACGTCCACCGGCCTCCCTCCATCCAGATCTCTACTTACCCCTTCGTAAAAAGTTAGCAGGTTGGTCTGGCAAGAACGATCCTCCCTAAATCAATGCTGGTTATCAGTTATTATGCCCTTTATCCTGAACAAACTCCACTAAGTAGTCCTTAATCATTCCCTCTAACAGTTTGCAAACTATGGATGTCAGACTAACTGGTCTGTAGTTCCCCGGTTGGCATCTTGACCCTTTTTTTTAATATAGGTACTACCGTAGCCTTCTGCCAGCCAGTCGCTTGGTACACTGCCAGTCATTATGGAGTCCTTAAAAATTAGGAATAATGGTCTCGTTATAACCTGGCTGAGTTCTTTAAGTACCTTGGGGTGCAGGTTATCTGGTCCTAATGCTTTCTTTGCATTAAGTAGTTTGTTGTATCCCGGTTTCCGTCAACCATTGAGGTATATTTTGTGATGAACTATGTGTTTTATCATGTACATTAAACCCATCTTTTTCCTGAGTGTATACTGAGGAGAAAAAAGTATTTAGCGCCTCTGCCCTCTCCCTGTCATTTGTGACTAACGTCCTGTTTTCGTCATTTATTGGGCCTATCTGCTCCTTTCTCACCTTTTTACTGTTTATGTAGTGATCTATATAAATGCCTTTTGAGACTTGAGTGAAGTCTGATGCACTAAAGAAAAAACAAAAGGAAGAATAAACGTGCGTTTAAGGTTCTGAGAAGAGAATTGTTTGATGGTCATATAGACCGTACATTGTAAAGGCACCTGTAATTATATATGGGGATGTACAATTTTGGGAGTGTTGCATTTACCTGTTGGCTTAAATGGGTGTATGTAATAATAGAGGTAAATAATTTGGGGCTATCTTCTACATTCTTAAACTAAACCATTTGTCATTGGAAGATCCAAATATAGGCAACAGCATGTTTATTACTACAGTAAAGTTGCTCAACAGTGGGTGGTGTGCATAAACCATTTGCATGTCCTCAGTCCTTGAACTCGGTGCTTTAAAGCTCAATACCCTTGCAGGGGAAACATCCCCAGATGATTTAAGTTGGTTGTGAATGAACAGAGATCTCAGGAATGACAGGCATGGAGATATCTACCTTGGGCAGGCTTTGTGAGCACCAGACTCCATCATGATCCTTGCCAGTGCGGATAGCAGTGTAAGGGCAGAAATGTAAAGCCTTATCTGCTCTGCAAATAATAGTGAAGGATTTCCCCCACTCCCAGTGAGATGTAATGGTGATTACAAGCGGTGCTCAAAAATGGCAAAATCATTTATTTCAAGTCAATTATGGGGGAGTACACATATAATGCACATAAAATGTAGTTATCTTTCCCAAATGTGGTAGCAAGATCAAAGACTAGCTTTTTAACAGATTTTCTTTAAAAAAAAAATTTAAATCAATAAGGTTTTATATTTCTAAGTTCACATATTTATGAGACATTAACAGCACAATCAAGATGGCTGGCTGGTCACAGCAAGGAATGGTACTACAAAACGTATATGTATTTAATGGAATACTCATGTTTCAGTCTTCGCTACGCCAGGTGACTTCAGCGATCTCTATGGTAGATGGCCTAGATATTGCTGATCGCTCATCCAGTGATCTATAAATAATGTATTAGTATGGTTTCACAAGGCTGAAAATAGACCATCAGACACTCTGGAAGTTCATGAAAAACTTTGCTATTGTATTGTTGGAAAAGATATTAACACTGTGAAATCTCCAGTACATTTAAAAGTCACATGCAAACAGGCATCATTTTTCAAGCCTGTCTTAAAAGTATAATGTGGGGGGGATTGATCAAATCTGGAGCAGATTTGCACTGCAGCAAATCATCTTCTCTTTCTCATTTTCTAATCTTACCTGAGCAAACTGAAGATAGATGCTGATTAGTTGCCATGGGCAGATTCAGTTAGCTCCGATTTTGATAAAGTTCCCCCAATATATTTTATTGAAAGAAAACCTGTTTTACACTTGAATGGCATAGATTCATCACTAGAAACTTGAACATTGGTTTACCATTCCTAGAGCAGCCTTTGGAATCCAGAAACATGAGATGCTCCTTTTTCGAACACGTCTAGGAAGTTGATACTTGACTTTGCTCCTCTTGCCTACCCTTTGGTCCATCAATTGGTATATTTTGTTATGGTCAGGTTTAAAAAAAAAAAGTAAATAAAAAATATTGCATTTGAGTATCATGTAGTCATGTGAAGGCAGCAGGTGAAGCTTCAGGTTTCTTTTTTTATGCTTCCTTGGTCTCCTAACCTTGTGTTAAAAAAAAAGAGCTCAGTAGCGCCATCTGAAATTTAAAGTCGGCAGTGATTGGAACCTCTTGAGACAATTCTTCTGAGGTTTCAAGCAGACCGTGCAAGATTTTAGGCAGGCAGCATTAAATGATATTGAAACGCTCCCGTTTTTTTGCATATATCTACTGCTAACAAGCAGTAGATATATGCAAAAAAAAAAAAAACCCGCTCTAACAGCAGTTTAGACTTTGTGTTCCGTGCGAAAGTTAGAAATTTCTCAAAGGATCTTGGGGCGGGCGCATGCACAGTTCTCATTTTCGGCCGGGGGGCGACGGGGGATGCAAGGTAAGTCTATGGACCTGTGCACCCGCATGCAGACACCGCTGGATCGGAGGGACAGAGCAGTCAGCGCTGGATCGGAGAGCCGCCGCACCGCTGGGGAGAAGGCTGAAAACATCAGGAAAGGAAGATTGGAAAAAGAGACATAATTTTAAGGTAAGTGCTAACATTAACATGGGGGGAGGGAAAAATGTTTTTGCCTTTAATGTCACTTTAAAGGAGAACTATGGGGTTAAGGCTTTTCCCCATAGTTCTCCTTAGGGTAACGGGAGTACACAAACTAGCATCCTCCCGTCACCCTAAGCTCAGTATACCGCGAGCTGTAGCTTGTGGTATACTGAGACGCCGCAGCTGAAGCGGATCCCGACAATTATGTATAGATCCGCCCAGCTGCGGGACTGCATTGGGGAATCCAGCCCCTCCCCTGTCACGGCAGAGAGCCGTGACAGGAACGAGAGGTGAGCGAACGCCGGTATGTGTTCGCTCACCTCCCGATCTACTGAGCCGACCTGTAACAGTCTCATTGTCACAGGTCGGCTAGAACTATGAGGTGAGTGAAAAGCACTCACCTCATAGTTCTCCTTTTAAGATGGGCTTTGTGCCACAGAATCATTGATCCTATCCTTTGGTGGCTGTGCTTACTCCACTGTATCTATGGAGGAAGCAATAGCTGTCACCCAGGCTGCTTTCTTAATTTGATCAAAAACTGTGGTACCAGCACATGATAATCTTCCAAAGAAATTCAAACTTTATTCCACATGCATCTGTACAAAGCACAACTTCTGATGCGTTTCTGCCTTAGGCATAGCCATGACTAAGTGTGAGTAAGGCAGAAACGCATCAGTGGTTGTGCTTTGTACAGATGCATGTGGAATAAAGTTTGAATTTCTTTGGAAGATTATCGTGTGCTGGTTCCACAGTTTTTGAGCCTGGATCTAAACAACAACTGACAACATTGAGGAGTATAAACAACATGGAAAGGAGTCTGGACTTAACGCACCAGGCTGTTGCGGAAGGTGGCCTTGATGAGGGAAGTTTGGTGGAACAGGATCCCGAGGTGGGTAGTTGGGTTACCATTAGGATACTGGGTAGAGGGAAGAGTGCGAGATGGGTCAGCCCTGAACTGATACACCCCAACAAATATACCAGGTTGCAGATATGGTGTCAATATGTTGGGGATATTAGTTCAGGGGAGGCATTGCTGGAGCAGGACGCCTCTTCTATCCGCAGGGGGAGTGATTGCTCCGGCGAGGATGTGAGCAGGATGGAGGGTCAGGAGCGACAGATTCTGGTGGTTGGAGGGATTCCATCATCAGAAGGACAGACAGAGTAATCTGCCATCGGGAACGTGAGGGTCAAACAGTTTTTTTGCTTACTGGGGGCTCGTGTTCGGCTCATTGCGAATCGGATGGACAGGTTACTGGGTGGGATGGGACACGACCCAGCGGTCATGGAGCACAAATTATAAAATAGGCAAATGGAGTGCCCTATAAAGCGATTTTAGAGACTTGGGTGCTAGGCTGAAGGAAAGGACCTCCACGGTAGTATTCTCTGAGATACTACCGGTGCCATGAGCCACTCCAGAGAGACAGCGTGAGTTGAGCGAACTTAACAAGTGGCTCCGGAGCTGGTGTCGGAAAGAGGGCTTCGGTTTCCTGGAGAACAGGGCTGACTTCTCGGTCGGTTACCGGCTCTACAGTCGAGACGGGCTGCATCTTAATGGGGATGGTGCTGCATTTTTTGGGGGGAAAATGGTTAAAAGGCTGGAAGAGCTTTTAAACTAGATAATGGGGGGGAGGGGGGGGACTAAAACTCATAAAATTAATATAGACCAAATAGCTAAAGGGGATATTAATACAAAAGACGGTAATACAAGGGGACAGAAGCCTCACTCCAGTCAATAAAGTCAATAGAATAAATAGTCAATATAGTCAATAAAGTAAAGCAAATCGCTCCAGTTAATCAAGGAGTTCAACATTAGTAATGTATCATCAATACCAAGGTGTAATAAAAGAAGTAGTGGGGCGCAAGAAATAAATAAAAATCAGACGAATGCTAACAACAAACTCAAATGTATGTACACCAATGCCAGAAGTCTGGCAAAAAAGTTGGGGGAGCTCGAAGTCATGCTGCTCGAAGAGGACTACGATATGGTGGGTATAACAGAAACTTGGGGGGGTTTGCATGTATGTAAAAAATAATCTAACAGTACACATACGGGATGACATCACGGCAGAGAGTGATGTTGACGTAAAGGCTTTGTGGGTAGAACTAGATAGGACTGATGCTAGCCGTAAACTACTTGTGGGTGTTTGCTATAAACCCCCAAACATAGGTGAAGAAGAGGAGGCTCAACTACACTCCCAAATAGAAAAAGCTGGGAAGCATGGTAATGTTGTTGTAATGGGTGACTTTAATTATTCTGACATCAATTGGTCTAATGGAACCTCTCAATCGATAAAGGTGGCCCGTTTCCTGAACCTATTGAGGGACAATTTCATGGATCAAATGTTCGAGGTCCCAACTAGAAAAAAATGTAATATTAGATCTAATAATGGGGACTTTGTTGCAGGCATAGCCATTGGGGAGACGCTGGGCAATAGTGATAACAATGTGATTACTTTTAATATTGGGTACAGAAAAGAGAAGGGTGTCGGTCGGACAAGGGAACACTGAACTTCAGGAAAGCTAACTTTGATCAACTGCGCCAGCTAGTACGTGACGCTGAATGGGAAAATGTATTTCTTAAACTGAACACGAACCAGAAGTGGGATTTTTTCAAGAATGCATTAAATAATGCTACTACCAAGTGTATACCATTGGGTAACAAAAATAAAAGATCGATAACTAAACCTGTTTGGCTAAATAAGACAGTTAAACAACACATCAAAAAAAATATAAGATGGAGGGAGCGGCTCTGGCATTCCAGAACTACAAAGATTGTGATAAGAAATGTAAATATGAAATTCGGGCAGCTAAAATAGAGTGCGAGAAGCATGTCGCCACAGTTAGTAAAAGGAACCCGAAAAAAATTCTACCAATATATAAACAGTAAAAAGGTAAGAAAGGAGCAGATAGGCCCAATAAAGGATGAAAATGGGAGATTAGTCACAAACGACAGGGAGAGGGCCGAAGTGTTGAATTCCTTTTTCTCCTCGGTATACACTCGGGAGAAGGATGGTTTTCATGTAGACAAGAAAGCAAGTGTCTTGATGCAAAATATGCCTCAGTGGTTGACAGAAGTGAGGGTTCGACAAAGATTTGAAAAACTTAACACCAATAAAACCTTAGGACCAGATAGCCTGCATCCCAAGTTACTTAAAGAACTCAGCAGGGTTATATCAAGACCATTATTCGGCATTTTCAAGGACTCGTTAATGACGGGTAACGTGCCAAGTGACTGTCAGAAGGCTACGGTAGTACCGATATTCAAAAAAGGGTTAAGATGCGAACCTGGGAATTACAGACCGGTTAGTCTTACATCCATAGTATGTAAATTATTAGAGGGAATGATAAAGGACTACTTAGTAGAGTTTGTCTTTTATTATGCCATTATCCTGAACAATCAGCATGGATTTAGTTAGGACCGTTCATGCCAGACCAACCTCCTGACATTCTACAAAGAGGGGAGTAGAGATCTGGATGGAGGGAGGCCGGTGGATGTGGTATATTTGGATTTTTCAAAAGCGTTTCACATGGTACCTCATAAACGCTTCCTACACAAGCTGAGGTCTATGGGCATAGATGAAATTGTGTGTATATGGATAGAGAACTGGCTACAGGAACGTGTCCAGAGAGTATCAATGGCTCCTTTTCAGATTGGTCCAGGGTCATGAGTGGTGTGCCCCAGGGTTCTGTGCTAGGCCCTATACTATTCAACCTGTTTATTAATGACATCGGGGAGGGCGTAAATAGTCATGTTTCCGTGTTTGCTGATGACACTAAAATTGGGAAGGTAGTAGACATGGACTTGGACAGTAGAACATTGCAGGAGGACCCGGATAAAATAGGGGAGTGGGCAAATACATGGCAGATGAGGTTTAATGTCGATAAATGTAAAGTAATGCACGTTGGGGTTAAAAATAGGCAAGCGGAATACACATTAATGGGTACTCCACTAGGGAAGTCAGAAATGGAAAAAGGTCTGGGGGTCATAGTAGACCACAGATTGAATAATAGCTTGCAATGCCAGGCTGCGGTAACCAAAGCACGCAGAGTACTGTCTTGTATTAAAAAGGGAATGTACTCGAGAGACAAATCTATCATTTTACCACTTTATAGATCGCTGGTTCGGCCTCATCTGGAGTATGCGGTCCAGTTTTGGTCGCCGGTACAGAAAGGATGTCCTTGAGCTAGAAAGAGTCCAGAGGAGGGAAACCAAACTAATAAAGGGGATGGAGGACCAAAGCTATGAGACAAGGTTACTAAATTTAAACATGTTCACGTTGGAAGTGACGAGATTAAGGGGGGGACATGATTTTCATGTACAAGATGTTCAATGGTGATGGCAACAAACTTTTTACGGTAAGCTCCAAGACAAGGACGAGAGGCCACCACCCTAAACTGGCGGAGAAAAGATTTCAGCACAAGGGCCGAAGGGGCTTCTTCACAGTTCGGGCGGTTAGAGTTTGGAACTCAATGCCACAGGAAGTGATCTCAGCTGTGAGTATTGAATCTTTAAAAAAACACTTTCCTCAGAGACTGAAACATTCAGGGGTACAGGTTCTGTTAGGAACAAGAACACAAGGGTACTCATACACAAACATACACATCCAGAGTACCATACATACACGCAATGGGTTGAACTCGATGGACCTGTGTCTTTATTCAACCTCGAATACTATGTATCTATGTACTCCGGAAGTCATCCATGCACTGAATGTGGATTGCGCATGATGGGGTGAACTGTGCGCTTCGTGTTCTTAGTCTACTTGATGCTTTGCTAGTTTGGACTACAAAAACATCTACACAGGTTTCCCTTTACATCTCCAGTACATAGGAGTGGGGAAATTTGAGGTTTACAGAACATAGCTTGGAAGGAAGAGTAGCTTGATGGGACTTTTAGTTCACAAAAAGTAACAAGAACTTGACATTTCTGACAATAAAAAGAGGATGTTCTTTGCGCTTGTTGAAAATTGTTTTTAGCCTGGTTAAAAAGAAAATTAATGCAGCCACCCCATCTAAGGAATAGTAAGCTGTGTTTTTTTGTTCTTGGGTTTAGATATCCTTTATTCCTGCAGAGTTCTGTGTCTGTCTGTCCAAATAGATTGTAGAGCTAGTTAACTGGTGTCATTGTCCTCATGTAACCTGACCTGATGGAACATTGTTGAACAATTCCTACACAATGCATGTGCTGTATAAGCACTCTGTAGTAGATGTATGGTTAGTTCTCGCCAGTCTTTCTGTATTTTAGGTTTGCACTACATGTCTGTGTATCTGTGATACCATTTGGGGACACAATGCTCAATGTCTCAAATTATTATAGTGATTGGACAGTGCTGAATCTCTGTGTTTGCAGATACATTTACAAAGTAGTATGTGGTCAGGAGCTTTGACAGAAATAGTTCAAGCTGATATGTAGACTTTATGAAAAATACAATACATTTGTTTTTGTTGCTGAGAACTTGGCACCAGGTAGTTACCAGTGCAGGATTTTAATGCTGAAAAAAGTGGACCCCACTGACTCCCTACACTTAGGCTGAAGCTAATGCTAAACTCTCCCCTCACAAGCTGTAAAATGTAGCCCAAGCTCTAAATAAACGTGTATCAGTTAAAGTTTTCAATATCAGATTATGTTGACTTTTTTTTTTCTGATTTGGGAGCTGCAACAGTACTCGCGCAACACTTTAATTTCCAAATCTGCTTCCTGTAGCTGTCTGTAAATGTTAGATTGCTATTGGAAAAGGTTTTGCTGCTGACTAAAATTGCATTGTTTAATGGTTAGTTTGATGTCAAAAACACTACTGTATGAGACGGGCCTCATACATGGCAATGTAGCTCATGCATTGTACTTGTTGGGTAACAGAAATCTTATTCAGGAATCAACAAATTGAAAATATGAAATGGAAAATTGTTGGATGTAAAGTGAAAGTTAACACACCAAAATAAATACTTAGCAGAGGAAACCATTGGTAAACTTCAGAAGAAGCAATCTTTTTGGTTTGGTCGGAGTCTCATGAAATAACTGTTCATGTCTGCAAAATCAGGTTTTGTGATGGTTTATTAGCTGGAAAAGCCCTGACTTTTATCTGTCTTTTCTAGGACTGTTCCGCTAGGTCCAGACCAGATCCTTCTGAGAGGAGCTCAGCTGAGGAACACACAGTGGGTCCATGGATTAGTTGTCTACACAGGCCATGACACAAAACTCATGCAGGTAACCCATAACTTCACCATTGTCTTTGTCTCAAACTTATCTTGCTAATGCACTTCCCATTTGATTGTCACCAGAGATAACAGTTGCTCAATCCAGCTATTTTTCACCATGTAGCAAGGTTCAATAGGAAACCTTGATCAGGCAGACTAGAGAAACTGCCCTAAACTGTCTCGTTTGTCTCCAAGATAATTGGAGGTGGCAGCATCCTACTACATCTTTAGCAAGAGATGGGAAGTTTGTGCTGACTTATCCTGTTTTTTTGTGTGGCAGTAAGACATATTGTACATTTAGAGATGACACTCCTAGAATGCCTATAGGCATCGGTAGTCTATTGTGCCAGTAAATGTTTTCTTATAGGTAGTCATATTTTTTTGGCAATATCATATGTCACTACTACGTATTGGATATCCATACCCATTTTTCCCCCACTGGGTGCTGCCATCTTGCCTCTCTCAAGGCATAGAGAGGATAAATCCAGCCTGTCAATCAAAACTTGCCTGTCAACAGTGTATATTGAGTAAACCAAAAGTCTACTAAGGTTAGCCCCAGAAAGCCAGTTATTCCCCTCTGGGTGGTGCTATCTTCTCTCATGCATTATGGAGCGGGTGAAGCCAGCCAGTCAAAACTTGCTCCTGGGACATGCTGGTTACTGTTTTTGCATCTCTTGGCAACCAGGGGTAAGTACTTATGAATGGATCAGGATTTCGCTGCTGACTTCTGGGTGCTGCCACCTTGCCTCTCACACAGCATAGATACAGTAAAGTCAGCCTGTCAATCAAAACTTGCCCCTTCATGGGACATGTTACTGCTTTTTGCATCTGTCGGTAGTTGTGGAGAAGTAGTTTATTAATGGATCAAAATTTCACTGTTGACTTCAAAATTTTAAGATAGTCACTCCAGCTTTTTGGACAGCCAGGCATTGAGCTCCAATCCATTCTACCTAAAACGGATATAAGTGGAGCTTGTTTATCCTTTATTTAGAAATTATTTCCACCCCCTGTCTCATTGCACGTGCCTATTTAACAAGTTATGCTATGTTAAAAGACAGAACAATACGCTGCTATGGTCATGCAACAGAATAAAACAAAATGCAGTGCTTTCATCTAATGGATGTTCACTTGCATTTCTGGGTAAACAATATATATGGAATCATCTACATCAAAAATCTTCAAAATGGAGGCAATTTTTCTCAGACCTAGAGCTTTTACCTCGTATATTTACACCAACCTATATAAACCATCATTCTTTCATATCAGCATTATAATAAAATTGTTCTAACTCATACAATTTATAATCTCTCACCCTTGTTTAGAATTCAACAAAACCTCCTCTGAAGTTGTCCAACGTGGAGAGAATCACCAACATGCAGATCCTGCTCCTCTTTTGCACTCTCCTCACTATCTCCTTAATCTGTGCTATTGGCTCCTCTATCTGGAATGCCAAGCATAACCTGAGGGACTGGTATCTTAACCTGAATTGTAAGAGAAAACATTTTGTTTCGTTCAGCTTAATTATCTCTGTGCTTTCTGGCTCAGTCTTTTTAGGGTCTTCTCTCTTGCTCAGTTTAGCATCTCACCACTTAAAGGAGAACTATGGGGTTAAGTCTTTTCCCCATAGTTCTCCTTAGGGTAACGGGAGGACACAAACTAGCATCCTCCCGTCACCCTAGGCTCAGTATACCGCGTGCTGCTGCTCTCGGTATACTAAGACGCCGCAGCTGAAGCGGATGCCGATAATTGTGCCGGGATCCGCCCAGCTGCGTGACTGACAGCTGGCTCTGCCTATCAAGAGGCAGAGCCAGCTGTACCCGCCCTCTCCCCCGTCCGTTCTGCCAGTCAGCGCTGGCGGATCGGAGCGGGGAGGGGGGAATACGGCCCCTTCCCTGTCACGGCAGAGAGCCGTGACAGTTTCGAGAGGTGAGCGAACGCCGATATGTGTTCGCTCACCTCCCAATCTACTGAGCCGCCCTGTGACAGTCTCATTGTCACAGGTCGGCTAGAACTATGAGGTGAGTGAAAAGCTCTCACCTCATAGTTCTCCTTTTAATAGACAATTATAAATTAGGTTATAAAGAAGAAAAAAATAGATCCTGGTTCCAAAATACTCTTCTGTGTTGATTTGAAATTGGGCAGTCCTAATTAACTATTTAAATGTCTATACCGCAGAACAATTAGGAGTGTTGTAATTTAGAACACTTGTGTTGTATGCAGATCTATTTAATATTATCTGGGCCTGTTCCTTTCCCTTATCCAACCCAATATTCACAGAAATGTCTGCTAAATAGGAAATCTGTTTCCAAAGAACTCAACAGTTTATATACTGTACATTAAACCAAAATTCTACTAAAGGCAGCCCCATAAACCCAGTTATTACCCACTGGCTGCTACCATCTTGCCTCTCAAGCATTATAGAGAGGGTGAAGCCAGCCAATCATACGTGCCCTTCCTGGGACATGATGCTGCTTTTTGCAGGAGACGGTAGTTATTAGTGGATCAGGGTTTCACTGTTTGGATGTTAATGTGTTTTTTCTCCTGACTTTTTTGTCTAAACAGTGTTAGTAACATTTTTTTAAAGCTGCTGTTTTTACAGAACAACCCCCCACTGTCATTTTGGCAGCCGGGAATTGGCAGCAAGTGCGAGGTAAGGGCGGCAGCGAAAGCGAATAGCCCTTACAACACCCAATGTACTTTGATGATTTTCTAGGGGTGTGTAGCATGCCCAGCATCCACAACTGGTTAATATGAACCTTGTTAAAAAGGAGTTGGTATTCTCCCTTAGTAGTCATGTGTTAACATTTTTCAGTGTAGTAGTAAGTAGAGAAGTTGGCCAGTTCATCAGCAGATCTTGTTCATGGTAATATTGAAGAGGTTAGAGATTAAACTACATATTTGGCATATGATCACATTTGGAAAAGTCAGCATTAGCGTTAAGAGCATTAGTCTGCTGTAGAGATATGCTGTGGGCTGTGTGGCAGATTGTTTTGTATGAAAAGCAAGGCACTTGTCTGGAAGCAATTGTAACACATTCCTTTATCTGTGATCACTGAACAGATGGTGGAGCTAACAACTTTGGACTGAATTTTTTAACATTTATCATTCTCTTCAACAATCTCATACCCATCAGTTTGTTGGTGACTTTGGAAGTTGTGAAATTCATACAAGCATACTTTATAAACTGGGTAGGTATTTTATGAAATAAAATATTAAAATGAGCAGCATTTTATTTGCTTTGTTTGTATGTATATGTGCACACAACATATGATGTTTCATTTTTATTATCAGGATGTAGACATGCACTATGAACCAACAAACACTCCTGCTATGGCAAGGACATCTAATCTCAATGAGGAACTGGGACAGGCGAGTTGCAGCAATTCCAAGCTTTTTATTTATCTTTTTGTAAAATGATTCCAGTTTATGCTATGCCTATAAAGCAAAGATCACAGCAGTTGACATAACCTTGGCATTCCTAGCATACGCCAAGATCTGAATGGTCTAGGCCAGGCCTCCTTAAACTTTCCCCACCCGTGACCCCTTTTTGCCGAGGAAATTTTTAAGGGACCCCAGCGTCGGTCGTTTATAAATTACACTGCAAATTATACATTAAACTGAAATAAAACAATCTAGCTTGGAGCCCAGGCCTCCTCGGCCCTTCACACAAGTACTGGCCTTAACCCCGTGATGGCGGTCCTGGCCAGGGACTCGGATCGCTACCCCCCCCTGTACACTTGCGGGACCCAATATGGGGTTGCGACCCACACTTTAAGAAGCACTGGTCCATGCAATTGGCACTTTATTCGATTAGCTGAAGGTTAAAAAGAAGAAAAATGCTTTTTTTGACCAACAATACGTTATCTTGCCTGAACGGTGTGCAGTTGGATAACAATCGGGAATTAATTTTCGGAGTACTCCATGCATGGGCCAGTGGCTAACAAGTTACCTCTAAAACTATGTATGGGCACATGTATGGGCATCTTTACTGCATTAACGTAAACCTATCATAAGGGGAAGTATAAGGGCTGCCTTTGCAGACCTCTTAAAAATTCTGGTTGCCTGCCTGTTTTTCTTCAGTAGTGTGGGAGTCGCAATCCTGAAGTAAGGTAAACAAAATAGCTTTGTGCAGCTGTGTGTATATTTAAAGCCATCAACATCGGAAGGGGTTTACTGGTGGATTGTGTTGCAGTGGGTGGCAGGACCTATGGATCCTACAGAGATTTGGTCATGACTAAATTATAGAAACTGTCATAGCTGGCACGGTACAAACTTTGGGCTGCCATATTCATCCTTTCTTGGACCACTTTGTTAATCACCGAGTTGAACCCGGTTATATGGGGTGGGAGTTTAATGGCTGCATACTTCTTGCAGATATGACATGGTACAAATGGAACTGGGTACATTTCTTGACTAACACCCAAAAGCAGTTTTCCTATAAATATTCATATATACACTACTATTGGGCATGCAGGTCGCTGTGCTGTCTGGTTACATTTTCAGTTGCTGTCATTTACCTTTTTTTTTTAAATTTAGGTAAAATACATATTTACAGACAAAACTGGAACCCTAACGTGCAATGTTATGCAGTTTAAGAAATGCAGTATTGCAGGAAATGCCTACGGGTAAGTTAATATATAGGTTATCTTTGATATATTTGTAATTGTTCCCAACAATGCCATCCTTTGTCCTTCTGCTCAGTGTGTTTCTGAGCTGTAGTTATCAATAATGACAGATACAAAGTCAAAGGCGGTGAAGAAACAAATGGTTTTTAAATGCATCATATGCTGTTTATTGCAAATATCATCGATGTTGTTCCTAGATCCAACAAGTGTAGGCTTTGAGACAGTGTATAGCACTGTTTGTCCTAGCAGTGCTGTAAATGGTGTAGGACTAGTTTCATGTTAATGAGTGCGCATATTTTCCTATTTTAGCAGAAACACCTTTTGCAATGAATCCATGTAAATATTATTGGTGTTTTTTTCTTTCTGAAATCATCTGACCTGGCTCCCTATGCCATAACTGCTGTATTTGCAAGTTTAACTATACGCTGTTCTCAGGCATATTCTTTTCAACAGGTAGGCTGGTGGGCATACCAGGTGCAACATGTACAGTATGTATTATTCATGCTGTATTAGATTATATTTTAGCCAAAATATTTGCAGCCTATACATTTGACAAAACTCAACCAAAATCATTTAGATGTAGAAACCTCTCTGCTGTCTTTTTTGTGAAAGCTGTTATTTTTAAGCGTTAAAGGAGAATTATTGGGAGAGTAAAATTGACTTTTCCCAGTAGTTTGAATGATCACAAACCGATGATCAGTCAGCTGATGGCTTCTCTCTGCAGAGAGCGATGATCATCAATCCTTGCTCCCTGCAGGGATTCCTTCCTCCCCTCTCTCTGTTTTTGCTGTGGTCATTGGAGGGTCAGACGGGAGGGGATGGGCACAGCTGGCTCTGGCTCTAGAGAGGCAAAGCCAGCTGTCAAACAGGCAGCAGGGTGTATCCCGACAATATTGTCGTGACTTTCCAGGCTGCATGGCGGCTCTGCACTGTCAGCATATAGCGGGTGGCCTTTGGGTCACATGAGTACATTAGGTTTGACTATAGTTCTCTTTTAAAGGGATATAGTGGTTTATTTTCTGTGAGTGCATATTGTGAATTATTACTTCAGTGTTCAGCTTAAAATAGATTTGTGACTGAGCTCATTTTCATGTTTATCGAACACATTGAAAGCACTGGACTGTCTTGTTTAAGCAACTGTGATCAAACCTGCATATTATGATATGCAATCCATATATGTCCCTGTCTAATAAGTGTAGCTCCATTGCATTATGGGAGTAAAGCTTTTCATCATGCTTCATGCTTGATCTTGAAGAGACTGTTACATGCTGCTGTGAAAGGGCTAACCTATACATGAGGCATTTAAATACCATAACCTTTTGTATTTTGTATATTTTTTAAATGTATTGAAATTATGTATCATACAATGCCGGTTAGAAACCATGGTTAGTGGGTACTAATAAAATATGCTAGTCATGTTGAGTCTGTATTATTTTGAGTAAGCATTATTCTAACATGCAAAATACTTTTTAGAAACAATACTTTGTTAGATAATCACATTAGGTCTGCAGTTGTCTGTTTTAGAACTGTGTGTATTTCCTTTTTCCTTCCCATGCAGTCACTGTGCAGACACTGAAGACAATAGGTATTTTGAAGATAGCTGGTAAGATTGGCTTCCCCTTCGCATGCTTTCTGGATTGCATGCAGTACACTGTGTGCATGATGCATGTTCAGTTACCATTAAAAAAAAACATGCATTCAGCATATGAAATTGTTTGCCAGCTGATCATACAGGAGGAGTCTTCTTGGCAGACACGGACTGCATGGAGTGTGTGAACAGACAAATGGTGTGGGCCCCTTTTTCAGTGCCTTTCACATATGCTTTCTTACAAGGGCCTAAGTATAGAGATAGCAGACCAGAGTTATCTGGCTGTGCAGTAATTTTGTTTTGCAAGTTATAGTAGTACTTCACAAATGCATTTATTTCAAATGAATGTATACAACTTAGCAGTCACTATATGATTGCTGTGATAGACCCCTTAGTGGTTTTGCTAAAGGGCCCCTGGAACACAGACATGCGTTGCAGAATAAGGCATTTAAAGTAAGTAATGGGGAAAGATCAGATGCAAGGAGACCAAAGACTAAGCTGGTGACTAGTCCTTTCTCTTCTGCCTGCCTTTTTTGGGCACGGCTTCCATAGTTCGGTTCCTCTTTACAGGAATTAATGTAGCTGTGTACAGGACATGGTAGCAGGACAGTAAGTGCTATTACAGAGCATGTTTCTCTTGATTGCAGCTGCTTTTCCTGTTCTCATTTCAACAATTGATTGTTACTATGATGTCAGATCATTGGAAGAGCAATAGATGAGTGTAGTCTGATAGAATTCAGTTATTTTTCAGCTGATAATTTTCCACCTGACTCAATTGATATTTAAAACGACTTTTGTCAAGCTGTAGGGTACCTGCAGGGCCACCCATGGCTTGATTTTTTTTTACTGATTCAACATGAATCTGCCAAATGTTGAGCCATCTGAGGCCAGCTTAACTCAAAAAAAAACAAAAAACTTTCAAATCCCCTGTCCTGTATTGACCTCCATTTCCTAAGTAGTAGCAGGTTCCGCATGCAAAGGGTTTGCCTTGATAGGTCCACACATCCCCATCAACATACACAAGTATAATGCTCAGGGAAAAGAGAGTGGCTCCTCGTAGTGCAATATTTATTTTATAAAACCGAAGTGTAACAGGGAACACTCGCATAACATAAGTGCATCTGGTGCTCATTGGAGCTTTAAAGGCAAATATGTTTTTTCAATGTACTTTTAAATCAAGCAGTGCCACAATTCCAGTACCAGCGGTCTCATTTGGTGTCAGCCATGCATCAACGAGTCTCCAAACCCCAGCCGGAAATGCTTTATCACTTGCACTTTGTCAGAGGTAACGGGATAAGCAAGCTGAGAGTTTTGTACTCAAAGCAGAGGATGGTTTATATCCATCAACCTCTGGTTTGTGGGCACAGCACGATCCACTGTGCCACTTTGCTCTTGAGTGCCCATGCCTCTGACAAAGAGGACATCACAAGCATTTTTTATACTTCCCTTCAATGGTGGGCATATTTTTTGCCCTGAGTTCCATTCCACAAGGTGATGGGATTACACGTCAACATGAAGTGATGCATATTTAAAAAAATATATATGGAAAAAACCTTGCCGATCAAGTTATGAAACCTGCTAATATACATTATTTGCCAAAGTGGCTAAATATTGCTGGCTTGTTTCTCAACTGAGTCTAGTCTCGAGTGTCCATTTTAGAACTTTTACTCCTGTATAACATATTCTAAATAAGTAATCTCTCAACCCCTTCATTATTCAATGCAAGGCCAACTTTACTGTGTGGCGCGTTACTTCTCTAAAATTCTGTGACATTCGACAGGGCAGAGTGTAGGGTGGATGATGGAGTAATAACAGGAGGGGTGATGGAGCCTAGAAGCGAGACCGATTATATAGCAGGGCTTTGGGGGAGGCTTGTCCTTACACTGATAGTAGGGCAGATTCTCAGTCAAGAAACAGGTCATACTGTTAAAGGTGGTACTTCTGAAGATCACATTTATTGGCAAACAAAAAATATATTGGTAAAATTTGTAAAAACTGCGCTTATGGAAAAATGGGAAATATAAAAGCTGCAGCACTGAGGACGCTGAGGCCAAAGAATGTATGTAATGAATGTGCAGCGCTAGGGTTCACTCACCAGTGGGTGAAATAAACCTATTGGGGTATTATATCGGTGCTCTCTTGTTTAATGGGAAAGAGCATTTATAATAAATCTCTCGTATATGATGTCAGTAAACCACCCATTTACTTTCCTAGTGACAACTAGTGTAGTTATTAATTATAAAGTTCAATGCCTCCACTCATGTGCTCATGTGCAATGAATATATAAATAAAAAGTTGAATGGAAAAAATGCATAGATTCTAAGTCAAAACATTCACCAAATCCTAAACGTTTCCACTGGATTGAATGAATGAAGATTGCATGTGCAAGAGGAGCATGACCCGACAGTGAAGATCTTCTAGAAGAGGCATTTTAGCGCTGAGCAGACTGCACAGCAAACTGGACTGGAGATAGGAGCTTCAAGACCTCCCAACATCCATTTGCCCAAAGAGAAGGAAACAAGTGCATCTTGGGAGTTCAGGTTCCATTTTAGAAAGAGGAAAGAAGAATCCACTGCAATCCACAGCACGTGTCTGGAGGAAAGAGCCCAAATCTTTTTTAGGCAGCATCACTGACAATAACAGTGTGGTGAGTTCGCACCCCAGAGGGGTGGACACTAACACATGGTGTGGGAGAGAGACTTTCTGGATTATTTTGAATATTTTTACATAGATTGGACTTAATACCAGAACTGATCCACTAAATCATCAATCACTTTTTTACAGTTTATTACTTGTTTTAAACTTTAATGGAATATCAATTTACCACATTCATTTATTATACTAAGGTTTAGGATTTGGTGAATGTTTTGACTTGGAATCTATGCATTTTTTCCATTCAACCTAATATTTATTTATATATTCATTGCACATGAGCACTGAGTGGAGGCATTGAACTTTATAATAACACTAGTTGTCACTAGGAAAGTAAACGGGTGGTTTACTGACATCATATATGAGAGATTTATTATAAATGCTCATTCACATTAACCAAGAGAGCACCGATATAACACCCCAATAGGTTTATTTCACCCACTGGTGAACCCTAGCCCTGCACATTCATTACATACAAAAAATATATTGGAACACCTAATTTGCATCAGACAGACATTTTAACATTTCAAAGGTGATCCTGTGAAGGTGAGAGCTGCACAAGTAGCTATGTTTTCCTTATCCTATAAAATAAAAAAAATACAGAGAATTGTAATAGTCTCAATCATGTTTTCTGTGTTTCATATACAATAAGCACATTTTTTTTGTTCCGTAGGCACGAGACTCCTAGTGATGATGATCAAGGTTTTCATGATGCAACTCTATTGGAAAATCTGGAAAACAATCACGTAAGTTTTTTTTTTTTTCTATAAAAAGACTGCTGGGATCTTCCAGTAACATTAAGTTCCTAGTGCCCTCAGCGGGGCGGGCTTTCGATGATCACAAGTATGATCTGCCTGTCCAAGATGGGCAGATCGTACAAGCTTTTATTTAGCTTACAACCATCGCAAGACAAAGTCTTGCGATGGTTGTAAGGTGCATGGGCACCTTAAGTGACAGCTGGTTCTGCCTCTCTAGAACCAGACACAGCTGTGCCTGCCCCCTCTCCTGTCTGTCCCACCAATGAGTGTTGGAGGAAGAGAGAGGGGAAATCCCTGTGGAGGGTAGTGACTGTTATTCCCTGCAGGTAGGAATGCCAAGTGTTAAGCAATCAGCAGTTACATGATCAGCTCTTGGTCCTAGGGACGGCTTGTGACAGCTGCAGTGTCCTATGCCAGCTTTAAGCAGCAGGGAGAGTATATTTTGCTTTCTCCATGCTTCTCCTTTAAGGTATTTATTTTGAATAGGCGGACAGTGCACCTTCCATTCCCACTATTGCAAGGACAACACTGTACAATGTGCAAGACCGTGCTATGGTTCACGGTGATGTCCCTTCCTCTTCCAGGCCAAGTCTTACAATTCAAGGGATTACATAAATCTAATATAAAGGTGCTTATGTAGGCTGCATTTAAATTTACATTTAAATGAGCACCATCTTAAAAAAATAATGTATTCTCTTAACTGCATGTGGCTAATACTTATTATATTTTGATTTACCATATTGCCTTTTATTTATTTAGTTTCTCAGATGTGATGCAGCTTTTTTTGAAAACTCTGCCTTACCAAAACAGAGAATTCTTTTTTGGGTCTGGTCTTTGGCACCACAGGCTAGTCAGTCAACAGCTGCTTTTCTGAGCTCTTGCAAGTGTACACTCACTGTTTTAGCTTTGCCATCACTATTCAGCTGCACAAATGTGTATATAGAACACAACTGTGTAATAGTGTGCAAGTGTGGTAGGGATGTTAAACTGTGAGTCTTCAGGGAAGAGAGCTGGTGTGAATTGCTCCTTGCATCATGCAGTTCTTTGTGCAGTACATCGGTGCTATTGGAATATGAAGAATAAAACAATACGTTATCATGAAGCTTCGTATGAAAGCATTTCCTTTTCTACAAGGTGCAAGTAATTGTATCACCGTCTAGTGTTGAAAGATTGAACTGCATCATATTGCTCCGATAGCATCGGATAGACAATGATGGAAGGAGCGGCAGATGGAGCTTTGGTAAGGTGAGGTGTATAAGTTGGTCGAGGGGGGTCACCTGTCATTTTGCCCTGCATGCTCATGTCCCACAAAACCGTACATACAAAGTAATTAAAGGAATATGAGTGATTTTTAACCCCTTCCTGCCCACCATCTGTAATAAAACAGGGAATGATTCAGAGGATATTTTTTATAAATGTCCTCCCCCTTAAGAGCAACCAGCTGATACTTAATGCAGCTGCTGGCTCTGAATCCCAGCAGTCACTGACAGCTCAGGTTCCCAGTGCCGATTGGCAAGCAATCAGCATGGTCCCTCATCATTAACTCACTATGTCAGATATTGCATAGTAAGCACATGCATTCTGGATGCTTTGAGAAAAATAAAAGCCTTTGGCCTGCAGATTAACACTTCCATCTTCAGTCTGTAGTAACCTGGGCATTTAGGCATCAGTGGCCCCTGGGCGCTCTACGCACCTTATAGAAAAGGAAATGCTTTCATACAAAGCTTCATGATAATATATTGTTTGTTTTATTCATATTTCAATAGCACTGATGTATCATGCAGTTCTTTGTGCAGTACAAGGAGCAAGTCACATCAGTTCTCTTCCCTGCAGACTCACAGTTTAACATTCCTACCACACACAAAAGGAACTTAAAAATGTGAATATCTAAATGTCTTAGAACATAGAAAGCAGCTATGATTCTTGTGTCGGTGGCGTTCCACTTTAACCGAGACTTCATAAGTTTGAATAGGTTCATAAGCTAATTTCAGTTTTTCTTCTATCTGCTTTTCAGCCCACTGCACCAGTGATCTGCGAGTTCCTTACAATGATGGCAGTTTGTCATACTGCGGTTCCAGAGCATGACGGAGACCAGATCATTTTTCAGGCTTCCTCTCCAGGTAAGGCAGTGACAGGAACAGGATCTGTAGCCAAAACATACTAGTGAATGTGCCACTGCAAAGTCACTCATCTTTTTAGGTGTGGTTCATCAAATTGAAGGGCTGGTTTTCTGCATGTCTCCTCTTTTTATCATCTCACCATTCTTAGAGGTTGTGTAGCTCAGGACAGGTTAGTAAGTGAAAGCCAGTTGTGGTAGCAGAATCAGGATTCATGAAAGAAAAGATCAACTAGATTTGTGATTCAGCAGTTGGGAGAACAGTAAAATGAATTTAACTATTTATAGGAAGCACTATCTAGTGCCCCTTTGTACCTTAAAGCTGAACTCTAGGCATATCTAAAGGACACAAATTATTAGAGTTCTGTGTTCATCTTTACATCACTAACTAGCTAGGCCAGCGCAGAGAGAAATTAGACACTCCCAGAAGAGCAGACTAGGTTAATGACATGCAAGGGGGAGGGGGCTGTGCTAGGGAACTGACTCGTCCCGGAGTAGTTAAAGTACAAAGGTGCATTGCATTTGACTTTTTATTTATGGAAAAGAAAAACACTGCAAGTAAGCATTTAAGGGATGTTTCTGTGCTTTTACATGCATTTTTTTGCAGTTGGTATCAAGATGTCTGTAATGCCGTGACAATGCCCTGAGAGCCCCCCCAACAATCATTAGACACCAGTGAACACCCCCTGCCTGCCATAATGCAGTTCTTAGTACTTGAGCAGCAAATTGCCAGGCTCAAGCACTGTCATGTGGGGAGGGGGGGGAGGGGCCTTGCCCTATACGAGTTCTATATTTGCATATGACCTTGGCAGACACATCAGGGAAGCCTAGAGACAGTGTTTTTGCAGAACGCCAGACTACACTTTTTAATGTTTTTCTACTTGTGGGTAAAGTAGGAAATGGTTGGAACCTCTGTCAGATTACAATTACTCCCCATCGGGTAGGGCCACACTCAGTTTGTCATGGTGACCATTATCATTGGCACAGAAAGTGAGCAGAAATCCAAAATTTTCTACTCTTCAACAGAATCACAGATAGAAATAAAAACGCTGTCCTTTAATTCTGCATTAAAGGCATGCCTCTGATGACGAATACAAACTCCAATGTGGTGTAAAGTACCAGTGTGCTTTATATCAGCTCTTAGCCGATCTGTCAAGCCCTCTTATGGCTGATAACATAGCTGATCACATATGCTAAAATGGTGCCATCTTCAAAGGATAGGGGGGGGGGGTTAATTTCTCTTTATCTTTAGACTGAGACTATACTCAGCGCAGATCGCTGCTCCTGACTGTACCAGTGTTTTTTCAGTGCTGAATGCTGGAATATAGAGAGCATGCCTTATGTTTCCTGCTACTGTCCTAAGCAATCGGAAAGCTTAGCTGCTCTTTACACTTCCATTCCCCTCCGTATACTTTACATTTATTTTTTTAGTGTTTACTTGATTGTCACTTTTTGTATATTCCCCTTTGGTGACATTTTATTCATATTCTTCATTCTTATAGTCTTAACGTCATCAGAATTTTCATTTTTGCCATATACTAATTTCAGTTTTTTTTATTGCCTGGGTCTCCATGCTGTCTGATGTATTTTGTTTACATATTATTCACTAAAAGACTAGCGTTGCTTACCTTGTTTTGCATTGCTTGCCATGCCATTTTCCTTCTTAATGCAAGTCAATATGAATTCAACAGCAGCTTGAAGCATCTCAGAAAAGGTCTAAAACAACTCAACTATAGTCTCCAACTATAAACACCACAGAAATTAGCCAGAAGCTGATCAATATGGTACAAAAGCATTGCGTGTTTCTGTGTATTCAGCGCAAGCCCTTGTACGCAAGCTGACTGGCCACAGGGAGTTATGCTGGCCATACACCAGTAGATGTACGTATGAACGTTCATCTGAAAAAAAATCTTATCATTCAACAATGACATCAGAGACTTGTAGAATATCATTTACAATTTTGTTTGATTTAAACATTTTGGACGTAGATTCCTGAACAAAAACCACATTCACTGTCAGAATTTTGCGAGAAAAAATGTCCATCCTGCTCCAATTTTTTTTTTTCCATCACTACATTATTAAACAGTTATTAGTTTGACCCCATTAATAGAAAATTAAACAAACGTGCCAAAAACAAATTTTTTCTTTAAGATGGCCCTATTCCTGTTTTTGCATCATTATTTTGGTGACTACAGTACATATTCAATTTTACTGACAGCATGTGAGATTTGGCCACTGGGACGCTACCAAAATCTTTAATTCATATTCGGTAACTTATTAAATATGAAGCATACTGAGCATGTGAGTATCAAGACACTTTTGTAGATTGGCTTACCTATTGCAGTGGTAATACTGCTTAGGAAAGTCATAAAGGCACGAATTGTGGCCATATCGGCTGAAATTCAAGCTGTGCATGGCTCTGTTGGGCCCCATTGGCTTGACAAACTGCAGTTGAAAAATCAAAGGAGTCAAATTTTTGGCCAAACAGTAACTGCATCCAATCAGATGCCGTGGGTGCTTGCTGGCTGACTGAATAGAGTAGCCAGCAGTGCAGATTTCTAGATCCACTCCGTTTAGAAGAATGAGAGAAATCCGTGTGTATGACTAACTTTAGATTGCCTTTATCCAACATGTATGTCAAGACGATACAACAATAAAAACACTTGTGTTTCTGCAATAAAACCATAAGTAACTTGCTCCAGAGAGTTTTAGGGATCTGGATTGCTCGTAATGTGTAGTTCTGTCAATTCAATGTAAAATACTCTGTAATGTGAACATTGTGGAGTCTGTCATTGCTGAACTCTACTTCTAAGAATGCTAGTCCCCTAGCTGTCATGATGACACTTTCACTTTGATATTTTTGGAGTCGCTAACCTGGGACACGTTTAAAGTTTTTTTCCTCACACTCGTTTACAGCATGCCTGGATCTGTGGCTCAGAAACTGCCAGACAACTAGCATTTTAGATTGTAAGCCCCTACGAGCAGGGCCCTCCTTACCATCTTGTCTTGAATTGTATTGTATTTGTAATATCTTCCTTATATTGTAAAGCGCCGTGCAAACTGTTGGCGCTATATGAATCCTGTATAATAATAATAATTTTCTTCAAGAGACCAGCAGTGGTAGCCCTTGCCCTTGTGTCAGCGTCAGTTTAATAGTATACAGTAGTTGAATTGTAATGTAGAATTACCATCATACAAAGCAAAAGAAACTTCGGCTGGAACCTTTTCTCCCGTCTCCTTATGTATATAATGCCATGTTGGACCACTGCTGGAACCACAGATCTCTGTTGCACTGCAGCGCTGGACACCATACAGAATATAAGCAGTTTATTTATTCTACATTTGCTGAAATATATGTTTTTTTTTTACTGCAGGAAATAAAAAGTAAATGTTATGAAATAATGAAACTGATCAGTCCTCTGCCCTGCTCAAAATTGTGAAACCCCAGGCCTCCGCCTATATGACCTTTCCACAAATCCATGTCGTATTTGCTGTGAGCTGTTGTTTGCACAGCCACAGTGAAATATATTGGTTGGGTTGACAATTGTCTTCCACTGATTTAATATACTTTGATGTTTTGATAGGTGAAGCGCCTTATCATCTAACACCTGTTCTCATTTCCTGTTTCATAGATGAAGGGGCTCTAGTCCGGGCCGCAAAACAACTGCGTTTTGCATTTACTGGAAGAACTCCGGATTCCGTCATCATAGAATCAGTAAGTACAGCAAGCTTTACACAAATGAAGAGGATAGATAGATTGTTCTTAACAGTAAAAAGCTGAATGAAGACTTCAGTTCTGCAAACTCACTAAATATAACCAATTGACACCTCATATCTTCTGTACAGTGGGAATAAAGCTAAAGTCCAAAATTTTAATGTCTCTGATCACCTGATGCACTGTTATGGTTTTTTTAATGTTGTTACTGTACTGCTTTATAAAAGCCCGTGTATATTGGGGCACCCATCAGAAAGTACTCCCTAGTACGTACCACTGGTTGAGAAGGAATGCAGTTCATCGTTATTGACCACAAACACTAATTTGAATAGAATGTTTGGGAGATGTTTGTGCATTGCAGGTACATTTTTCTTTTCATAGACCTTATAAGCTGCACCATGACCATATGGAAAATTGTCCTTACATAGGTCCTGACTGTTAAAAGCATTGGGAAACACATAAACAGTAACAAGCTGGTTTACCGAAGGAATAACATTCCTCTGGTTTGCCTTACCATGTTCTATCTCAAAAACATTTTCTGATTGGGAGGATTTGCTTTCATTATAAGCACTTGAGCAACCTCAGTATTGTAATTAGAAAGCTACAGTCTCAGCTTGCCTTCAGGCATAGATGAACCTTGGGGATTATCATATCAAAATCAAACAAAACTCCTGTTGCAGAGTATGTCGGTAACCAACTTTTATTCTCAGTGCAGACCTCTGGGAAAAGCAGGAAATTGTGTTTCTAGAGAGTTCTGCACCCACCCAATGTATAGAACACCTCCAGGCTGGCATATTGCAAAGAAGTGACATTCTGAATTTTTTTGACAGGTGTGAGAAATCGCCAGATTGAAAGGATCTTTTTTTTATAATGCTAAATTAGCAAAATAACACAATTTTTTTCAAGTATTCAAAATAACTCGCACCAATATGTTAACAGCTGCACCACTCGGAGTGAATACCTTAATATCCCTTCAAATGTTCAATTAAGCCTGACACATGATTTTTTTCAGTGATAAGTTTTCTTTTTCTGGTTTTCCTTTTAAAGGGTCGCTATATTTTCAAATAGCTTAACACTTACTGACTCCCCTTCTCCTCCCTAGTCTAAAGCTGGCCATCCACTAGTAGATTTCCGAGCGAAAGATCTTTCTTTACCACCTGATAATACTATCAGATACTTGACAAATGTTGAACAAAATTTTGTTTTATCAATCAGATTTGGAATAAATGGAATTTCCTGAAGGAAAACCGCATTCACTCTTTCGAGAAAAAATTTCCATCCTGCTCCTTCGAGTTTTCGATCATCAATTTGACCCCATCAACTAATAAAGTCAAAAGAATGTTCTTTTGTACAAAAGTTATTTCAAAAATCTAAGCAGTGCATGCTCAGTGTAACAATACTCTCTTGCACTTGCCTTAGATAGGGTCAAGGAGGTGTGGCCTATGCCGGTGGCATTCTTGGACCATAGTCTGCGCAACGGCGGATGGTTGGTACGTGCTTTTCCATTAGGTCGTATGGGGAATTAGGTAGTACTGTGTGAGCCCGCAGGCTGAGAAGGGGATCGGGGTGCTGTTTTTTGTAAGCTGTGGCAAGTCACCTGCTGATGTAGAGCACAAAGGCATATAATTAACATGAAGAGGGGTGCAGGAAGTCGGATTTGAGTTATTTGAAAGTGTAGGTACCCTTTAAACAAGCCCAGACTAGGATAAAAAGAAAATGGTGAAAGTTCTGTAGGCACATTGGGGTGACGCTGTATTGTTTAGATGCAGAGTGCTTAGTGGAATTTGTCTTTAACCAAGACCTCCATACTAGGTTTGTTGTATGTAAAAAAAATATTATTTTTTGTTCACAAAATTAAATTTTAAGTGATTCTAACTTTTTTCTAATTTGGTGTTTCTCAGCTCCTTTCTCCCTGACCCTGCTATTTTGCCAATTAAAACAAATGTTAGCATTATTTATAGTTTCAGTGTTTTGCTCTGGCTTGTAAGCTGTGAGTCCCCCAGGGCTGTGTGACATGAGAGTCTAAATTAAAAGGAACACTTTATGATACAGTGCAATATCACTAGAGATTCAATGTGAACCTGCACATTCAAAGTAGATGAGACAAGGAGACAATTCTAGTTTCTGCTTCAATTACACCTTTAGTCATGTAATATTTCACCCATGAATAACAGCCACGGTTGCCATTTAATTATAGTTTAAACTGCCAAATGCCAACCAGCGTAAATGGGCATGGCAAAAAATGTATACATTTCACCATTACCAGCTCTTGCCCCCTGTCCTGACCTATTTCAGTGCTCCAGCATTGTTAAAGGTGACACAAAATGTTTTTGCTCCTTAATTTCAGCTGCAGCATTTCTAATGCTTGCTGCAGGGTAAATTCTGCCTCTAAGTTTTTGGCCTTTTTATTATGTGTCTGGCACTCAACATATTTGTGGCTATTGTCTCTCAGATTATTAACTCTAATTTCTGTTTCAGAAAAAAACCTGCCTTGTGTCTCCCTCTTTGTGGCTTAACCAAGCTGCTTACATACGGTGTAGTCACTGTTCCATATTTGTGGCTATTGTCTCTCAGATAATACAATCTAATTATAATTGCAAAATAAAACCTGCCTTGTCTCCCACTATTACTGTCTATTTAGGTGCTTGTGTACTGTCTTCATGCTGGCCAATTTCTACCAAACACATACATGAAGTCTATTTGTTTATGAATATTTTGGAAATAATTGGGGATATGTGAATGGGATAGGGTTGAATGAATTTGAGGTTGTGATTTTGAAGTGTTTTTGCGCCCTCCTGTGTTAAATGTTTAAGACAACACAGTGTGCTGCTGCGAAGAAATAACAATCTTGCAAACTGTACTATCAAACTGTTGTACCACTGGCAAATATGTACACAATTGAGGGCTCTAGCTTTATTTTTTGTAAAATGAAACCTTCCTATAGCATTTAAATATGTCCTGGCTGCTACTTCCTCCAGTTAATTCAGGCCTAACCAAGACTACCTGTTGAACCAAATCAGATTGAGGTACTGCTGCTGCTACGACAAGCTAAATGTAAAATTTTAAGAAGTAATTACGTATCCACAATATTTGATGCCAGAATAATGTGTCGCTGGTGCGGTCTGTGGAAAAATACATTCTGTAGCATTACATACTGCTTAACCCCGTTAGAACCCTTTCACTGACAGGCCTTTTTTTTGCACACGATATAATCTACATTTTAGGCCCGAAAATTACTTCAAACCCCTAAACATTATATATTTTCTGTAAGTCAAGACCCTGTAGAATTGGCAAACCCAGAAAGCTTTAAATGTATTTTATTTAATATTTTTTAAAACATTTTTTTTTCTTTAATTGCTGTCACATAGGGGGGCTTACATGTCCCCCATGTGATAGCATAATGGTGGTGACAGGTACTCTTTAAGGTGATACTGGAGGTCCAAAAGACCCCTAGCGTCACTTTTCCACTTTAAATAAGCTAGAAGTGCACTTCAATATCTTATTGCTCTGTTTCAGGAGCCAAGCAATGACGGCTCAGGGACCGGAAGTGATTTAATCCCGGTCCCATAGAGCGGGAAGGAGAACCACTTTCCTTCCCAGCTTCCCATCGCCGCCGGACATGCTGGTCCTGGACACGTAGGAGGGGCAGCAGAGCCTGGTAAACAAGGTGTCCGGGCACCTTACTGGCCCGTAGAAGCCATCTAGCGGCAGCTGAGTCGCCAGAATGGCATCTATTGTAAAGCCGAAAGCCGGCTTTACAATTGTAAACAGTCCATCAGGAGTCTGTTTAAACGGGCCTGCTGCCAATTACGTATTATGTAGCTGGTCGCTAAGGGGTTAAAGGCATCTCCCAAGCTTGCAATTTAAAGGATTAGTATTTTTTCCATGTCACCCTTGAAGCTTCACTAAAAGGACCTGCTCCCCACTGTATGGTGTTGTGGGGGGTTTTTTTTGGCTTCATTTGTCCTCATGGCATTGTACAGCTCCCCATGCCCGTTTCCTTTTACAACAGTTTGTCTATTAGGCCTAAAAATTGCCAGGATCCTTCCATATAACTTCAATGGGATTTGCCGCAAAATTCAGGTTTGCAAATTACAAAGTCGTGCGAGTAGCTGAAACCCTACGCAGCAGCACTTGGTGGAAGTTGCAGACACGCAAATGTTTAGAAGTAGAGTTACACACTTTTTAAATGTTTATAGAGTAGGGAAAGGTTAAGAACATATGTCTGGTTTTTAGTTCTGTGTCCTTACTGGGTAGGAACTTCACTTCCTTATTCCTGTGACAGTGGAGTGCTTTTTATTACGTTTTGGGGTGGGTTAGAGCCGGGTTGCAGATTTTATTGTTGTCTGTGTTCCCTTTAAGGGAACTCTTAATTCATGTCCAAGTGAAAGCGGTCTCCAAGACAGGAAGTGAGGGGAAATCTCTTCCACAGACCACACAATAAAACCTGTCAGAGGGTTTAACTATTCTCCACTCTGTCCACAATAAAATTAAAAGGAAAGTTCTGGCTGGAGTTACTCTAAGGTAAACGCAGTTGGCCCAGTTGCTTCTTTTCTGAATAGGATTAGCTGTCACCGTTGCCTGGAGATGTTCTTTAATTGATTTTAAAATCTCTTCCAGCTCGGTCAGGAGGAAAGGTTTGAGCTGCTTAATGTGCTGGAATTTACAAGGTAAATATATAATTATGGTCTCATTTAGAAAGACTGAATGTATCGTTCTTCAATTAAAGCTTCATATAGATCAAAAGTCAACGTGTCTCATCATTTTATTTTATTAAAGTAGATATATCTTAATCCTCCCAACACATTTGGATAATGCAGATTTTTTTTTGTTTATTTCAGTAATCGAAAACGTATGTCTGTAATCGTTCGTAATTCATCAGGGAAACTGAGATTGTACTGCAAGGGGGCTGTAAGTAATAGATGCTACAATGCAACTCAGTCTTCCATAGTCTGCACATTGTCTGTTCATCCTTACATGTATTGCCTGCGCATGCTTACCTGCCGTCCTGTCTCTCTGCTAATTACCTTCAATCCATAACAGCCTTAACATATGCTGCTTAAATTACCCTCACAGTTTAATGGGTCTTTGGTTTAACTGGTAATTATTAGCAATATTTAATGATACATTTAATAAGTTTACCTATTTTGTTTACCTTTTTCTCCCTCCCAACAGTTCCACCTCCTGTATAAAGTAGCCTTATGTTGGCCAAACTATTTTAAGGTGTATACGCTAGATGTACCCGCAATCCATTCTATTGATGGGGTGGCTACACACCTGCATCTAGATTGCAAGGTTCAGATACCACTAATATCTACCATGAAGGCGGTCAGCAGCTTATAATGTCTGCAGCCATAATAATGTGTGTATTTTCTGAGAAGCTTTCGGAGAATTTAAGCCAGTGTATACTGTCAGGTTAGGCTTTAATGATGCCTCATCTTCACATCTGGCTGGCGTATTATTGAGCTGCAGTAAGCAAAGGCCCCAGCAGAGGGGAAAAAATATTAATGCATCCTGAAAATGTTGTCTTTGGTGTTCCTAGGTTTTAGGTGGAATTTGGGACAAAATTCACTTTACAGCATCGGGGATATACAATCTGCCTGGCCAAAAAAAAATCATACACTCTATTTAATTGGGCCATCTTTAGTTTTGAGGCAAAGTTTTGAAAAGCTTTTGCAATGTCATAATATTTATTTCCATGCAGAGTTGCATTAATTTTTCACCAAGATCTTGATGGACGAGTTGGTCCCAAAGATTCCCAATGGGGTTAAGGTTTGGACTTTGTGGTGACCCAATCCGTGAGTGGAAATTGTCTTATGCTCTGTGTATCACTATTTCACAATTTGAGCCTAATGAATCCTGGCATTGTCATCTTGGAAAATGCCATCAGGGAAGAAAAAAAATCTATTGATGGAAAACCCTCGTAATTCAGTAAATTCAGGGTAGGCAGCAGACCTAATTTTTTGGGGACATAACGTTGCTGAACCTAGACCTGACCAACTGAGCAACCCCAGATCATAACAAAACTAAATCCAGGTGGTGACTTTTTTTTTTTTTTGGCAAAGCAGTTTATGTAAACTATATGTATATATACAGTTTTTTAAATCCGATTTAAAAGCAGTGCTTTTTGAGAAGGTTGTTTAGTGAAAACGAGTGGTAACTAATTCCAGCCCCTTCATCATGTCCATGTTTGTTTTTGAAAGCCTTGCAGTGGTGGAGTGTGAGAGCCCTCACCTCCTACCCAGTGTGTATGATTAAGTACAGCACCCCAACCATATGGACAGTTTATGGCTGCACCGACATATATCCAGAACCATAGTTTAAGGATTTGTGCATTCACTAAATAAATCCGCTGTATTTATTACACCTGCATCCTGCTAGCTTCCTTTACCTCACATTTCCTTTTGCTATGTCATATGCTGTATATTTCACATGCACTTTTTTCCTTGAACATAGGATACAGTAATTTATGACCGTTTGGCAGAAACCTCAAAGTACAAAGAGATCACTTTAAAACATCTGGAACAATTTGCAACTGAAGGTAAGGTTAGCACTCCTATATGATGAGTAAACAGGAGTGTATTACAGACCTCAGAGGAAAAAGTTAGTTATTATTTTTTCTTAAAAGAAACCTTCCATCTGTTCTGTCAGGTTATGATTGACTTTATTGAGCTTTTCTGCAATTAACTTATGTTAATACCTGCATGGTCGATTTAACATTTTCAAGAAGAACAAAACCGTAAACGCTTGTTAGCCAGTTCACAGGTCATTGATTGGAAAATGAACACATTTTAGTACATTATGGAAGAAAGGCTACCCAGGATTATTTTACTACTTGTAGAACTTTTGTATCCATTTTTTTCATACTGAAAGCTGACTTCCAGGCAGACATATAAGACTTAAAATGACGTCTGTGTTCATTAATACAATGTTAAATGTATGTTTTAACCAAACAGTGTAGGTATCTGGATTGTACCTCCAATCAAGACAGCAGAGCTTAGAATAGGAGGAGTAGAAGCAGCACAAAGAGCTAATCAGTTGTACTGCACTGCTCCTGTGCCAGCAAAGTGCATGCTGATGGGAGTAGCAGAGAGATGAGCTTGTTGGTTTGCTACTTCTCCTTTCACTGTCCAGTCCTAGACTGGGAGAGGGATAAGACTTGTTAGTGTTAATTGTAGCAGAGAAGAATCAAGTCTGCCTTCTCCTGTGGTGTGAATCTAAGCACTGAATAAAAAGAAATACAAATTCTTTGGCTGGCAAAAAAGCTCCCTTGTATGTATTGTATCTGTCTATTTAGCGGTTTGCCTGGATTTTAGCCATATTTACATATGTGCAGTCCAGTCTAGTGCATCAACACAAATTCTGTTAAGGAAGCCCATTCATTGGAATGAATTGCCAATGCAACCTAAAATGTACCTGTGCTATTATTTATTTTTTATTTTTTTAAGGCTGTGCACCACAATGCATGCTAGTAGATATTGTGCGCTGCAACGCAGATGTGTCGGAGGTGTGGTCTTTATTGTGTGGGGTTGCCTTTTTAAAATGAATGGCAGCACACTAACACATGGTTAAGTGCATCTACCACACAGCATAGGTGTGAAGCCAGGCTTTTAAGTTTGTATACATACAGCATTGCTCTGGATTGCAGAAGGCACAGCTGAAACAGTCATATATAGTTCATTTACAGTTTTTCAGGGCTAAATTGACTTCATGTCAGGTACACTTATTCCTAACTCATGGACATGTTTGTTAATCATAGATCTGGATTTGTATACCCTTTACAGGCCTATGTAAAAGGGCTGCTGACTTATGATATTGAAATTATCAGACCCTTGAAAAGAACTTCACATGGCCTCTGCATGTAGCTTCAGAGATCCCAAGGGAACTGGACACACGTTCCCTACTCACCCAAAGATATTGCTGTTGATTCATTATTCGTGGAATAAATTCCTATAGCATGGTTCTTTTTTTTTTTTTTTTGTGATGATCAGATGGTTGAAAAAAAATGGTGGACAAACATGGGAAGGGGCCAAGCAAGAGTCTAGGCTAATAAGAGTTGTCCTTTGAAAATGATGGTACATTACAGGCAGCCCTGTTGGACAAGATTTTTAATTTTTGATGTCCGCTTACAAATCTCATAGTCTGAAAATCATATCTCGAGTATTGAGTGGAAGGACCATGTATATAGAGTAGCTTATGTTCTTTTAAAGCCATATGGTGGCGGTAGTTGTGTAATACCTAATAATGCCCCCAGATTACCTAATTTAGGTGATTTGGGCATATCTTTGAATTTTATAATGGCTTTATTGTGGAATGGAGGAGCTCACAGTTGGATGTCTTATTCACAGGTTTAAGAACATTGTGTTTTGCTGTGGCTGCCATCCCTGACAGTGTGTATGAAGAATGGCTGGATGTATACCACAGAGCCTCCACCTCTGTACAGAACAGAGCTCTAAAACTGGAAGAGTGCTATGAATTGATAGAGAAGGTAAGTGGTCTCCTGTCTTGACTTTCACATGTTCTGATTTCTTAACTCGGTGTGGTTACTAGAGCTTGTTCACACCATAGCATGCATCATGACCTGCAGACGTGTGCTGCTACTTTAAGTTAATTGCATGCAAGCACCCATCCATGGTGCACTGCAATGTACAGATGCATATGCCCCATGCATTGTCCTATAAAAAATATCATGCCTGACCTATATTGTCATATATTGGCAGCCTGTAGAGACCTGTGGTATGATTTGTTTGGGTCCTTACGGTGTCAATATCTGGAAAGGACAACCCCTTTCAAGCACCTGAATACACAGATATTCAAATTTTACACTTCTGAGGACTTCATGTTGCTGCTCCACACCGCCTGCTCTTTGGACTACTGGTATAGGTGACCACATTGATAACTCCCACCCAATATATATACTATTTACAAAAATATATACTATTTTGGTTACAACTTGTAATTTGGTTATACCTTGTGTGTGTCTCCTCCCTTTTTCAGAAATTTGACTCCCTTTGACAGAAATGTGTATATCTGTAAAAAAAACAACTCAAGGCAAATGGACTTGCTGTATTTTTCTTGAAGACGTTTCACTGGTCCTCCAACCAGCTTTCTGAATTCAGAATGACTTGCACAAAAATTATCTAAGAATAAATATGCTGAATGTTGCTCCAATCCACATAATCTGTTGATCACAACCAGGTGTTGATGGCATTTGCATAATTGGAGTTAGGAGGTGTTAATAACCTGCCCAGAGAGAGGTGTTAAAACAGCATTGTATGTGGCAGACAGTAGATGTCTCACACATAGATTTGTTTTGTTTTTATTCAGTTTTGTCATTATTTTGTTTTCCAGGATTCGGGTCCGAAAGTCAATTCATTTCGGGATCCCCCCCCCCCCCACCACCACCACCACCACCACCACCACCACCACCACCTCTATTCAAGCTATTCCAGTTTTACATAAATCTGTATACTCTGCCAAGCCACACACAAACTCTATAATGAACATTATACATGCAGAAAATGTATACAAAACCACCATTTAAAGGGTACAAATGTCATCAGTAGGCACACAGTGGTACATGGGACTTTCCTCATAATGGCAGTGTGACTCACAATGCTGTTTTCAGAAGACTATTACTTAGCCTGCTACATAAATAAAGCATTCAGTAGATGGGCTGTTCTGGCTGTGCCCTGTATGAGTCCACCAACATGAAATATTTATACCACAGATTACATCTTACTGCGCGCGGGTCATCAATCTCCAGCTCATTTCACTTTCAAACTTGTGTAGTCTGTTCCTTAGCATTGGAGTGATCCCTCCTGAACAACCAGTTGATGTCATATTTCTTTCACTTTGCAGTATATTAACTCATGGAAATGCACCTGTGGCTTTGCTTTTCCATTGCCAGATTTATTTTCACACCTGTGTGAGCTTTCATTTTTATAGTTTGCGATCCAACACTTCAGTCGTTTCTTCGTATTCGTATCTTTTTGTGGCTCTCCTTCATTTTGAACTTCCTGTAGTCTCTTTGCACGAAGCACAGTGGTTTAACAGTGTATTAATTAATTAGAGGTGAATTCTTTCCCAGATTTACAGCTGAGAGTATTTACCTCAACACCAAGGCATTTTTTGATTAATTTGAAAGAGTCATTTAACCTGTAGAATTTCTCTAATCTCTAAGTGCCAGTGTGTATTGGAATAACAATGCCAGTCCAGTTTGGTGACATACAAGCAACCACTGCTTCAATTTTACTCTACATAGCAAGACTATTCTATAGATTATTTTCTATGGTCAGATGGAAAAAGCGCAATAGATTCCTCCATCTACGCTAAACTGTGTGGATGGAGTAATCTTCCACTGGGCCAAGCTTCAGTATTTTGCTATTGGGCGCCGCTGGCTCTCAAAATACCTGAACAGTGCATGCATCCAATCAGATTGTTCAGGTATTTTGACAGCCAGCGGGGTCGACTAGCAAGATACTGAATCTTGGCCCAGTGGGAGATTCTTCCATCCACACAGTTTAGCGTAGATGGAGGAATCTGTTGCACTTTTTACACCTGACCATAAAAAAATCTGCAGATAATCTATAGGTGTATGGCCAGCTTTAGCAAGGGTTAGAGCACTGCCATACTGGAATCCCATGCTAATATAATGGAGGGTGCTAAATGACATGCGGATGGCGCTGTACAAATCCAAATGTAGTAGTAGTCACTCGCATAAGTACAAAGCAACGTTTCGGAACCTAGCTTGGTCCCTTTATCAAGCACATCACTGTGCTTCTCGCCCGATGAAGGGACCATGCTAAGTTCCGACGTCAATAAAAGATGTGAATGATGCATTGGACTTAGGTGTGCGAGTGACTACTTCTTCTACTGTATTTAAGCACCCTATCAATTGTTGTCCTAACCCCTGTAACTGGTACTTTTCCTGAACAGCTTAAGGCCGTGACACACTGCACGCGAAGCCATGCAGAGCGAAGCAAAGCTCTCCGGCACGGAGCTTTGCGTGCAGTGTGTGAGCTGAGTGCAGTCAGATGATTGACAGCTCCTTCAGCCAATCAGCTCGTCCGCAACAACCTGCCAGCTGTCGCATCGCGACGCGCTGGTTTATATGCGCGAGCCGATTGGCTGAAGTTGAAATTGTTCATCTCGGCACGCTCAGCTCCGCGAGCTCTCGCAAGCTGAGCTGCCGAGCAGAAAATTACATGACACACTGCTCGCAAAGGCAGCGCGCCCCCGCTCCGCGCTGCTTCGCGTGCAGTGTGTCACGGCCTTTAGCCTGCACGTAAAGTAAATAAATATTGTGAAATAAAGAAATTCATAAACTGAATCCCCTTAATTTACCAGAATACACTTTGTTTTATCCTTAGGTGAGATTTTCATTTCTTAATGTGATCCACCTTTTCAAAGGCCAGGGAAAAGCCAAAACTGAAGTTTGTTAGCCCCTTAAAGAAAAATTCCTCTTTTGTTGAGAAAAAAAAAATGAAATTCCTATTGCGAGGAATGCCAAAAATCATACTTGGATTTTAGTGCAGACTTCTGGGAAAATCAGTCAGCCAATCACAGAAGGAGGAAGTAACATTTCTTGGGGCGTTCTATACACTTATAGGTGTACGGAACACCTCCAGGGTGCCATATTACATAGAATTTTTTAGATTTAGAACATTGCAGCAGTTAGTTTAAAATGGAAAGGTATTTTTTAATAACATTAAATTACAAAATGGCTTCTGCAACAATTTATATATGTTAATTTTTAAAACTTTTATTTTGTAATATTTTTAAAGTGGAGTTACCTTTTAAATGAGAGAGTTCAGTGTCTTGTGTAACATACATGTACTGAGAGTGAGGCTTGTCACCTCCTGAACTGATGTTTTCGGCTGTGCCCATATTCCACGAGTCACTGTTTTTGAAGGTGCTAATTTAATCAGGGCTCTGCACTGTGTTCAACATGTCATCAGGATGGAAAGTGCTTGGACCTGCAATTCTGAAGTGGAAAAAGGATTTTTCTGCTTTAATGCAGCTGGCCAGGTAGACTTGCCTTTCCTGTGATGGCATGCTGTTCTAATTCACCATAAAACAAGCACTAAATTGGATGATTATGGAACTCCATTGACATTGCACAGGTACACACCCTACAGCTCAAATGAAGTGTGCAGATGTGTGATCTACATTAAAACAGGAGGTGATGGGAAAATACACTTCAGATGAGTTGGTTCTTTGAATGAGAGTCTAAGTTACATTTGCTCCCAGTACATATAAGAATTTGGTGTAATCTTGCTACTGGCAATAATAATGAGTCTATGAACATTAATGTGAGAAAAGTAAACACAGTTTACTGCATACCCAAACAGTGTTATCAGAACACAATGACTGCCAACCAAGAAGAAGGGAAATTTCAGTAACTGTGCTAGCAGAGGAGGTGAGGCCGGTTTGTGATGCAAGACACACACTGGTCCAGCACAAACACCTCACTTATCTGTATCCATGTCCTCCGTGAAATGGCCCCTCCAGTACAGAACTCTGGTATCAGCATTAACCCTTCAGTGACCACTCTGCAGTGTGTCTGCGCTGTAACCCCTGAGTGATCAGTCCCCACAGAATGAGCAATATTCTGTGTGGGTTTATGACTGTTAACCACTTAGTTACATGTCTGCAGTGTGTGCATTTTCACCTCCGCAATCCGCTTCAAGGGCATGTGCATTAACCTCTGAGTAATGAGTCTGAAGTCTGTATAAACCCTTCAGCAGCTATTCCTCAGCACATATGTGATAAACCCTCAGCTCCCACTTCTCAGCCCATGTGTGTTAACACTTTATCACCCAGCTCTAAGCATATGTGTGTTATCTTCTCTGCGCACAGTCCCCAGCACATGTGTGTAACCCCACAGCACCCAGTCCTCAGCTCTTATTTACTGCTCAGCACGTAGATTCCCTGCTAATAATAACCTACTTCACTTTTGTCTCCTTTTCAGCCTACAGTTCCACTAACAAACTCCTATTTTAGTGCCCTATCCCACTACTTTTACATTTGATAATGCTACAACATCCACTGTCCCTCTTCACCTGCTTCCATTTCCTGTACACTTTAATCCTCCTCTATAAAATGCTCGGTGTGAAGTACATGGCTCAAATGCTGCTCCTTTACAATTAGACAAAAATGTGAATGATCGCCAAACGCATTTTGATTCACCTAAATGTCTATGACCATATATATTTATTGATTTTTTTTTGTGAATTATGGAAAGCTCAGTAACCATGCGAGTTAAGAGGTTACTGTACTTCCCACCATCATATCCTCCATGCTACTCTCCTGTATATAACCACCCGTCTTCATATCTTCCACACTCCTCTCCTTCACATACTACCTGCCTTCACACTTCTGTCCTGTACATACTGCCATACCCTCCGCACTGCTCTCCTGTACATACTGGTAATTATGCCACATTGTTTGTAACATTACGCACTATTGAACGGGCACATTTTTTTATAGCCATAATGATGTGCCAATATCAGAGCTGTAGTCAGCTCCTTCTGTGCCGGAGGCAAGAACAAAAAAAGTGCCACCCCCAACAGGCATGTGACGTCACCCAGTACCCCTCCTCCAGGATGTGTTTTTTTTATTTTTCTACTTAAATTTTTTTTACTGTTGGGGGGGCTTCGAAGAAATATCAGGGGTCTAAACAGCCCCCTGATATTTCCCTTTTAAAATAGAAAAAGAAATTGAGGACACAGAGTCCTCAATCTCTTTTTCTGCAGACTCTGTTCAAAATGAATGCACAGTACAGACTTCCCATTTATTGAGAAAATATCTCCCTCCTCAGCTCCCCCTTCCTCGCCGGCTGCAGCGCTTCATACAGATGGAGGAGAGCAGCGGGGATCCAGAGGAGAAGCTGCAGGCTGTGCCACCCCACTTCTCAGTGCCGTGCTGAGCCCTGGCTGCGTGCCCCTCCGCACCTGCACCCGAGGCGAGAGCCTCATTCGCCTCGCCCTCGCTACGGCCTTGGCCAATAGTAATGTAGGGGAAGTGAGGGACAAACCTGTGCACTTCCAAGAAGTGTCTGATCAGAAAGACCAGCATTTGGGCAGAGTGGTAGAACTGAAAGCTGCGGCAGGTTTGTGTCTGCGCCTTTTTGTGCCTATCAGCAGGTGGTGTTTTGTTAGTCATAGTTATTACAGTTTGTTTAAAGGAAACCAGAAAATATTTTAAACCTTAAAATCTTTTACTACACCTATTACAACACTTAGTTACTTTCCTTGCCATGCAGCAAGCTGCTATAAGTAGCTAAAGCTCAAGCTTGGTAGTGAGAGCTATAGGGACACAATGCTTTTTATGTTGTGCATCTGTGAGCCCTAAACCTATAACAAATTACAGTGCATTGTGGAAGCATTGACCCTCTTGGTATTTTTCCTGTTTTCATATTTTTGTATTCATATCCTGTTTTGTATTACAATGAAAATTTAATTATTTTGTGCATAAGCATTTATCCCCCAAAAGGCAATACTTTGTAGAGCTATTGGTCCTGCATTGTTTTATGGAGGAGGCATGGGTGCGTTTGTGACCAGGTGCACTTTAGAGAGGAGGCTATGCTGGACCAGTCACTGCTTGGCTGAAAGGAGCCTTCCTAAGTATTAATCATAAGGCCCCTTTCACATGGATGCCTTCAGTTCCAGTCAGCAGGGCATCTGTTGTCACATCTGTGTTTGTCCATCCAGTTTTTTTTCCTCCAGACCCCAATTCCGGCCAGACCTGGCCGGAATTGGGGGTAACCGGCTGTAAACCGACAAATGTCCGTTTAGATCCAGCTGCCCATAGACTAACATCGGGCTTCCGATCAGATCCACCTAAAATACTAACAGGCGGACGTGATCGGATAGCCCATGCGAAAGGGCTTTCCTTCCTCTACCCCTAGGCAAAAACAAGCATTTTTTTTTTCAGCCGGACTCCAGCTTTTTGGAGCAATGTGATCTACCTCAACACTTCTGGGAAAGCAGGCTTCAGCAGAACCTGGGAGCTGAAAAAGTAAATGAAATTCCACCTTATTGTGGTGCAAGTGCTTACTCTGTTGTGTAGTTACACTGCAGCTCAGACATGAATGGAGTGTCATTCAACTTCATATATGACTGTAGGGTAAGAACTCTATTGCCAGGCAAACAAAAAAAAAAGAGAGGAACAGACTGAAAAAAGTAAAAAATAATACTGCCAAAAAGCCCCCATGAGAGCATATACTGCGCTTTTATCTTTTCTTCAGTTTAACTTTTCTTTGATTCATATGGGATGTGATAGTGACAGCAAATGGATGATTATCCCAGTAGTTACTTAATCTTCCACATTGTTTCACTTTTGAATATTTGCTCATTTTATTGAAGTTATCTATTCTCCTGACGGGTGTTTAATTCTTTTTCAGATTCAAGCTCATTATTTCATAGACTATGCATATATCAAGCTGTGATTTTATAGTGTTGTGTTTTTTTTTCTTTCCTGTTCTATAGAACCTCCAATTACTCGGAGCAACTGCCATAGAGGACAAACTGCAAGACAATGTGCCAGAGACCATAGAGACATTGGTGAAAGCAGACATTAGAATTTGGATTCTGACTGGAGATAAACAAGAGACAGCTATTAATATTGGTATAGTGATAAATAACATTTTTGTTTTTCAAAATGTCATCTTCATTACAAGGTTAAAGAGATCATTGCTTTTTCTTTTGCTATCCTATCTAACATTACCTGTGTATGGAGGGAATTGCAAGCTTTTTATTGCAACAGCTCTTGTCACAGCTCTCTAGCAATCCTTGCAACGCTGTAGAGAGTGACTGTCTGCGGGAAGTCTGTGAGCTGTCAGGCAATAGAAAATAAATACTTTCAGCCAATCAAGAAGATGGCATTGTATTCAGCAATACTCTCTAATTCCACAGATTCAACTTCTGAAGGTAAAGTCAATTTTATACTGTTTTTCACAGCTGCTATCTGGGAATTGCTAGAGAGCTGTGAAATGAGAGAGGGTGGGAAAGAAAACAAAAGCTTATAATATCTTTTCTGCACAGGTACCTTTACATGGTATAGAAAAAGGAATATCAATGGTCAGCTGAACTCCAGGAAGACATAGAAAAAATATTTAACCCCTTTTAAGGTATTCATTCAATGTATTTGTAATCTAGAATGAATACCTAAATCCATCTGGATCTTGGCCCCTTGCTGCTCATCGTACAGCAGCAAAATGTGAGAGGAAGTGCCAGCTCTGTTATCAAATCAAGGCTCTCTTGTTTTGCACGGTGCTGTCAGTATCACTCTAAAGGGTGGACCTCATGAGTGGGCTGCTGCTTCTTCATCGTCCAGTCACAGGCTAAGTGTAGAAAAAAGGTAGATCCAAGGGCATGGCTATGCTGCCTGACAGGGAGATCAGTAGTTTCTGGCATTTTTATCTAAACATTCTCATTTTGACACAGGATCGACCTATTTTGACAGTTTTGCTTTAGTCATTGAATACAGTAAGTATGCTACTGAAGGGTTTCAATTAACATCAAGGGTTATTATAGGCTAATGTTGGGGGGGTCAGCAATCAAGCAGTAATTCAGCATACCATTCAGCAAACCATTATCTTTTTACCTGGAGTTCAGCTAACACTACATGTGTAAATCAGTCTTTATGAAATATTTTCTTTTTTGTTTCCTGATTTCTTGCCCATACCATATAGCAATTTTTGAAAGAATTGTGTTTGTTTGTTGCTTATATACTGCATACTGCTTTCCAGTGTTTCCCTTCTTTTACTGCAGAAAGGGTCATTTCATAATGCACTCTTTTCCCGTAAGATCCAGTAGGTGGCACTGTTGCAATGTGGCCAGATGAATATATGGTGCTATGAGGAATATTTTTTGGGGGGATAGTCAGAGTACCCAACATCAGCAGTGGTTTCCGTATACATTGTATTAAACTTAATTCAGGTTAAAACTTTTGTCACAACTTTAGCTTATTAATATGTGTTCGATATTTTCTGTCTATAGACCAATATGATTGAACCTGTATTGTGTTAGTCTTTTTGAACCTGCTGCTGATCTAAACGCTTACTTGTAATGTCTCTTCTTCATGTGTTAAAGCTTACCTTTCCTCCAGGTTTATCCAGTTCCCTGATCACTGGCCCCGCTTTCTGGAGTAAGGGTTGCTCCTTTACTTTGCAGGGTCCCATGGAGACCCAGCATAGCCAATGTATCATGCACACTCCCGGTAATAAGACTGCTTGCCGATGTGAGGATGCTGCCTGCACCAAAGCGCACAGGCAGACAGACAATGCAGCAAATCTGTCAAACACTGTTCTTGGAGGCAGTGTCCTCATGTGGGCCCAAATCTTTTATTGAATGGGTACGCATATAAAATGGTGCAATGAATGATGGGACATAAGATCCTGAGTGTAATAGCTGATGTTATGAGTGTGTGCTCCCCAACTAGAACTTCAATGAAGCGGAATGCAGGTGCATTGGAGTGCCAGAAAGCCCTAAGATTTTCTTGCACCGTGCACATTTTAGCTGCATGATACCGGTTACAGCTATATTTAGTACCTAATGCACTGTTCGCTTTTGCTGCCTTTGACGAAGTCTGTGTTATTCAGCTTCTAGATGTTTTTTTTCCAGGGTAGATTTAAAGGTCAAACTGACTCTCAATCATCTTCCTGAGTGGCTCTAATTTTCATTATGACATTCATCATGTGCACCTAGCTGCCCCAATCACTAACCATTTAGTTGCCGTAATTCTATTTTTTTAAGGCCCTGAATGTGAGTTGATAGAAATGAAGGCCAGTGTGTTTGCACATTCAAGCAGCTCAATCACTCTAGACTCAATCCGGTCTTTTTCTACATACATCAGCATTTAAAGTGACATTAAACCCTCAGATTTTTTAACATAAACCAATACTGTAATGTGTGCCTTACTGTAATCCATGGTCGTTTCCCTTCTCTTTGCTGCTCTTCCTTTTAAATCCTCATGTCTTCTGATGCTTGGGGAGAACTTCCCTTTTCAGCTCAGGGCCTCTTCCTGTAGTGCTGGCTCAGGTTACAAGCCTATAGAAACGTATACACAGACACCGTGTATCCATTCCTGAGACAAGGCAGTCTGCTGCAAAACAGAAATTCTGCCCAGCATGAGAAGAGATACAGATTTAAAAGGAAGAGCAGCAAAGAGAAGGGAAACTACCATGGATTACAGTAAGGCACACATTACAGTATTGTTTTATGTTAAAAAATCTGAGGGTTTAATGTCACTTTAAAGTAAACAGCCCACAAACGTGAGGAAATTTAAGCCAAGTATGTTCATGGTATAATAATGTGAGGATGTCATTCCCATGAAAGGACCAAGAAAAAGGAAATGAGCAGGGCTGAGTTCTTTTAGTTTATGGGCTGAATAATTCTATAGAAACATAAGACAATGCTCTACAAACTTGTGGCCAATTTGGTGGTTGTACAGATTTCGTTCTAAAAGATAATTCCAACCATTGTGATAATTGTACAGGCGATGATGCCAGATTATAGTGAAACAGGAAATGCTGTACGTGACTTAGCTTTATTGGCATTCATATAAGGACATGTTATGTTTGAGAAACTGACACAAAAATAATACCTCATGCAACAGAAAATAAATGCAGTTCTTCAGATTAATTTTTCTGGCAGTGTCGGTCGGCTGCAAGGGATGAATAACTATAAGACCAGCATTTCATTAGACCATGATATGATATTGGTGGGTAGAGGAATGATACGCTGCTCAGAATTGTATGACTAAAGGCTGCAACTCTGACCAGAAGCTTTGTACAAAAGCCTGCTAAACCTGACCAATAACACTCAAATTAAGGTAAACAGAATGGTTTTCTAGACTTGGCATAGTCCTCGTATCTCCTGGATTACACCTTGACCTCACTATTTGCCTTTTCTCACTGCCTAGAGTTATATTAAAAAAAGTATGAAGAAGATTTTGGTTGTTGCAGTTATTTTTGTACACTTAGTGCTTTTTCACACCGTCTTGACCAGAACAGTTTGTTCCTGGTTTAAAAAAGCATCCCAATGTATCCCTATGGTATTTCTGGGCCCAGCTCAGTCCGTTCCGGTCCAGCAAAAAAAAAATGCTAGTCTCATTTTCTCTGGTCTGGAACACATGGAAACAGACTGGACTCCACCTGAAAGCCCATTTTAAGCTTAAAAAAAATGCACAAGAACGAGGCAAAAATGCAATGCACTGTGTTTGCAGATCTGCTCCAGATATTGTCCGGACATGGTGTGAACATAGCCTAAGAGTTTGTTCACACCATGGCCACTGAGCAATTTTTTCTGCATACTGCTGTACATGTATGGTTTGAACAGGGCACATAAATAACAGTTGTTATCTCTGTTCAAATCAAACGTGTGGCAGTGTGCAGAAAAATGCAGTTCGATTGACATGGTTTCAACAAGCCCTAAAATAAAGAAGCCTGCCGATTTACAAGCTTGTTTGCAACAGTCTTCCTTTGCATATGGGTGCATATAGAAGTAGACATGTTTTTACTTTGAAATGTCTGCAATACCGCTATTTAGGTTTGTATACCCTTCAATATGCAGTGAAGACAGGGCTGTCATCAGTAATTAAATGATTTGTGTCCTCCTGTAGAGAGCTACGCATCATTGCAAAGTGTACTTCTGTTAATGTTTCAGACTTCTGCATTGCATTGTCTAGAATAAAATGTATCCATATCATGTGGGAGAAATTTTAAGAACCACATGGCTTTTACTAATGGATCTTGGAATTTATAGCTTCTATGGGAATCTGTTCTTTCACCACGTGTAACATGTAGGATATATCAATTTTCTGGTATGCCTTTAATGTGCTGCCTGAACAGCAAAGCTAGGGAGACATAAGAAATCATCTGATTCTGCTGTCAAAGCATTCATTCCATCTTTCCTCTGTAAATGCTGGTGGCTTTCATAGGCTTCAGCCATAATGGCTGGCAGAATGCAGTAAAAATGAAACATTCCACTAAACCAACTCACTTGATCACAGATAAAAGCTAGCTTTAAACCACACTATGCATAGGCATAACTTATTCTGTGAAAAACGGCAGAGGAAAGTTAAAAGCACGTGGCAAAAAAAGTGGTTTTATACTTTCAGATTTCATCCTGGATCCGCACCTTGGCAGTTCTGTTGCTGGTACTTAAAAGGGTCTCTTTATTACAACTTGGCTGATACAGTAGAGAAGAGCTTTGATTGAATTGCGCAGTCCCTGGAGAGCTTCAGTCTGGACTCGTATATTTGGTGTGCTCTGGTTCTGCTTATTGGGTCCATTGAACGTTCCTGGCAGAGTGCCTGTTATATACTACACTGATGTTGTATGGCATTCACCTTTGCCAGATGTGTTGCACAATCTATTCTAAATTCTTCTACTGGCAAACAGAAATCTTGTGACTCTGGACTGCAAGATTTAATTGAAAAAATGCTGTATGTGGAACAATTGATTGTGTGACTCACAGCTGTCCAATATTTGGTGTTAGTTGCATAAAAGTAACTTTAAATTAAGTAACAGTGAGGCTGTGTCCATCTTTCCCATCTTTTCTGTCTTTCCATTTTTCTGGGCTTGGCTCTTTCTTTCTCTTTTCTCTTTCTTAGAAGTTTACTTAGAAGTTTATTTTGATTTTACGCCATGCTGACACAGGCATAATATAAAGGTTGTTTACAATTTAAGCACATGCGTCACCTACCTTTGCGGTACTCTTGTGCCCTTAATTTTGCTATTATCATTCCTGGGTACTTAGGTTATGTTGATCTATACGCTTCATGTACTATGTTTTCTATTGTGCCGTGTCTCTCCTCAATATTTTGTATACCGATTCACCAATTCTATATTTTGTTTGAAAACGTAATAAAAGAAGTTAGTATGTCTAGATACTCACTATAATCTTTTCTTTTTTTCCTGAAACTTCCTGTACCAGAATCTCCCCAGAAATTATTGGTTCTGTTTGGTGATCACAGCCATTGAAAGAAATCTGTCCTTAGACAGTACTTCTTCTGAGATTATACTTACCTGGTTGTTTTGCTGATCCATTAGCTTCACTAATTTCTGCATTTCTGATTTGGAACAAGTGGACATTAAGGCTTCTGTCTGCACTCTGCCCCGACTTTTGTTGCATGCTTATTTTGGGTCAGGTGTGCAGAATGGAATGAAGCCAGAGAGAAACACAGTCAGCACGTATAGGAGGTCAACTATGGTAGTCTCCATATTTCTTTTATGCGGCCAAGATGCTTTGTTTTTAATCATTGTTTCTTAGTTGCCATGACAAGGTCTGCATTCTGGAGTCCTTGAAAAGTGCAAGAAACTGGAAGAACATAGCTGCCAGCCTCTATCCAAACCTGAAACCCATTTAAAGGGCATGCTTAATGAACTTTACCCTAATGTACCACCCAACTTCCCTACCTCCTCTAAGGCTCCATGACAAGGTCTGCATTCTGGAGTCCTTGAAAAGTGCAAGAAACTGGAAGAACATAGCTGCCAGCCTCTATCCAAACCTGAAACCCATTTAAAGGGCATGCTTAATGAACTTTACCCTAATGTACCACCCAACTTCCCTACCTCCTCTAAGGCATGTCTTAGGCCTGGTTCACACCTGTACGTTTTGTAGCGCGTTCAACGCTCTACGAACGCTCTACAAAACGCTCAAACATGAAAATCCCATTGTTTTCTATGGGTATGGTTCACACCTTGCCGTATTTCAGCGCGTCTGAACGCGCTACAAAACGGCCTACGCCTGAAAAGGTACATGAGCTTCTTTGCAGCGTTTTTGTCTCGCGTTTCCTTTGGGATACAGCCAAGTAGCCCTCGAAAACGCGCGTTTGTCGCACGTTTTTGTTACCGTGAATCGTGTCAAAACGTGCGTCACAACGCGCAACAAAGGCGCATATTCGATACGCCTAGGTGTGAACAGAGCCTTAACAATATTTCTTTTTTTTAACCTTCCTGTAACAAGCAGCTGTTTCTATGTAACCACCAGGCTTGTAACATTCTTGCAGGGACAGCTGCTGGGAGCTCAGTTCCCATTTGATGTAAGCACAGCTCCAAAACTACATCTCCCAAGAATACTTTCTCATGTGCAGTGTGTGGGCAGGCTCTTATGAGTCAAGGCAGCAGCATTGCTTTGTCGTCACCTACCTTTGCGGTACTCTTGTGCCCTTAATTTTGCTATTATCATTCCTGGGTACTTAGGTTATGTTGATCTATACGCTTCATGTACTATGTTTTCTATTGTGCCGTGTCTCTCCTCAATATTTTGTATACCGATTCACCAATTCTATATTTTGTTTGAAAACGTAATAAAAGAAGTTAGTATGTCTAGATACTCACTATAATCTTTTCTTTTTTTCCTGAAACTTCCTGTACCAGAATCTCCCCAGAAATTATTGGTTCTGTTTGGTGATCACAGCCATTGAAAGAAATCTGTCCTTAGACAGTACTTCTTCTGAGATTATACTTACCTGGTTGTTTTGCTGATCCATTAGCTTCACTAATTTCTGCATTTCTGATTTGGAACAAGTGGACATTAAGGCTTCTGTCTGCACTCTGCCCCGACTTTTGTTGCATGCTTATTTTGGGTCAGGTGTGCAGAATGGAATGAAGCCAGAGAGAAACACAGTCAGCACGTATAGGAGGTCAACTATGGTAGTCTCCATATTTCTTTTATGCGGCCAAGATGCTTTGTTTTTAATCATTGTTTCTTAGTTGCCATGACAAGGTCTGCATTCTGGAGTCCTTGAAAAGTGCAAGAAACTGGAAGAACATAGCTGCCAGCCTCTATCCAAACCTGAAACCCATTTAAAGGGCATGCTTAATGAACTTTACCCTAATGTACCACCCAACTTCCCTACCTCCTCTAAGGCATGTCTTAGGCCTGGTTCACACCTGTACGTTTTGTAGCGCGTTCAACGCTCTACGAACGCTCTACAAAACGCTCAAACATGAAAATCCCATTGTTTTCTATGGGTATGGTTCACACCTTGCCGTATTTCAGCGCGTCTGAACGCGCTACAAAACGGCCTACGCCTGAAAAGGTACATGAGCTTCTTTGCAGCGTTTTTGTCTCGCGTTTCCTTTGGGATACAGCCAAGTAGCCCTCGAAAACGCGCGTTTGTCGCACGTTTTTGTTACCGTGAATCGTGTCAAAACGTGCGTCACAACGCGCAACAAAGGCGCATATTCGATACGCCTAGGTGTGAACAGAGCCTTAACAATATTTCTTTTTTTTAACCTTCCTGTAACAAGCAGCTGTTTCTATGTAACCACCAGGCTTGTAACATTCTTGCAGGGACAGCTGCTGGGAGCTCAGTTCCCATTTGATGTAAGCACAGCTCCAAAACTACATCTCCCAAGAATACTTTCTCATGTGCAGTGTGTGGGCAGGCTCTTATGAGTCAAGGCAGCAGCATTGCTTTGCTGGGAAAGAAATTAGTTTTTCTGGAGTGGGACAGAATGTGGTCTGTTGTTCAGCAGGCAAGAGCTCCGGTTGAGATTTTGGTGAAGCAGACTCCTTAAAGATGATGCAATGTGCATGTATTGTAAAAATGTATGGAATTTGTGAGTTGTTTTTTTTTTTTTTTAAATAAATTTTCCCCTGGCATACAGTGTCATAAATGAGCTCCAATTAAAAAACCTTAGGTACAGGAGCTGTTTAGGTGCATTGTAAGATGGCATTTCCGTTAGAGGTCTTGTCATCTCCAAAGTACCTAAACTTTTTTTATTGCATTTAGATGGAGTACCAAATTAGATTCAACATTCTCAGATTACAGCCCTTTTCATTTTACAGCTCTAAGTGTATGAGAACATAAAAATCTATTGCAGTTTTTAGGACATCTGTTTGTCATACTGCAGGCAAGAATATAGCATATTTTATTGTGACTGTTAACTTATATGAATGTGATGATAGCAGTGCTCTGAAATCCATAATATGTGCTTGATTGATCTTCCATGATCATAGAATCTGTTAAGGTTTGTTTCCTGTATCATGCAAATCAGAAATATTAATTTGTTTCCAGTTTACAATAGAGTCTCCTATTTGATTGGGGATCTGTCTGTATCATATTAAAGTGACACTAAACTCAAGAGCTAAACCTTAAAAATGCATTCAAGTACCTTTTTAAAGCAGACCTTTACAATCAAATTCTACCAATTAGGGCTGCAGCTAACGATTATTTAGCCGATTTATTAAGTTCGATTAATCGGATTAAAAAAAAAAATGGCTCTTGTGATGGACTACTAGTTTGTATTGAAATTGTAGTCCATCACGGGAGCAAGCTTGGAGCGGAGCAAGCTTGGAGCGGTGGAAGTAAAAAAAAAAAAGTGTGGTGTGCAATATAGTACATTATACAGTGACGCAGTGCAGAATACCAGCAGCTATAGAGGAATGCAGCAATAGTACATTATACCATAATGTACTATTGCTGGGATTTGTAGTCCTCTATAGCTGGCGTTATTCTGCATTGCGCTGTATATAATGTTTTATTGCTGGGATTTGTAGTCCTCTGTAGCTGGCGTTATTCTGCATTGCGCTGTATATAATGTATTATTGCTGGGATTTGCAGTCCTCTATAGCTGGTGGTATTCTGCATTGTGCTATATAATGATTATACGGCACAATGCAGAATACCAGCAGCTATAGAGCAATACAACAAATGCCATCAATAGTATACTATACTATTATGTATATAATATATTATTGCTCTCTGATGTATTCCTCTATAGATGGCGTTATTCTGCATTGCACTGTATGATGTACTATTGCTGGGATTTGTAGTCCTCTATAGCTGGTGGTATTCTCCATTAGGCTGTATAATGATTATACTGCACAATGCAGATTACCACTGACCAGTTATAGAGGAACAACAAATCCCAGCAATAATACATTATACAGGGTGTTTAATATATTATTGCTGGGACTTGTTGTTCCTCTAATGCTGCTAATGTTCTACAGTGTGCCGCTTTTTTTTTTTTTTAAACGGGAAACATTAAAACAGGTCCCCCTTACCTGTTTCTGAACCCTTGCAAGTCGCGGTGGCGTGCTCTGCAGGCGTGTGTCCGGCTTGTGCGGTGGACATGGCGTACGCTGCGTGTGCGAGGTGGGCGTGGCATACGCGGCGCACGTAGCGTTACTCGTACCTGTTCCACCACTGCACCCCTGTACTCCTGTTCCACAACAGCACCCCCACACAACTATTCCACCATTGCACACCCATACACCTGTTCCTCGCTGCACCTTCATACACCTGTTCCACACTGCACCTCCGTACACCTATTCCACCACTGCCTCCCCACACAGCTGTTCCACACTGCACACCTGTTCCACCACTGCACCCCTGTACTCCTGTTCCACAACAGCACCCCCACACAACTATTCCACCATTGCACACCCATACACCTGTTCCTCGCTGCACCTTCATACACCTGTTCCACACTGCACCTCCGTACACCTATTCCACCACTGCCTCCCCACACAGCTGTTCCACACTGCACACCTGTTCCACCACTGCACCCCCATACACCTATTCCACCCCTGCACACATATTCCACCACTATATACCCGCACACCTGTTCCACACTGCACCTCCGTACACCTATTCCACCACTGACTTACTTTCAGAAGGTGGGCCCTCGATTGTCGGTGGGCCAGCGGCGAGTGACTGAGGTTGCGGCGAGGAGGAGAGCAGCGGCTTCAGCGTCCTGTGCGGTGGGCGTGGCTTATGCGGCCTGTGCGGTAGGCACAGCGGCCGCAGCGGGAGCAATGTGTGGCGCAGGCCGCGTGTGGAGCCCCGAACAGGCAAATCAATCGATAGCTGACGAATTGACGATCGAAAACGTTGACAACATTTTCAATCGTCGATTTTAATCGACTAAATCGACTTAACTGTTGCAGCTCTACTACCAATGCATCCCTCTCTGTATGATGAATAATCCCTGTGTGTGTTGTAAAGAAGCCACCACTCCAAGCTTACTCCAGTGATGGACTACAATCTCAAGTTTAGATTCCTCATTTGTATTGTGATTGTAGTCCATTACCGGAGCAAGCTTGGAGCAGTGGCAAGTTTACAACACACACGGACCATGGGGAACAAAAGAAGCCACCCTCCAGAAGGAAGGACATTGTCAGAATGAATTCAGAGATGATTTGAGAATCTACAGCCGAGTGATACACAAATAAGATACGTTTTTGTTGATAGTAAAGCTAACTGAATGCATATTTAAGGTTTAACTTCTGAGTTTGTCACTTTATGGAGGATTATTCAATTATTACAAATACATGGACTCTCACCCTGCTACTGTGCGGAGTCTACTGAAGTGTAGCTACAGTCAGTCATTCTCTTCCTCAGGTCACGGTGATAAGGTGACATTTCAGTTAGCGGTCTTGTTCTCCAAAAGGAGGAAATAAAAAGTCAATAGATGGTTGTCTTTTTTTGAGTGTACTATTTTTGTGTTTATTTTTAATGCCATATTTAGGGGAGTTTAAAGTTATTGTATTGATTATCCTTGCTCTGTTTTACCTTTATGCAGTGAATGCAGGGCACTGTGGTGACAGCACCTCATGGGGCGGGTGCATGCGTGACCTCTGGACTCGCAGTAAAGTCCTCAATCTTGATGGTTATGCAAATCTGGGAATCATTCAGCCCGAAGACTGAGTAGATCTTGTGGTAGTGCAGGGGTCAATATCTCTTGTAAAAGCACTGGCTGGGGGACATTTTAATGTAACAATGTTTTCTGGAGTTCGGCTTTAATTAACCACTTAAAGACCGGGGTAAACCCCCCTTCCTGGCCAGGCCATTTTTCAGTATTTAGCCCTGCAGTACTTTGACATTTATTCAGACATCCAAATTGTAGATTAACCACTGTATTTGACATTTTTTTTGTGGATTCAGTGTGGAAGGATTAGAATTTCTGTCTGGCTTGTCTGTGTTCCCATTGGAAAATCTCCCTTTTTGTCCCAGAGACGGCATGAATTAGTCAGAAAGCCCATTAAATGAGCAGAAAGCCCACTTCTGGCTGTTGTCAACTAAATAGATATTCCCACTGGAAGATATTCCCCTTAATCTTGTTCTGTGTGCAGCACAGTGATGTTACTGCTACTTTTACAAAGTAATGTCTGCCTTTGGTGCACTCAAAGTGGATTAATATGCAAAAAATGTTTGTGCCTAAAGTTAAATATCATTCATGTTATAAGATTATTCTGCATAAACCAGCTCATCGAAATTGTTTGAAGCCAGCAACAATATAGCTTTGATCTGACCAAAACATTGAAACACATGGACCTTGCGGACCTCAAAATTCATCTTTAGGCCTGCTTCAACTCCACCTGTTAGCACATGCACAATATAGAAAAGTAATAAATAATGACCTTCTTTACATGTCCATGGCTTTATACAGTAGATTAACAGAATCTGTTCAGCTCATGCACTGAGATGGAAAATGGGACTGTACTGTTGCACATGACATACCTCCTGAGTTTGAAAACTGGGACATCTTTTAGCACATAGCCTGTAGAAAAGGGACACACTCAGGCTACTCCCTTAGCTGCTTAAAGAATGAATGCGCAAAAAAAAAAAAATTGTTAAACCAAAAAGTATTTTCTTTGACACCACTACTTTTTCTTTATAATGGCTTAAAATAACAATTAAGATTTGGACACAATTTTTAGTCTAAGATGACACACTTGGTATTTAAATAGTGCATATTACAGAGGTTTATGTATCAGACCAAAAATGGGGACTGACTGAGGAGGGACAGTTGGAAGCATGGCAGGGCCATTTTGGCCCAATGCAAGTACAGGATCTAAAGTAGTTGTTGGAGTGGATATACTAGGGAGTAAAAAATAGTGTCTTGTAAATGAAGCTATTGCAGTTTATTTGGATTGGCTGAGGGCTGTTTTTAAGTTTTCTGTGTAAAGATAACGGGTTCATATATTTTTAGTATGCTACTCACACTATACAAAAATGCCCAAAAGCAATTTTTTAAGTCTTCAATAGTGCATCTGAAATCGCACTTTATTTTTATATCGGACCTTCATTGGAGTTAAAGATAGATGTATTAAAGGCTAGGTTTACCTTTCTGACCATGTTTCATGTTACACCCTGTTCTCACCGTTTTGTCACTCAAAGCTAACTGCGTCAAAACGTTCAAGGCAAGGAATCGCCTTCGTTTCTATGGCCCCTGTTCACACCCGAGTGTTTTATCACAAGCCGAAAAACGCCTATCGCTGGAAAAAGTATGAGGTACTTTTTGGCAGAACAGTGATTTTGGTCCCATAAACGTCAATGGGAAATGTCTGGAAATGTGTTTTTGTGACAGGTCAGGTGTGAACAGGGGCCATAGAAATGAATGGGTTTTGTTTGTCTTGAGCATTTTGTCGTGCTTAGCGTAGATCATCAAAACACTTAGATAAGAATGGGAACTTGGGGTGTAACATGAAATCTGGTCAAATTGCAAACTAGCCAGCTGTTCATTATAACCTGATAAGAGTGGGCATATTCGGTAATAAAGATCAGTCAGTGGTCAGAATGGTACACTGATCTACAATCTAAATCATGCTTTGCCCCCCAAGAATAACACAGGAACAATTCTTATACATTGTATTAGTTTAACAAATCCCAATAATAATTAGATTATCCTGTTAGAATACCATTTTAGTTTAGGATTTTCTGTGTCTATTTTTTCCCACAGGTGTTTATACCAAAAACATTCTTTTAATGAAAATGCTGAACTGCTCTGTTTTCTTTCAATAGGACATTCGTGCAGACTGCTGACCAAAAATATGGGCCTAATTGTTATTAATGAAGGATCGCTTGATGTAAGTATGTCTTGTCATGTGTGGCCAAGCTTGCGTCTTGTGTATAAAGCAGATTTTTAGTTCACTCTTTATACATATTTTGTTTGGCGGTTAAAGTAAAACATGTGATTAAGCATTATTATACTTGCCTCGTCTACTTGGCATGATCTATAGCAGCGGTGTGTGGTTTAAATAAAAAAATGTACAGATCCAGACTTTTAAGTTAATACTAAATCCTCCTTCTTAAGAATCTGCAATGGCTGTTTGTGTTCTGATGTACATTTTAGTTTATCCTCAAATTTTGGGAATGTCCCACAAGTAACAGATGAGGTTTGATGCAGATGAGGTTTGATGCAGTTAAGTAATCTAAAACTAGTATGCAGGTCATGAGTTCTAACTTTTCAGACTTCACTGATTACACACTTGTTCCAAGGTCAATTACTTACTTTGTATTGAAGGAGGAATGACGATGACAGCTGCAGAACCTATACCTTTAAAAACAAGTCAGCAATAGCATACATTTCCCAACCCTGAATCACAACTAAAGTCTGCAGTACTTACCTGCCGTCCAGGAATGCAATCTTTATGGCCAGTGCTTCCACCTTTGCCCAGTCTTCTTCCAGCTTCAGTGTCTTCCCCTATCTTGACTGGTTGGCCCAGGATGATGCATCTCCCATGCATATGCAGTAGGGCTGCAGCTAGCGATGATTTTCATAATCGATTAGCCGATTATTCATTTCGATTAATTGAAAAAAATGTACACCGTCATTTATTTAAAATAAAATCCGGAAATGCAGCATTACAGACAAAGTCAGAATAAAACTGTATGCACATTTTTTAAAATTGCACTGCACTGGAACACAGGGCATTGCAGTACCGCGCGTTCCAGTGTGGACAATCACACTGCGGACGGGAGGTGCATTTAGGATCCATTCATATGAATGGCACCACATCGCACCTTCTGCAGCAACATTTGTCAGGCCGAAACTGAAAATGACTTTTCCCACCTTTTTTTATATATATATATATATAATTTTTTTTAAATAATTGTATGTATTATACATTTTCATTAGTTTCATGAATTTAAAATAATGTGAATTGTAAAAATCTAAACCAATATAACAAAATAACCAACCTTTCATTTAAAATAACACACCAACTATTTTTTTTCTATTTTCACTTTTTAGTTTATTTAAAAGAGAAATATTGGGTAACCTTTTTACCCATAGTTCTCTTAAGGGTCACCGGAGGACACATACTAGCATCCTCCCGCTACAGCTCGCTATATACTGAGAGCGACGCAGCGGGGACAGATCCCGACAATGCTGTCTGGATCCACCCAGTTGTGTGAGTGACAGCTGGCTCTGCCTATCTAGAGGCAGAGCAAGATGTGCCCGCCCCCTTCCCCAACCGTTCCTCCAGTAAGCGCTGGAGGATTGGGGAGGGGGGAATCCCTGGGAGGAGCGGTGACTGACGGTCACTGCTCTCTGCAGGGAGATGATCGAGTGACGTGATGTGTTCGCTCACTTCCTGATCTATAGAGCCGACGTGTGACAGCTTCTTTGTCACAGGTAGGCTCTAACTATGAGAATGACTGATAATCACTTGCCTCATAGTTCTCCTTTTTTTAACTTTTTTTTTTTTTTTCCTTATTTGTATTCATTTTAAATTTTTATTTATGTAACTTTTTTCTTTTTAAAAAAAATTTAGTCTTTTTTTTTTAACTTTTATTATTTTAAACTTTTTTTTTACTTTATTGCTGGGAACAATAGCCAGCCTGCTATTGGATATTTCAAATTGCAATAGCTAATAGGCTGGCTATTGCACCCGCCCACTGCCTGCTGTCAATCAGCAGAGGAGGACTTTCTCCTTCAGGTTCCTCCTCTGCTGATTGACAGCAGGCAGTGGGCGGATGCAATAGCCAGCCTGCTATCAGCTATTGCAATATGAAATATCCAATACCAGTCTGGGCATGGCTCCCAGACTCTAGATGCAGAGCGGGCCAGGGAAGAGGAGACATTATGCATTTTAAATTTTTATTTATGTAACTTTTTTCTTTTTAAAAAAAATTTAGTCTTTTTTTTTTAACTTTTATTATTTTAAACTTTTTTTTTACTTTATTGCTGGGAACAATAGCCAGCCTGCTATTGGATATTTCAAATTGCAATAGCTAATAGGCTGGCTATTGCACCCGCCCACTGCCTGCTGTCAATCAGCAGAGGAGGACTTTCTCCTTCAGGTTCCTCCTCTGCTGATTGACAGCAGGCAGTGGGCGGATGCAATAGCCAGCCTGCTATCAGCTATTGCAATATGAAATATCCAATACCAGTCTGGGCATGGCTCCCAGACTCTAGATGCAGAGCGGGCCAGGGAAGAGGAGACATGGGGCAGCAGCGAAGGTACACGTGGCAGCGGGGGAATGCAGTCACAGCTGTCTCTCCTCCCCGCTAGTGCCGGCTGCAGTGGTCTGTGTCCCCGCTGCCTCTGCCGAAACAGGCAGGGATTGAAAGGGACACAGGCCGCTGCAGCCAGCACCAGCGGGAAAGAGGAGTAGAGCGGCAGCAACTAATCGATGATGAGAATCGTTGCTAACGTTTCTCATTATCAATTTAATTTGTTAGTTGTTGCAGCCCTAATATGCACATGCCAGTTAATTCATCTTGACATCATGCACAGCTCAGTGTACGATCTAAAGCAGTTTGCTAGCAGGCAGGTATGAAGCATTTATTGCAAAAGAAACATATGTCTCTTCTGCATTAAAGGTCTGCTAGCAATGTTTTTAGGTAACATTCCACTTTAAGTCTGGCCTCCAGCATAAAGTAATATATTATATAACATGCTCATGTTTATGCTATGGGAATTGCAAAAAGGAGAGGCATGCAGTCACCTTCGCTGTTGCTTTGTCTTGGGGGAAATGGCGGCAATAAACTTTTTTAACCTCTTATCCCATGGACCTCTCAGCTAGCAGTACCTGAAGGTGCCCCTGCACTTATTGAGACTGATATACACTGACATTCTAACTAGGGCTCTAGACTATTCTGGATGTTGTATATTTTATTTTGAAAATGAAGTAGAGAACTGTGTGTACAGCAAGCTTTTTCAAAGATCTCTGCAAGCTTCGAGCTGCTTCATTGAGCACTTAGGGCATGTTCACACCATATGTGTTGTGGTGGTGTGCAGAAAAACACAGCACAAGTGTATGGTGTGAACAGGGCACATAGAAAACAGCTCAACAGACCTGGTGTGAACAAACCCTTAAAGAAAATTCTATTCTAGCTTATAAATGTTAAAAACAGATCTTAATGGAAGTGCTTACTGTCACTTTAAACAAGCTGCTGGCAGACTTGAGCAGGTTTTCAACATTTCGTTTGGTAGTGCTGAAGCTTACAGATGTCTGCTTCAATTTGTTGAAAGTGACACTACTTCTATTAGGATCTGTGTTTAACATTCCCAAAAGCTTCAGCAAAGCTCACCAAAAGCTCTGCAAATGCTTGCTGTACACCACCACTTTTATACAAACTGAAGCCCATGTGAACAAGCCCTCATTCCAGGGAGGGGCTCCTTGTTTCTCAGAGCAAGGAAGTGCCATTGACACTTCCATCCAGTCAGCTGTGGTGCAGACATTCCCTGCCCTGCAGAAGCCCCTCACCCTCTTGCTCTATCCTACGCTCTCATACTCACATTTTCAAACTTTCTATCTACTGGCTTCTACACCTCCCCTCTAAAACATGCGCTGGTTACCCCAATACCCCAAAAAACCCTCACTGGACCCGTCCAATATCTTTACTCCCATTTACCGCCAAACTCCTAGAATGCCTAATCTTCAAGCGACTGAGCCGCCACCTCTTTAATAACAACCTCCTCTCCCCCTTACAGTCCGGCTTTCACCCCCAATACTCTGCTGAAGCCGCCCTCCTAAAACTCCCTGACTTACTAACCACTAAAAACAATGGCCACTACTCCTTACTCTTCCTATAAGACCTTTTCTGCTGATTTTGACACAGTTGATCACCTGTTCCTCCTCAAAAATGTAACTCGGCCTCAAGACTCTGCTTTCTCATGGTTCTCCTCCAACCTGTCTAACCGCTCCTTTAGTGTCACCAAAAAATCTAACTCCTTCTCTTCCTCTTTCCGTAGGGGTCGCCCAAGGCTTTATCCTTGGACCCCTTCTCTTCTCTATCTCCACTCCCTTGGTCAGTTGATAACCTTGCATGTCTTCCAATACCAACTCTATGCTAATGACACTGAAATATATCTCTCCACTCCACAACTTACCCCTTCGGTGTCCTTGTGCATCACTAATTTACTAATTGATATATCAGTCTGGATATCACAACACTTCTTAAAACTCAATCTTTCAAAAATGACTCTTGATGTTTCCTCCCCCCTTGCACCTCCCCCCCCCAACTTTTCCATTGAGATTGATAACACAACTATCCCTCCCTCACTCCATGCCAAGGTGCTAGGTGTGATCTTTGACTCTAACTTCACCTTTCTGCCCCACAACCAATCACTATTGCCCCATATCTAATCACTTCCTAACCAATGAAACCACAAAGCTAATCATCCACTCACTTATCTCTCGTCTCGACTATTTCAAGTCCCTCCTCATTGCCCTACCTCTGCACATCTCCACTTCTAGTCTATCATAAATGCTACTGCTAGACTTATCCACTTAACCAACCACTCCGTTGTCTGCAACCCCCTCTTACAAAGCCATTACATACAAAGCCATCCACAGCTCGCTCTCTCTCTCCAACCTCGTCTCAAAGTATCACCCAAACAGCCCCCACCAGAGGTTGATTACGTGGCACTGAAGGAGCTTCCTTCCATGTTCGAAAAGAGCTCCTCCTGGGCTTCAGAAGAGCTCAGGTTCAGACCAGGTTTAGTCTAAACCTGAGCTTATGCCTACAAGCAACAACACAAAAGGGCAGAGAAACTCATCAGGAAGATTTGTAGCTGCACCTGCTACAGATCTCTGCAACAAAGTTGACATACAGATCTTTAGTAAAATATTTATGTACATAAAAATAGTAGCAGCAGTAGAAACTCAGCCATGGGTCCAAACCTGCTGCTTCACCAAAATAAAACAAGAATAGCATCTGAGAATTGTTGGAGTATCGTTTGTGATTTGTGTATATTTGAATAGTGAAAACTTTGTTTGCTTATGATGGTATAAAACTTCTGTGCACTGACCTCTTTGCTTCTTTTCTTACATAGTCCACTCGTGAAATTTTGAGTCACCATTGCAGTAATCTTGGGGACTGGCTGAGAAAGGAGAATGACTTTGCCTTAATAATCGATGGCAAGTCCCTTAAATATGCCTTGACGTTTGGAGTAAGACAGTACTTCCTGGACCTGGCGCTGTCATGTAAAGCTGTAATTTGCTGCAGGTAAATCTGCTCCACAACTTTGTGCCTCTCTGCAGGCTGATCTGTCAGATTGGGGACCAGGGAAACTAAAAGAAGCTTCTTTATTAGAGAGACCTACTCCTAACCGGGATGTAAGCATTAACATCTGAACCAATGAAAAAAACATTTGTCACCTTTTTGTCTTCTGCAATTTATTCTGAGCTAGAATTGCCTTTCCAAGCTAAATAAGGTTCAAAAGTTACACTTAACAGTATTCTTTATTGGTTTACTAGACGGGAAGTAATGTGCGACTTGGAAAATACTTTTCCTTTTTATACCACCTTCATATGAAATATTTTCTTACCCTCGGGGCATATCAATGCTCAAGAAATGTTGTGTATTTTTGTGGTTTTTCAGTAAGTGGTTTTAATGCACTCTTGGTGTGTTTACTGCTTTTTATTTTTTATTGCCAGGGTGCCCTAAAGTAAACCTGTAAAGGAACACGTAGGCTGTCGATGCTGACCTCTCATTTTAAATCTACTAGCTGCCTGGCTTTCATGCTGATCCAGTGGCTTTAGTGCTTTTTCAGTCTTTAAAAGTAACTATACAAATTACAGGTTCTGATTTCACATGCTGCATGTTTGTTTTGTCTCATTGTGTAATGAAGCAGAGACAACCAGGCAGCTAGTATTTTTGAAAGGAGGTTAGCTATGCCAGCTTCTATTTTTATTTCAGTACAGGTTCCTTTAAAGGAGAGCTCTAGAAAGTATCGTCAGAATAGATTGTGTTGGGTAAAGGTGTTTTAATTATCCTTTCTCTCCGTTTTGAGATGCAGCCCTCAGAAAACTCTGATGGGAGCGCAGCAATGTTGTTGCAGAATGCTTCCAATCCCTGTTCATTCTGCTATTGATTCCTGTTACTATTTCAATGGAACTAGTTGCTACAGTAGAAATGAATGGGGCATTATTTATTTGAAATGTCCATGGATAGGAAGCACAAGGCTTTGTAGCATTACGTTCCCTCTAGCGTTTTCAAAAGGACAGTGCAAAGATTTGTGTAATTAACACATTACACTTTTTCAAAGAGGATTCCTGGAGTTCTTCTTTTAAGTCGCAGGTACTGACAGAATTAGGAAAATTTAGGACATTATTGTAAAGTAATATTTTATTCTTTTATGATTTATTATTAAATCTCTGTTTTCCAAATAAACGTTTCATACAGGGTGTACCAACGTGTACTGAGTTTAGAAGACTCCCAATTCTCTTTGAAGAGAGATCACAGCTCAGAAGCTGTTTGCCTTCAGACTCTTTTTTTTTTTTCTCTGATTGAAATGCTATATGAATGAAGCAGGAGGGAGGGGGAACTGCTTGGACTAAACTGAACTACACGAAGCTGCAGGATAAGCAAATATTATCTAAATACAAGAGGCATGTGCAGGGGCGTAACTAGAAATCCCACGGCCCCATAGCAAAAAAATTTTACGGCCAAACCCCCCACCCCCATTTTAATAGAAATACGCTGATCAGCAAGTTTTTGAGCATTTTTTTCTTGTGTTTCAGCGCTGAAACGCGACTAAAAACAGCCTAAAAATGCTCTTTCAAAAATCGTGCGAAACCACGGTGAAACGCTTTCGCCCTGGTGTTAATGGCGCCTGAATGAGGCCTCACACTTTACTTTAATACTGCCACACCAATGAGAGGCTGAGGAAAGGGATTATTAAAAAAATGAAGGAACGCTAAACTGTAAATAAGCGATTTATGTTATAAATGGTTTTTACGCTGTGTTGGTGTTTGATATAGACGTATATTTAATTACAACACAAGGTATTACAACGCACGGCAATGCGTCACAAAGCTTTGTCATGCGCTGCCACAGTTAAATTAATGTTTTTTTACAAAAGAAAAAAATAATGCACTACGATGCGTTCTAACGCACTGCAGCGCATGCGCCTGCCGTACACCACAGTATGGTGCACGTGTATGTTATGTGTGTGTGGGGGGGGTTGTGCTTTTTTTTTTTATTTACACATTTTTTTATTTTTTAATATTTATTATTATTTTACTGTTGGAGGGGCTCCGGGGAAATATTAGGGTCTAAACAGACCCCTGACATTTCCCTTTTGAAATTGAAAAAGACATTGAGGACACAGACTCCTCAATGTCTTTTTTCTGCAGCCCCAGCACTCAGTGAATGGGAAGCACTCAGTACAGAGGCTTCACATTCAATCACAAACTGCTGATAGTAAGATATTTACTATCAAGCAGATTCTCAATGGGGAGGAGCCTCTGTACTGAGTGCTTCTGCCTATTGAGAAATTCATGAATGAACAGGAGGTGATGTAAATCACAGCCTGTTCATACATAACTGGGGACACATAAGACACACAGTACTGGGCATGCGTACCTTACTGGTATATGGGTGTGCTTTCTGTATTTCTTCCAGATTTGTGCATTAGTCCAGTGTGAAAGTTTGCCTCTGTGTAGGAGCTCCTATAATAAAGACCAGTCACTTCTGATCTCTCTCCGGGGTGATGCATATTTTGGAGGAATGAACAAAGATTGGTGAAGGTATAAATCCTGTGCCACTCTTGTAAACTGAGAAAATTGAGTCGATCTTCTAATTAGCAAAGGGAGCTCAAGCAGGAGGGCTTGTCCTGAGAGGCAGCAGGAAGGCTGTTAATTCTGCGTTTGCTGGGGCATATACATAGCCAGGGAGAGTAACTTCCCCTACCTATTTGCAGCTTCTGTCTGTGTAGTATGTTCACTGCACAGACAGAGGTGTGTGAGCTGTCATCTCGTACACCAGGTCAAATCTGGCAGGAATCTGCAGTAGTTTTCTAAATTGAAATCTGATGCAATTCCTTTGTTAATGGAGAACTATGGGGTCAGTGTTTTTCCCCATAGTTCTCCTTGGGGTAACGGGAGGACACAAACTAGCGTCCTCCCGTTACCCTAAGCTCAGTATACCGCGGGCTACAGCTCGCGGTATACTGAGACGCCGAACCTGGAGCGGATCCCGACTTAGATGACGGGATTGGCCCAGCTGCGTGAGTGACAGCTGGCTCTGCCTATCTAGAGGCAGAGCCAGCTGTACCCGCCCCCTCCCCCGTCCGTTCCGCCAGTCAGCGCTGGCAGATCGGAGCGGGGAATCCAGCCCCTCCCCCTGTCAGGGCAGAGAGCCGTGACAGGATCGAGAGGTGAGGGAACCCGGTATGTGTTCTCTCACCTCCCGATCTACTGAGCCGACCTGTGACAGTCTCATTGTCACAGGTCGGCTTAGAACTATGAGGTGAATGGAAATCACTCATGTCATAGTTCTCCTTTTAATAAGGCATGGAACCCACACAGTTTCCTTCACACTCTGATGTAGAAACTTGCATGGGTGGTGCAGATTAACCTAAAATGGGTTTATCTTTTTGTTAATGTTAATGCGCCAGTTTCTTGTGCCATTATAATTCCATAGGAAGCATTGTTCATTTCCTCCATTATGTCATACATAAATGTGCATTATGTTCAGGCATTAATATACATGGACTGCCAATGCACTGCAACATGCCAAAAAATGTATATGAACCTTCCCCCCTCCACCTCAGTGCACCAAAACGTATGGTATGTGCATTGGCCACTAGTGTACCGTGCGTTGGCGTGCCATTCTCAGTGAATAGCACTACAGATTTAGTTTTTAAAACCACCATAAGATTGAAATCTGAATTTACAGCAGGAAGCGCCCATAAACGTGCATTTTGTTCCCTCCATTACAAGGGAGAATAATTCAACCAGAATCTGAGTATAGTTTTGTACAAATAAAGTGCACACAAACTGCTAGCAAAGAGCGCAGGTGCGAATAAGGCCTACAAATTTTTCTTACTTATTGTCCATGAACACCAATAAAAACCCTTTTGCATAAAATAATATGCAAAAGGGTTTATATAATAAAATAATTCTGCCATCTTTTAATTTAGTTCTGCTTTTCATGGTAAAACCGCCCTGTATGCCTCCTCTATTAAGGATATGTGTTTAAAGATTCATTTCATATGAACTGTGGTCTAGCAGTGATCATATTTATGAAATCAAATTCCCTTCGGAATTTTAAAGTCCAAAATGAACAAGCTTGGTAGATGAATATCAGGCAGATGTTTAAGTAAAAGCAGTAATATGAGGTCCCCCGTCCGCAATGTAATAAATTTCAAAATAAATAATGGAGCACACGTTCCACCTGTGCTTCTGTGTTATGACATTTCTGTTGAGGAAAAACATGTTTGCATATGAATCTCCTTTGTTAAAATTTTGAAATATCTGTGCTCTTATAACTTGTACATGGCGAGGTATGCAGACTTCAGAATCCTTCTGCATTCCTATATAAGGCCATAGTGGTCTCTGCTTTATATACAGTATGTCATATTAACTATTTTTTATGACTTTACTCCCATTTTCTCTATTCTAAAATACTTATGATTTTCATTGCAAGTTTTTAGTTTTAGGTAATTATATGTTTACAAGAAAATAGAAACAAAATTAATGGAACACAGCACCCCATTCCTATAGATTCCTATGAGATCATTGTATCCAGGCAGACGGTATAAGAACCAACTTTACTTTCAGAAGAGTTTTCACAGCTGCTGTCCAAAGAGTGCAAAAGAGGCTTACAAAAGCGTCTACACTGTTAAATGGGATAGTAAAAAGGAATGGCATGGATCACTTTAATGCTTTCAGATCTTCAGAGTGTCTTGCTGGACTTTCATTTGGTTATCTGCTGTGCAACATCCCAATGAAAGACAGCAAGGAAGCTACAGTAGGCTGGATTTGGAACACATGGCTTATAAACAAATAGGTGAGCATTTGGGGTTCCTAGAACACCAGGCTACTACGCAAAGAAAGGATTCTAATCATTAGCCTAATACAAATCTGTATTGCAATGACAACTTAAGCCCTGGGTTTGTAAACTGTGTTCCCTCTATGCATCTCCACAATTTAATATGGACTGGAGTGTACCCTACTAGTCTGCTGCGGATGCATTAAACATAAGTGTTTTAGGGCATCCTATTCAATTAAATGGGCTGCCCCAATGCACCACAATGGACCAAAAATCATGCGGAGCACCAATGCACATAATGCATATTTACCACAGGGTATGGTTGTGAACGATCCCTAAAAGTATACACCGATCATCCATAACATTATGTCCACCTGCCTAATATTAAGTAGGCCCCCCTTTTGCTGCCAAAACAGCCCTGACTCATCGAGGCATGGACTCCACTAAACTTATGCTGTGGTGTTTGGCACCAAGTTGTCAGCAGGTAATTTAAGTCCTTTAAGTTGCAAGGTGGGGCCTCCATGGATCAGACTTGCTTTATTAGCACATCCCACAGATGCTCAATTGGATTGAGATGTGGTCGAAATTGGAGGCCAAGTCAACACCTCAAACTCGTTGTGTTCCTCAAACCATTCTTGAACCATTTTTGCAGTGTGACGGGGTGCATTATCCTGCTGAAAGAGGTCACTGCCATCAGGGAATACCGTTTACATGAAGGGATGTACTTGGTCAGCAACAATGTTTAGGTAGGTGGTATGTTTCAAAGTAACTCCCACATGAATGGCAGGACCCAAGTTTTTCAGCAGAACATTCTCCAAAGCATCACACTAAGCCTCTGCCAGCTTGCCTTCTTTCCATAGTGAATTCTGGTGCCATCTCTTTTCCAGGTAAGCAACACACAGGCACCTGGCCCATCCACGTGATGTAAAAAAAAAACCTGATTCCATCTTCTTCCATTGCTCCTTGGTTGAGTTACGATGCGCAAGTGCCCATTGTAGGTACTTTTGGCAGTGGACATGGGTCAGCATGGGCACTCTGACTGTTCTGCAACTATGCAGCCCCATACACAACAAACTCTAATGCACTGTGTATTCAGACACCTTTCTGTCGGAATCAGCATTAATGTTTATAGCAGTTCGAACTACAGTAGCTCTTCCTTTGGATCGGACTACACAGGCCAGCCTTCGCTCCCCACATGCATCAATGAGCTTTGGCTACCCATGACCCTGTCCCCGGTTCACTGGTTTCCTTCTTTCCATGACCACTGCAAACTGGGAGTATCCCACAAAAGCTGAAGTTTTGAAGTTGCTCTGACCCAGTCGTCTAGCCAACACACTTGCCCATTTTTTTTCTGCTTCCAACACATAAGCTTTAGGGAGAGACAAAATGTTCACTTGCTGCCTAATATATCCCACCTACTTCCAGGTGACATTGTAACAATATAATCAATGTTATTCACTTCACCTCTTAAGTAGGGTAAACACTGGTAGATTTTCAACACAACATTAATACAAAAGAATCATCAGAACATTCGATAATGCCATCAGAGACTTGACAAATATAGTTACAAATTTTGTTTGATTTAATATTCGATGTTGAAATGAATGGAGTCCCCCGAATGAAAAAAACACATTCGCTGATAGAATTTTGTTTGATCGAGAAACATTTTCCAACTTGCGCCTTCAAATTTTGTTCATCACTGCGGACGAAATTGATCATCGATTTGACCCCTTTTAACTATTAGAAAGTCAAATGAACGTTCCAAAATGTTTGTTCGTTCAAAATTCTTTGTGTATACCCTACTTTAGTGGTCATAACGTTATGGCTGATTGGTGTACTCTAATGACATTTTCAGCAGAACTTAAAATAAAACTCTGGTTTTGTATGGAAAACAAAACCTGTCCCCTATAAGTCAACAATTTACGTTAAATTGATTTATCAAATGGCATTACAGATTCTTACCCGCTGTCATGCTGGGGACACTACGCGCAGTATTTTCAGTGTTTGTTATTTCTTGCTCAGCCCATTTTTTGCTTGCAAAATAAAATAGATCTTCTGCCATTAGTAAAGGAGAAGCAGAAAGATGGGCCTGCACCCTGAGATCCTCACACTGGCTCAATAGATTTCTTAGGTTCAGTTTAGATGATGTATTAGTACTATAATAGATCTAGAGAAAGCCTAAGCATGTAGACAGTTGATCAGAGCTGTGTGCTTCCCAGTTTGTTGCAAGTTAAGTAAAAAGTGTTTGTGTTTTTTTCCCAGGATGGGAAATTCTTTTAACTGTTCAAAAAAAAAAAAAGATGGCAAATGTAATACATGTTATTGAGCTTTGAGCATGCATAATCACATCAGGGACAGGTGAGCCTGCCATGCGCAGCTCAAATTTTCAAGCCATAGGTGACCAAGTTACATTTCAGAGTCAAAGAAGCCGGTTGGAAAATTGTTGACTGATCAGTGACTGCATCCTATCAAATATACTTGTATTTAGGCTGCTGTGGGTGCCGGCGGCTGTCTAGCCAGCAGTGCAGATTCTTCCACCCAAGCTGTTTAGTGTGGATGGGGAGAAACAAGTGATTTTTCTTGTTCAGCCCATTGGGCAAGAGAAATCAACACGTGTATGGCTAGCTTTAGGAATCTTTGACATACATCTCAGGCTCCAGATTAGGTGCTCCTAATGTTATTAGACAGAGATCTGATGTACTTGAGCAACGCCACCAGTGTGAAAAGCATTATCCATCAGTCTGCAGTGTGCAAAAGGATTATGTACCTTTTATATTGATGTACATATTTTTGGTTATGAGAACAGCTTCTTTTTGTCTTTTTCATGTGGTTATTTCTATTGAATTATATTGTTGAATTATTACAGGGTGTCCCCCCTTCAAAAGTCTGAGGTTGTAGACATGGTAAAGAAACAAGTGAAAGTTATCACTCTAGCTATTGGCGATGGAGCGAATGACGTCAGCATGATCCAGACTGCCCATGTCGGTGTTGGTATAAGTGGGAATGAAGGACTGCAAGCTGCAAACTCTTCTGATTACTCCATAGCACAGGTACAACAATATAGAAAAAGACAGTTCCCGTAACGGATCTGAAATATGTTGTGCTGCTCTAGGTCTCCTGTGGTGTAACATGCTTACACTTGATTTTTTAAAGCATTTATGTCACCAAGACTAAAAGTAATGGGAAATCCAAGATTTCAGCATGGTCACTAGAACAGGATGTGAGGGGAAATTTTCCAATGGGGACCCCTGTTTGGGGACAACTGTCTGACAGGGAAATTCCCCTCACTTTGTAAAGATTTCTTATAGTTCTTGGATTGGTAGGGGCACAGAGCAAAATACATTCTTCTCTATTCTATCTAAAATTTTAGAGTTCTTGGCTATAAATACATATATAAGCTCTACCATCATTTCTAATTGCTGCATATTCATTTTTGTATTCTTTGTCTTTTTTTTGTCTTTAGTTTAAGTATTTGAAAAACTTGCTGCTGGTCCATGGTGCCTGGAACTACAACAGAGTTTCGAAGTGTATTTTATACTGTTTTTACAAGAACATTGTGCTTTATATAATTGAGGTAGGTGCAGATGTTCAGCTGTCTGTGAGTTGACAAACATAGTGGGGTTTTCTCAAATGTGACTGTAAATGTGGAAATACACTATGAGGTGCAAAAACTCAAGCAATCATTTTTACCATTTAATATATTACAAAGATCAGTAAGATAACACGCATCTGTAAAATTCAGCTGATCCTTGCTAAAACCTTTAGAGCAGTGGTTCTCAACCTGTGTAACCTCAGGACCCACATTTTGTCATTAAGTCGCGAACCAAGTCGCACTGCAATGGAATGCACAGCATTAGGGTACTGCGCGTTCCGATGCTGGCATTACGAACTGTGGGTGAGAGGTGCGTTTGGCTGTAGATAGATGTCACCAGCACTCCAGAATCATTTGATTCTAAAGTGTTCATTTATTGAAACATCATGTCATCAGAACAAATCAAAGGAATGGCAACGCAACACACCTCCCACACCAGAATGCACGGTAGGTGTGATTTGCGTGGTACAGTTTAATGCACTGTACTAGTGTGAGCGGGCCCTCGAAACACTGACATACATACACAGACACAATTTCACACACTCGCAGACATTCTCACACATATACTCCCCAAAATGTTTTTTTTTTTTTAAGATCCACCCAGTTTCCCTAACTTACGAGAGTAAGAGTGGATCATGAGCCTGGGGTCCAGTGTGGGCTGCTGTGATGTGACGGAACTCCATCCATATGTGCATTGCTTGTACAGCTCCCTTGCGCGCCCTGTAGAGGTGTCGGGAGCCAGAATGTGACGTCCCTTCGGTCCAGGCACCTCTACAGGACACGTGAGGGAGTTGTACAAGCAATGCATGTATGGATGAAGCGCCCTCACGGCCATAGCCCCATCCCCATCTCAAGCTGACATTTGAATGGCTGCTTAGCGCGAAAGCTGACAGTGCTGCACTAGGGGGAGGCTGAGGAGCCTCTCGCCTAAAAAACTGGAAAGCATGCAGCTACCCACTGAAAACAGGGTCGCTGCCCACTTTTGGGTCATGACCCCCCAGTTGAGAACCAAGGCTTGTAAAAACTTAGCGTTAAACTTGTTATGCTTTAGGGAAATTGACCCCATTGCTATATGCAGATATATTACAATAACTGAATGAAGTTCAGAAACCGGTTACAATATTGCAAATCCTATTGCATTTACAAACAGCACAGTTGTCGTGGCTGCATTTCATTTTGTCTAAGCAAGCAGCCTTTTTTTTATTATTATCTATGGTCAAACACTACAACTAAATCTACATTTCTATATTGAATTCCCATAAGTTCTATCCCACTTTTAATAACCATATCCATCTTGAAGTTTCTAAACGTATTGCAAATGCCCAAAGTATATACTGCCTCGATGCACTGCATTCCACTCGGCCCTGTGAATATACCCCTCTTTGTGCATATTCACAACTCACACAGAGCCTGCCTTCTGAACTACAGCTAAACGTCTAACCAATGTAACATTTTCATTGCTTGCTGGAAGCAATGCATGATGGGATATGTAGTCCTGAGAAATCAAGATTGCATCACACCAAGCAGAGATGCAAAGCACACTGTAAATCCAGGAAGTTGTTGACTGTGATTTGTAAACAGAACACTCAGTACATAAAAGGTATTTTTTCAAGTCTGCTTTAGTGCATTATCAAAAATAACTATCGTATGTAGTCGTATTACAATGCTGATGTTATAACATGATAGTATATGTTGGGACTTTACAACTCTTTTCAGCAAATGTGTTTTCTTATACGCAGATAAACCCCATGAGAAAATCAGTTCACTGTGCCGTCTCAAAGCACAGCTTAGGTCTTCTCACAAGTGACAAAAGATTTTGACTTTTTCAGATACATGAATTACCACCAGATTGCCTCCTTTAAATTGCACAAACTGCACTGCAGATCTTTACATAGCCCATCTCTGTAGATGTTAAAGAAGAACTCTAGGCACATTTTTCTGTTAACCCTTGCAATGGGGCTACCCCCGCACTGCAAGGGTAAAGTGCTTGTTTGTGCCTAGGTGCAAAAATAACAGTTATAATGACCCGGACCTCACAATGGGCCAACTGTTGCATTGATCTCTCCAGTCTGTTGTATCCTACACTGCAGCAATAGTATTTTCCTCAGCGTCCTCACGTCCTATATACACTGTGTTTAGAACGTGATGACTCACAGGACGTTGGCCCGCTGCAGTGGATGGGGAGTGAGGTTCCAGGGGCCAGTCTAAGAGCAAGCTGGCTCCTTGCACCTAGACAAAAACAAGCACTTAATCCTTGCAGTGCAGGGGTAGCCCCACTGCAAGGGTTAAGAGAAAATTTGCCTGGAGATCTTCTTTAAGCTACTTATAAACCATACCCATGCATATGCTGATACACAGCAAAAATGTAAAAAGTGTGTCAGTCATTTAGGAACAGAAACTAAAAACTAGCTCAGTCATGAAGGGGTTAAAAGTGAGTCTAAAGCTGGCCATACACCTATAGATTATCTGCAGAGTTTCTATGGTCGGATGGAAAAAGTGCAACAGATTCCTCCATCTACGCTAAACTGTGTGGATGGAGGAATCTCCCGCTGTGCCAAGCTTCAGCATCTTGCTAGTCGGCCCGCTGGCTGTAAAAATACCTGAACAATCTGATTGGATGCAGGCACTGTTCAGCTATTTTGAGAGCCAGCGGGGCCGACTAGCAAGATACTGAAGCTGGGTGCCGTGGGCGATTCCTCCATCCACACAGTTTAGCGTAGATGGAGGAATCTGTTGCACTTTTTTCCATCTGACCATAGAAAATCTGCAGATAATCTATAGGTGTAAGGCCAGTTTTAGTGGGAATTTCTAATTTAATAATGACTATGATCAGACTGGTGTTGCTACTGGCATTACTATATTCTTGGAAGTAGCAGAGTTAAAATGCGCTCCCAGTTTACTAAACCTAAGTACATTACCATTTTCCATGCAGCAAACTAATTTGAACTCGAGCTCTACATATGTCTCGAAGAGCATAACCTTAGCATCTAACTACAGCCAGTGAAATGTAAAGTAGTTACTCTGGTGTTCCGCTCTATGCAGTCCATTTACACTGCCTTATTAAATAAACCCAGGCGTATCCGTTTGCCCATGTTTACGCCAACAAGACCCGTTCTGTTGTAACATGTGGAAACGGTTAGAAAGCTGGTAAAATAAAATAAAGCAATTTTCTTCTATAGAGTTTTGCAAGTGAATGATTTCCACTTCTCTGTATTTTATTAAAGATCGGCTCTGAGAGCATTTAACAAATTTTCCCTTTTGGCTTTTGGTTGTAAATGATTTTTCACTGTCGTTTTAGAGTCCTAAAGAAAACAGATTTAATGCAATTCTGAGGCATTTTGATGATTTCCCAGATAGGCCTTTTCTGCCAAGTAAAACAAGCTTAGCAGATGTTGAAAAGGCCATTGCTAGAACTGAGAAGGCAAGAAGCCCATCAAGGAATGTGTTGAGCAGAGACAACTGCTTGTTTTGAATGTCTCCTTTGAGCTGGTCTTTGTGCTGAGCAGGCGTGGGAGCAGAGACTTATTGACTATTTGTGAGCTGCTGTTTAATATGCAGAAATGCTGCATCGGTAAAGTGGCTCTTGCAGGGCTACCTCCACTCCCCTCTTGTGCCTGGAAAACGAAAGAAAAGCTCTAAAAACCTCTCAATGACAACAGGCATTAAAGAACACAACGGAGTTATGTGACCTTTCCACAGCAGCAAGCTACATGTCTACGCTAGGTGGAAATGTCAAAGTGATTAATATAAATATCACAGATACGACTTTCTCCTGTACCTAGAAAAAAAAAAAGCTAAAGCAATATTTTATAACTTTATTTACACTTTGAAAACATTAACTTGAGATATTGCACAGGTGAAAATGTATAGACGGGATTAAAGTGTACAATCTCACCTAAAGTTTGCTCATTTGTGTTGAGATTGTAGTCCATCACGGGAGTGAGCTTGGAGCAGTGGCTTCTTTACATAACATACAGGGACCATGCGGAACAAAAGTAGCCACCCTCCAGAAGGAAGGACAGTGTCAGCACCAATTCAGAGATGTTTTTGAGGATCAACAGCCGAGTGATACACATTGAATTCTTTTTTTAAAGATTTAACTCCTGTGTTTAGTGTCACTTTAAAGTGTATATCTAAACTCGAGAACAAAAATATAATGTGTTGTATTTTTTCCTTTTTTTAGGCTTTTTTTTTTTTAACTAGTGATCCTGCCTGTAACACACTTCTTGTCCTAGGGTGACGAGACTCACTCCCTGTTGCTGTAAATATGGTGGGGCAGCCTTTTTACCCCAGGGGACAGCTACAGACTTCTGGTTGGATCAGCTGGTATTTTTTGCACTTGCCCAACAGCAATAACAAAATGCGTTTAAGGGCGTTCTAATGTCCCAGCATATCCTATCCTGTTATAACATCAGCATTGTATTGGGAATACATACTGGATTTGTTTTTAAATGCAATCAAAGCTTACTCTGAAAAAATCCCTTTTATGTAGTAAGTGTTACCTTCTTTCTACCCATCACTTTCATCAACTTCCTGGATTCCCAGTGTGCTTTGCATCTCTTTCCCTGCTGCTTGATGTGATGCAGTCTCAATTTCTCAAGACTACATATAACATCATGAATTGCTTCAGGCAAGCAATTACTGTATATGTTGAGTTGTAGTTTAGAAGGCAGGCTCTGTGAGCGGTGACACAAGTAAGGACATATTCACAGGGCTGAGTGAAATTGTGTCCCTGCATTGAGGCAGTAAATCCTATGGGCATCTTCAATAAGAAATTTTGCAAACTTCTGCATGGGTATGGTTATTAGGAGTGGGATAGAACTTATGGAAATTCAATATAGAATAAACTACACAATTATTTTTAGTTTTTGGGCATAGATACCCTTTTAATGGTATATTTAAAATACCAAAAGGGAGAGACGTTAATAGTTGTGGTTTATTTGCACTTTAATTTCTCATGCGTTTCCTCCTTTGATGCATAAACTGTTTCCCTAACAAACTGCAGCTGCCATTAGTACTGTGCGATTTGACACACGTGCAGAAGGCATTAGTGCTTATTAGTGCATCAGGCCCTGGTCGAGAACATTGTTCTTTCACAATATACAAGCAAATACAGTATATGTGAATGTATATTTTCCAAAAAGTAATGCTACGGATCCACATGCTTTAAGTGTTTAAAGGGTACGTTATGTATTTAGTATTTCATGCGTTTAAAAGCAATGTGTTCAAGTATTTTTTAAAGCCTACAAAGAACTTCAAGCAGCTTAGCTGAAGGTTTTAAAGCAACTTTCAGCTAAAGTTTAGGGATGTCAAAGACAGATGATGGTGGGAGTGTTGGCTGTAACTTTAAACAAGCTTGCAAGCAGGTTTCAGCAGGCTCTCAAGTTTTGTGTAGTGTAGTGTTGCAGCTTACTGATGCCTGCTACAAGCTTGTCGAAAGTCAACGCCATTATGATGTGTTGAACCTACTCAAATCGGAGCTCAGCGGTGCTTTTAAAGGTTTCTAGACCGTTGTGTGTAGCTTGCTAAATGCTTTGTAAAAACTTACTATACAAACTGCTCTTTTACAAGCTGAAGTCCATATGTATGAGGCCTTTTTTTTTTTTTTTTTTTTTTTTTAAATGTCTCTGTTGTCATGATGGGCTTTATGATATATAGTGGTGAATATTACGAGAGAGGGCCATTTCACCGTTATGCCATTGGGTCACAGCACTCCTTAGTATAAAGTTGTGCATGTGTCAATGGACTTTGGGCTTATGTTCATGACATTAGTTTGGAATGCTTCCGAGTTCATTCATAATTCATTAACAGGTGGATTTCACCTGCAGTTCAACATCTTCTGACCTGTATTTGACTTGCTTAAAGTTGGCTTTGCAATCCCATAGATTTGTATGGGAAAACAAAACCCTCTTGAAGCAAACAAAAGCCAGTTGACACAGACCTTTGCTTGATTTGTCTATGCGCTTCCTGTGTGACTTAATCGCGTGCTTATTAACTTTGATGACATAGCTTGGCTTCAACATGCAGTTTAATTTTCCACTGTGTATTTGGCAGATGAGCAAGAATATTCATATCCATTGTGGATATGCACTTCCTGGCCAAAAAAGTCACACAACTTTGTTGGACCGCCTTTAGCTTTGATTACGGCACCCATTCGCCATGGCATCATTTTAACAAGCTTATGCAATGTCACAACATTTATTTCTGTCCACAGTTGCATTAGTGATGATGGAAGAGTTTGACCACTGTGTAAAGTCTTCTCCAACACATCCCAAAGATTCTCAATGGGATTAAGGTCTGGACTCTGTGGTGACCAATCCATGTGTGTAAATGATGTCTCATTCTCCCTGAACCATTTGTAAACAATTTGAGTTCGATGAATCCTGGCATTGTCATCTTGTAATATGCCCATTAGATCAGGCAGTTAAAAATACCTGGTCATGCAGTATATTCAGGTACGAGGTGACTTCATTTTTAGGGACATAACATTGCTGAACCTAGACCTGACCAACGTAAGCAAATCCAGGTCATAACACTTCCCAAAATCCAGGTGGTGACTTTTTTTGGCCTGACAGTGTATTTGGCATGCATTGATGCCTCTCCATAGAGTTCTATGACTACCACTACATACTCACAGATAAATGTCCATCTAAGATTCATCTAACATGGCGCACTGTATGGTAAATGTGTTGGAAAATCTTCTGCATATATGATTGCATGAAAAAAGAAAATCGGAAAAGAAGCATCTACAATGTACAGAAGGTGAAACTCGAATAATTAGAATATCGTGCAATTAGAAGACCATTTAAAGGCTCAGGAACCCTTTGCAGGTGTTATGGCTTAATTAGCTGATTAGGGTGGGACACTTTGATCAATGCAGAAAAATCCTGCAAAATTGTTACATTTATTGAAAAATGTATACAGTTCTGACACCCTGTAATGCTGGCCATTTAATACAAATTTCATTAGAAAAATAGACCAAGCATTCAAAAAGAAAAAAATGTTGAATAGTTAATGGGGGTCATATCGACAATCATTTTTCAACCACAGTGACGGAAAAAAAATTAAAGTAGCAGGATGGAATTATTTTTTTTTTTTTTTACACACATGAAATTCTAACAGTGAATGTGTTTTTTTATTTGGGGAAACTCCATTTGTTCCAAAATCAAACATCAAGCCCATCAGGGCATTATTGAATGTTTTGATAGTGTAACATAGTTTTAATGCAGCGTCTGTTCTGATGTAAGTGTATGCTCCTCTGTGTAAAGAAGAGGCCTATGTTGACTAAAAGTGTTTTTACAAATTAAAATTTGGCCAGATTCTGCAAAAAAAACATTTTTACTTTGCCACTTAGGTAATTTTGTAGACGTATGTCTAAAGAAAAAAAAACAAATTCTGTCAATTTTATTTTGAGCTGGTGTGAGTTTTAGAATTATCTCCCAGAAGTGCATCTGCTTTTCCACTTACTGCAAAGCTTGCCGTTTTAATCCTATATGTAGCAATTTGTTTTTGTCTTTTTTTTTTTCTTCTCCCAAGCTCTGCTTTCACCGAGGGAACAGGCTTGTCCTAAGCAACTGTTCTTGTGGAAGGCAGCCCGGGTATATATATTGATAAATGGTGAATTTGTAGCAATTCATCCTTTCCTAATGTGGCTAAATGAAGCATTCAGTGTAACAGAGGCCGGGCAATTGTTTCTAAGATTCATTTGTAGTGCATGTCATGCACTTTTTGTGTCTTAGGGGAAAGCACCCCCCTTCCCTTGTTTCTTTAATCCTTTCATTGCTAGCTAGGCTTTTGGCTTGTTTGCTAACTGCTCATTGTAAATTACTGCATCTAATCTTTAGACAAATTGCCTATTTTAAACAGATTTCTAATCAAAACAGAATGTCGACTGTATGTACTTAAGATCTCTTTGTTATGTACAATACGAAAACAGAAGAGGTGAATTTTTTTAATGAATTTATTTTTATTTTCTTATTTAAGGGATTCTGTCACAAAGCAGAATTCCAGCGTGAGAAGGCACTGATAAAAGCAGTCAAGCCCTGCTTCTTAGAAAATTTACTAATTCCAGAAATATGAATGAGATGCTGATAAGCAACACTCCAAGTCACCTGAGGGCCCAGAAACTTGTGTAAAGCTTGGAAGTTGGTGGCTTCTTTTTTTCAAGCTTTGTGACGTATTCCTTTGAAGGTCCATCAATGTAAAAGTGATGTTTACAATGCTGAATTGACGTGAAGGAATATTAATGTTTGTGTATCTTGGCAGATAAAAATGTATCACCTGTTGCATTGTTAGAGTTTTTGGCTGGAATTGCCCAGCACAATGATGAACCTTCTTGTATTCTTCTGCAAATGCATTAAGGCCCCATACACATTGTTTCACACTTATTGGTGCTCTGGAACTGCATTCAAAATGCTTGAAGAAATATGTGGCCTTCTAGTCAATGGTGCTCCTGTGTTTTGGATTTGGAGGTCCAGTGCCACTGACTAGAAAAGTGCCAGTCTCGCCATGTAGTTTGTCACTTCATCCAGTGCACAACTTTAGTTTATTGCTCTTCAGAATCTGATATATTTTTTGTTTGTTTCCAGATCTGGTTTGCTTTTATGAATGGTTTTTCTGGTCAAATCCTCTTTGAAAGATGGTGCATTGGTCTTTACAATGTGGTAGGTGGATGAGTCTTGTGTAGGAACGCATTTTAAGTTATAAACATTTCCTTGGTAAAATATCTGTTGTTCCACAGATGTTCACTGCCCTTCCTCCTCTGACTCTTGGAATATTCGAAAGGTCTTGTCGCAAAGAGAACATGCTAAAGTACCCTGAATTATACAAAACATCTCAAAAAGCTCTGGATTTCAATACTAAGGTAAGTGGTGCTTTTTACAAGGGTAGTAGGTGAACTTTTGATGATGACTAAAAGAATAATTGAATTGCCTACATCAACAAATGATGTTCTCCATTTCATGTGTACTGTGTGAAAGGAAGGTCGCTGTGTACTATACTGGTAGTGGAGAGCATTTACATTCTGGAGCTCATTGTCATATTTACAATTTATGCAAAAACAAGACTTCTAATAAAATATTAATATTTTTATGGTACCATTTAAACTTTAAAAAATACACTGTGGTCATAAAGGGATGGACATGGTAAGCGACAACACTCAGGTGCTAAACTGGTACTAAGGGTCCAAAAGTGTGCCAAGAAAACATCCCCCACACCATTATACTACCAGCCTGCACCTTTGACACAAGGCAGGATGGATCCATGCTTTCATGTTGTTTGCTCCAAAATCTGACCCGACCATCTGAATGTCGCAGCAGAAATCGAGACTAATCCTACCAGGCAATGTTTTTCCAATCTGCTATTGAGTTTTGGTGAGCCTTTGCAAATTGTAGACTCTGTTTCCTGTTCTTAGCTGACAGAAGTCGCACCCGGTGTTGACTTTTGCTGCTGTAGCCTGTCTGCTTCAAGGTTCAACATGTGTGTTCAGAGATTCTCTTCTGCATATCTCAGTTATAACAAGTAGTTATTTTAATTATTGTTGCTTTTCTATCAGCTTGAACCAGTCTGGCTCTTCTCCTCTGACCTCTGGGATCAACAAGGCATTTTCACCCAGAGAACTGCCGCTCACTGAATATTTTCTCTTTTTCAGACCACTCTCTGTAAACCCGAGAGATGGTTGTGTATGAAAATCTCAATAGATGAGCAGTTTCTGAAATACTCAGACCAGCCCGCCTGGCATCAACCAATCCCCTTTTTTTTTCCCTATTCTGATGGTTGCTGCCATGTGATTGGCTGATTTTAGATATTTGAGTTAACGAGCAGTTGAACAAGTTTACCTAATTAGGTAGTGTGTGTGTTTTTCAAGAGGGTTGCAGCACTCAACGATTTATTAGACCAAACTTTACAGAATTGTTTCCATTTACATTGCAACCGCTTTAGGACAAAGAATCTGCCCTTCCTTAAGGAGCGCCTATGGGGTGGGAAGTCTGCTGGAGCAAGGAAGAAGGTTAGTATTTCTTACCATGCCCCCTAGGCAAAGCGAACATTTAACCACTATAGTATTGGGAATGAGAATTTTTTTTTGCTGCTAATGAATAACTGCTTAATGATAACATTGCTGCAGTGGGATATGGAGGAGTAAATGTTTTTTTAATCATGGTCACCGCTGGTTCCTTCTAGGGAGTGGGCCAGAGAGAGGTTGCTTCCTCTCTTATACCTATTGCACTGATTTAGTCTAAAGCGTTGGTGCTGGAGGAAGCGGTACTGAAATCAGTGCCAGTGTGCTGCCCAAATTTACATTCTTGTCATGTGCCTTTGTAAAAAATCTGCCGTTCTGTATCTTGTGCAACACTGGCTTAAATCTAAAGATTAGATTAATTGAGTGGAAACCTGGTTTATTCACCCAAAGACAATGCCTTTTCACCACTGATTGCAGTGGCTTCTACTTGTTTGTACTGTAAATATTTTCTCCCATGACATTATTAAGTTGTCTTTTAGAAGAAGCACTTTTCTTTTTGGATGTCATGCCTTATGTGTTTGTCATTTTCTGCAGTAATGGATTATCAGCCACTGTGGAAAATTGTCTAAACAACAATGAGGAGGGAAGCATGGTAGATGTGGCCCAGGCTTCATATTTTTTTTTTCTGCTTCCTAGGAAGAAAAAAAAAACCCTTTTGCAACATGTTTCACATCTCAAACATAAAAAAGGGAATTAACTGGAATTTAAACAAATTCAGAGTGATGATTTCATGGTAGGCATTTAGAAAGTAAAAGAATCGTGTAGAACAATTTACCGTGAACGCAAATCCTGTATACTGTGTTCAAAAAGTACAAAAACATCCCTCGGCTTCTAATTTCTTGCTTCACGTCCTCCTTTTCTCATGCAGACAATGTCTTTCTCATAAATTCATTTCCAACTGCATGAAATGTAATCCTTGCATGTTCATTTATTTTTGTTACTAACGCACTTAAAGGGACAGTCATTATTTTTAGTTTACTTTGTTTTAATGTTTTTTTTATGTATTTCTATATTCCATAATTTGACTTTCTACATGTACAGATCTGTAGATTATCCTTCTAGTGGTGGTATATATAACATATAACAAGCCACAAAAATTAAATCTGTTTTCAGTTAGTCTGGGAAGACTGATAGACTTGCATTAAAAGAGAGCTGTAAAGTGCAACTACTATGCATCACTAGTTAGCAAGAAGTGCGGACTGCATATGCCGTGTATACATATGGCATTCTTCCTGTAAATATGTATTTACTAACAATAAATAGTTGTAAAATAAACCATGGACACTGTGATAAAATAACCTTAAAACACTAATCCCATTACCATGAATATCTATTAACAAAAATAGATTCCTTCAGGAGGGGGAGAGCTTTCTGTAAAATCAGATGGGACCAAAGGTATGCTCATTTAATCCATCAGGAGGAAAATCTCTAGAGCATTTTTAGATGTAAGCCTAAAAATGGTTCCTTTCCACTTCTTCAAATACTTTTTTTTCTCATATTTATATAATGCCAATATATGCTGCACTTCTTCTTTTATAGTACTTCTTCAAACATTCATATTGGACCCTGCCATAGTCATGCAGGCACATTCACACATTCTCTAGAATCAATTTTATACCGAAACCAGTTAAAGAGCAATTCTAGGTATTGAAACCGATCTTGCTATCCAGTAACCAGCGGATGTCCTAAAATCAGAAGATTATTCTCAGTTTACCTAAATCTGCGTTCTCTCTCATGCACTGCATACACAAAACACCTCACGGGGTCAGTCGTAGGAGTGTATTACCTGAAGTCATAGTGGCAACAATGCCTGTCTGCTAAGTACTTCAAGGCTTCATTTTCAGTTTTGGCAAAAGATTACCTTTACCATGCAGGTAACACAGGTTCCTTCCATCCAGAGCAGAAAACCATAGGACGGGTTCATACGGATCGTTTTGTAGCCGCAATTGAAGTATGGTTGATTTGTAGAGATCATTGGTTTCAGGGCAGGTTCACACCATTTTCTGGTCCAGATCTGGAACGCACTGCTTTGTGTTTTGCCGCGTTCAATTTTAGGTCTTGCTGGGGGACCTCTGCAAGACCTAAAGATAGCCAGGAAAAGAGCAGCACAATGCTTGCACATAAGAGACATGAACTTACCACAGTTGTTGTTTTCAGAGCTGCTCAAATGATCATATCCAGGGACAACCTGGGCAGCAATGCCTCTCCACTTATCCATCTTATTATTGTTCTTATACTGCCCATGTCTCGGATCATACAGCTCTGGGCAGGCTTCCACAAGTTCTACAAAGAATTCGGTGTCCACTTCAGCCATCATGGTTCCTGTCTTCACAAATCTTTCTCTCCACAGAAGCAGGAAGTCTAGGGGTGATGAGCTCATACAAACCAGCCCAAAAAAAAAAAAAAATTCCCATTGCGTTGCATTCCAGTATGTTCCATTGCGTTTTTGACACGTGTGTACGCAATATTTTTCTGGTCTGGTCTGGAACTGACTGCGATGGTGTGCCTGGGGGCCAAGAAGAGCATAGGGAAACATTGGGATGCATTTTAGGTCCAGAAACAATCTGGTGTGATCTGGAGGTGGTGTGAATGGGCCCTCAGTGTGGACAAAGGGCTAAGCAACCATTGCTCATGTATCATGTTTTAAAGTGTATCTCTAGATTTGATTTATTATGTTTTTGAACCATTGTCACCAGAACAAAAACTGATAGGAAATCCAGAATGTTGAGGTTAAAAAAAGCGTGTAGAGGGGCAACTTGTCTAAGAGGGAATTCCTCCTCGCTTTGGAGAGATTTCCACTTGCTTCCTGTTGTGTCCCCCAGATGGGAAATAAAGGGAAAGCTCCCCAAAACAAAATCTCTTCATGTCAATGCTATCCAAAACTTCAAATCGCTCCAGCGATGGACTACAATCTCAATACAAATTAGTAAAATAAACATGAGATTGTAGTTCATCACGGGAGCAAGCTTGGAGTGCTGACTACTTTACAACACACACTGGGACCATGGGGAACAAAAGTAGCCCCCCTCCCGAAGGAAGGACAGTGTCAGCACCAATTTAGAGATGATTTGAGGATCTACAGCCGAGTGATACACAAATAAGATACATTTTTATTAATAGTTAAGGTGCTTGAATGTATTTTTAAGATTCAACTCCTAAGTTCACTGTCACATGAAACCTGGTAGATAATACAGTTAACTGGTTTTATCAATGCAAGCAAGAATGATGTGTAAAAATGAAAGTCAATACTCTGCTTTCTTGGTTTATAGCGTTCTTATTAATTGTGAGAATAAGAAATGAATGTAATCATATTTTATTATGTCTTATAATACTTTTTCCCTCAACATTGTTCACTAAGAACTCAATAATTTATTGTCTCAGCTGCCTTTCATTGTCAAATAAATGAGTTTAGATATTACTATAGGCTAGATTTTCAGCGTTCAGCTTCAGAATTATATTGCTTATCTTGGCTTTCCCATCTCGGAACCTTCTAGCACGTAACACTTGCTCTGGCTGGGGGGAAAAAAAGAGAGGAGGAAAACTATTTTATGTCAATGTGATTTGAGACTTTCAGCCTGACAAATGGGGAATAATGCAATTAATCAAAAATACAGCAAACCACTCCGCGATCCTCCAACTGTTTTTACTGGACTGAGTTTTGAAATTTCATATTCCACCTCCTTTCCCGATCATTATTTGTATTTAATGTTCAGCTTGAATAGGCTGGGGAATAGACGCATTTCATTTCTAGTGTGAGGTATTTGAGATGCTTGTTATGGAAAGAAGGGTGAAAGGTTAAAAGGGCCCCACAGGGGTGACAGGATTAGTATGTGACTTGTATCAGTCAGGAGAATGGGAGGGAAGCAGCTCATTTATCTTGCACCCACCTGTGCTGCCTGTCATACAAAATGCAGAGGTAACGATGCAGTAAGTGAGCTGCATGAACATATACAGCCACAGGGCCATCTGCCAAGGATGGGGTTAATAGCTCCTTAGCGTTAAATGAGATCAGCTAATGCACATCTAAAATCGCAATGACTTGCTCAATCAGCAATGGATGGCCTAGGAGGAAAGTGATTTTTTTTTCCAGCCCTGTGTGGCCGTGTTTTCTCAGCAAAACATAAAAAAGGAACCAGTAGCTATCATTTGACACAATTGATTACCATGTCTTTTTTTTTTTAGCAGCTAGTTTACATTTCTTCTTTTTTAATTTTTTTTTTATTTAGCAGATATTTTTTTTTAATTGCACTGACAGTTTCTGCAGCACTTGTACATTCTGGGGGGAATTTATAAAAACTGGAGCAGACAGAATCTGGAGCAGTTGCCCATGAAAACCAATCAACTTATTTCTTCAGTTTGTTCAGTTAAGATTTGAAAGAGAGGAGCTGATTGGTTGCCATGAACAGCTGCTCCAGTTTTTGTCTGCTCCAATTTTGATAAATCCCCCTCATTGTATATTCACCACAATCCCTGTCCTCAAGGAATTTATAATCTACGATCCCTTTCTCATATGCACAAATACTAGGGCCAATTTAGATAGGAGTCCCTAAACATACCAGCATATCTTTGGAGTGTGGGAGAACATGGGAGTACCCAGAGGAAACCCACACGAGAGAACATGCAAACTCCAGATAGTGTCCTGGCCAGGATTCAACCTGAGGATCCCAAAGTAGAAGTGCTAACCACTAAGCTGTATTGTTAAAAGCTCCTGTTACCTTTCTGCTCATATCACTATTGACATAATTATATAGGTTTTTTGGGGTTCAATTTCTTCTATATGTGCAACAGAAGTATTTTGAATGCATATTTTTGTGTGCTCTTTTCCTGACTGTGCTAACTTACTTGCTTATACAGTGGTACCTCAGTTCACAAACTTAATTTGTTCCACGATTCTGGTCGCAAACTGAATCAAACTGTGATCAGATCTCGACTAGAGGAAGCCACGACCATGTGTCAGAGCGGGGAAAATGGCTGTGGTTGTGTTAGTCACCCGATGCAGAGTTCGTGAACGGAAGCAAAATTTTGCTGAACTTCCTGTTCGTGAACCGAATTGTTCGCAAACAGAAGCGTTTGTGAACCAATGGTACCACTGTAGTTCTCTCTGTGAGCTATAGACTAATTTTGTGCTCATGCAAACAATGCAATTTGTATAAGCTTTACTTGGCCCTATGGGCAGTAACAAGTACTTATAGTGGCAAAAGGTTTAAGGGGGCAGTCATGATACAGGAGCCTTCAAGAAGCTCAGTCCATGAGCTGCCACATAAACATATGTGCTTCATTCTGCATATTAATGAGTTTGCAGAGAAAGAGGGAGGAGCAACCAGAAGGGTAGGGAATACTTTTCCATTCTGTTCCATTTAATTGCAGGATACCTCCTTCTCTTACCAGCATTAGGATACTAATACTCTAAAACAGCCGAGTTAGGCAAATGTCGTTTTTTTTGTTTTATTTTGAAAAACATTGGGAATGCTTATAGCTCACATTGTTCTCATTGCACTATCCCATTACTGCTTATGTTTGAGATCTAAATGAGAGTATATAGTTGAAGGGAATAATTGTGCCAGGTTCCAGGGGTGTGCAGTCTTGTCATGTAGTTCTCAACAACTTTCACTCTGTGTGAGACCTGTTGGCAATCGAAATGCAGATGTACCGCGTGTGTTGGCTGATTTCAGATTGCAGGTTTTTGAAGGATTTTTTGGAACAACATTCTATTGGTTTCAGCAGTAACCCTATCAGCTATAAACATTCATGCCATCTTGATCAGCAGGAGCATCAAATAGATCTTCACAAGAATGGTGTGCAATGACAAAGTCATCTCACTGAAAACATGGAGTTACTGTGCAGCAAACCTTCCATATTGTGACCACAGAAAAAGCATGGTGAATATGAACCACAGGCCCCCGTGTACACTGCAGTGTTTTGTAAATGCCTGTGTGTTGGAAGGTGCAGTGTAAATGGGACTTTTATACTGCTTTTTACAGGTTGGTCAAACCACTCAGCACTACCTACCCCCACCCTCTGGTGACATTTTCTATGGGTATCACAAATGTACATCCTCACATCTTTGCTAAATAACCATTTTCTAATGGTGCTGAGTTTTTTGTTTGGCAGGTTTTTATTTGTGTCTCTGTAAAGAAACTTATTTTTGCCTGCTGTGTAATAAGGCTTCAGGCTGGTGGCCTGACAGTCACACTTACTGCACACAGATAAAGATCGATTGATGGTTCACCAACTCCGCTCCTTACAAATTAATCTCTTCACTCTGTTCTCCTAGGTTTTCTGGGTTCATTGCCTGAATGGTCTTTTACACAGTGTTGTCCTGTTTTGGTTCCCATTGAAAGCCCTGCAGTATGGTAAGAGACATTCTGTTTGCATTGGTAATGAGTGACACACAAGGCATGCTTTAGCTTCCCATATTTAGAGGGGGTTTTTTTGTTTGGTTTTTTAAATAGGAGGTCTTTTATAACCTTATATGAGACTGTCAACATTTCTGTGTTAGCAGTATATGGCTCTGTGAAAAATATTTGTCAGTCGTGCAGTTTATTTTTTGCAGCTGTCACATTTAATTCAGTGAAATCTGTTTTTTATTGAACTAATAGAAGAAACTATAGAAAAAGTTGTCGTCTTTTTTTTTTTAATGCACCACAACCGCAAAAAAAGCCCTGCCCCATGCCCCCACTACCCAAGCCACTTCCGGATATGCATGCTACCGTACCCCAATGCAGACGTGTAAAGGGGCATAAAGACTCTTTCATGCAATTGCGGTCTGGTGTGCTCTGTTACAGCCCAACTTTGGGATACATTTAACCCCCTGCCCACACCTCCTTCCCATGCCCCACTATCTGATCACTGGATTTCTTTTTTTGAGTTTCCATATCAGTACCAGCATAACATGGCCCCTTCCTATTGGATGTCCATTGGCCAGGGTCTTCTCAGGATCCAGAAGAGGACCAACACCCGCTGAGGGGTGAGAAGACCAGTGCTCTCGGGCACCATCGCACCTCTGGATTCATGGTCCCCCCCTCCCGGAAATAGTGGTGAGGGAACTAGAGGTTGAACTTAGGTGAGTATATGTGACTTCACAAGGCAAGCGAAATATAAGCCCATCAGGATGGGTTAAAGGTGGGTGGAAGGGAGGGGTGGGGAAAAACTTTGACTGGAGTTGGGCTTTAAAGTAGTAGTAAACTCTCAAACATTTTATCAATGATGAATCTAGATTAAACAAATAAATACACATTGCCCAGCAAAGCATTGCTTTACATTTTTTTACCAAACGCCTAGAATCATTGTTTCTGAACAGCTTCTTCCAAGACTCTCAGCTCAGCTTCCCTGAACTTCCTGTCCAGTGCAAGATCACAAGGGTCAGAGCAGACTCCAGCAACTGTTCGCTAGCTTAAAGGAGGAGAGGGGGCAAGAAGGAAGAGAAGTAGCTTGATTTGCTGTGTCTGTGGAGACGGACACAGCTTACTAGCACACACAAGGGTGACTGCATAGCACTCTGCTTGAGAAAGGAGTCACTCTAAAACAGGAAGTCAGGACCAGTGCTCAGGGGACCTGCTGATCCTGCAGGAAACTAAAATATTTAAACATCAAGAATCAGTATCCATTTAAAATTAAAAACCTTTTGACTTTAACATTTTAACACGCATGGTGTAGCTTGTTAACACTTATTTGAATGGTCTTAAGGTGGCCATACACTGTACAACCCTCGCAAGACTTTTGTCTTGCGAGGGTTGTAAAGTAATTAAAAAAACGTATGATCTGACCATCTTGGACAGGCAGATCATACTTGTGATCATCGCTCAGGGGCGGGCTTCAGACGACTGCAATGCTGAACGGGCAGTGTGCGCGTGCGCACACCGGCCCATTCGGCAGTTGTCGGAACAAGCGCGCCAGTAACCCGCCGAGAATCGTACGATTCTCGACGGGTATTCCAGCCTGCTTGTTCAATTGAAGACGTGCGATCGTACAGTAGAAACGGTCGCACGCCTTCAATACACTTTGCGATTATCGTACGATCGCGGGATTTCCCGCAATTCTCATACGATCGTACAATGAATGGGCACCTTTACAATGCACTAAAAATTATGCATACGCCATTTTTAGTGACACAGCACACCTTAACACATTGTAGCGTGGTATTGCGCTTTGCAGTGTACTGCAGTGGCCAGGACGCAGTAGTGTGAGTAGGCCCGAAAGGTTTTATTTTACACGTTTGCTAAATTTACCATTCACAGATTCATAATAAATAGGAGCGTCCAGTCATTCAATGTTCATGCACAAAAATAACTATTTCACATCAAGGCAATATTTATTTTTGTAAATTTCACATTTTGGTTTGGAAACTAACACATGATAAAATAAAGCAAAACATAGCATAGGAAGGACAAATATTTTTCACAGCATTATGTATAAAATAAATCTGTATAAGCAGTTTGGCTTGTGTGTAAAAAAAATGTTTTATTCATGTTGAGAGGGGAGCACAATAAATGTTCACAGTTCAGACAGAAACATCTAAGAGAAATGTCTGTGTGTTTTTGTGGCAATATGCTTAGTTTCACCTACAGGCTGACATCTCATTTGTTATGCATTTGGTTTGCAGAATCTGGACACAATTTTTCTTTTTACATTTACTTTACACGTTTGGCAGATTTATAGCATTTGCTGTAAAGCCGGACTGTATATGTAGATCAGGATTGTTTCTGGAGTTCGTGAAACTGTAGCGAGGAGCCATTTGATGCCAACTCTACTAAGTGTGACCACATAGTTACAAATGTGATGTTTAAATGGGCCTAATTTATTTGCGTAAGCCACATAAATCGTAGGAACCTCCTATTACCTAGTGTTTTTAAGTGCTGCGTTCTGCTGGTTTAAGGTTAAAGCAGCTTATTCATATTTGGCACGGACGAGACCTGCCCAGAAACCAATGTTTTGGCTGTGGATCAGTCCGCAGTCTAAATACTGCCGCAGTGTTGTTTTTCTGAAGGGAACCTTCTGCCAGGGTGCTGCACCACACATACATTTTGTATTCTTTTCCCACCTGCAGCTGGCTGGGTCCACATCTTACCGATTGGTGTGTTTGTGTTATTATACTTTAAAAGCACAGTCGGTGCTCTGTACAGCATAAAAAGCCTATCATTTGTCAAGGGTACACTCAAGTCTAAGACCTGCTCTATTATGGTAACGCACAAAACTGACTGCGGTGACATTCATTTTGTGCAAGATGGAATTTCAGGGGGTGCGACAGAGTGGCTTGTGTCTATAAGCCTGCATTCACACCTAGGCTTCAGCATTGCAGCGCATTTTTTCACGATTTCGGCTAACGTGTTTGCGCATTTCTGAAAATCTTTATGCGTGCACATGAAGATGCGCACCTTAACTGGCAGATTGAAAGACATTACGGTCAATGGACAAATGTGTGCAAAAACGCACACAAAAATGTGCAAAACTTTGTCACACATTTCCATTGAAGTCTATTGGGGCAAACACGCTGCCCCGAAGAAGCTAAGGAACTTTTTTCAGCGACAGGCATTTTTGCAGCTTGCGACAAAAGACTCATGCGTGAACAGGGGCCATTGGAATTGAATAGGAATTAAAGCATTTTGTCGCTTTCATCTGTGTGACAAAATGTAGATGTGAGATGTTAATCTTGCAACTACTATTTAGGGTAAGAGCCTACCTCAACAATCAATTAAATTTATATCCAGTCAGGTGAGCTTCTGACAAATGTACAGCTTCTGACAAATGTAAAAGATTCCACAAGCAAATTGCAAAGTGTGTATGTGTAAATACAAATAGATTTCCATAGATAGCTGACAAATGCTTAAATGTAATCCTTTGTCAGTTTGGTCCTGTGCAATCCTCCTGATTTTTGTGAGAGTAGTACATTATTATTTTGGGTATTTGCAATGCAGCACAAAGCTTTGGACATCTTGAGAGTTTGCTGTCTTTATTTGGCTGAGATTTAGAACTCCACATACATCCCTCCCTTCTACATTACATTTATTTTTCTTCATGGTTGTTTTTTTTTTTAACCCAAAGAAGTAGAAGTATAAATGTTATTTGCTAGTGATTTTTTATTAATCTAAACCATTTCCTTTTTTTTTTTGTGCATGTCTCTATATTTATATACTTAATAAACCCTCTTTCTTTTTTTGTATACAGATACTGTATTTGCAAATGGAAAAACATCAGACTATCTTTTACTTGGAAATATTGTTTACACTGTAAGTTTACACTATAGAATGCATTTCTTTAGTGACCCCTTTCTTCATGACAAAAGTGATATTGTAAAGTAGGAAACCGAAGTGATAAACCTTCTAGATAATTTCACTTAGCTGCAACAGCTGGGTGATTGCCTCTGATTAAGCCCATGTGGTGAAATGCGTGATGTACACGCTGTTCATTGTTCTCTTGGATATAATTTTTTTGGAACCTGTTTGGATTATTTCAATAAACTTTTGGAGTGCACTCATTCCGGTTTTGTGCAGCTGATCTTTTGAAGCTCGTTGATTGCCATTTGTGTGGCATTCCTGCCACTAGATAAAGCCGAGGAGTATAGGGATATACTATTCTTCTCTGATCCATTTAGTGGCAGGAATGCTGTGCGAACGGCATTCACCCAGTGTATGGCTGGGCGAAACATTATAAATCGGCCTCATAGAGTGCTTAGACAATTATTATCTGTATGTTGTTCTACACACAGTAAATGTGCCAAAAGGGAGCTCCCCGTGGAATAAATTCTATATGTATCCAACAAATAGACGCTGTCCATGGTATGCTATCGAGGATGCTGTGTAATTGTTTAATAGATAGTAATTTTATTATAGTAAATATTGCAGCCCCCTCTGCCCTGATATTTATTGATAGAGCCAGTAAATTGTGAAATATTAATTTAAGTAACACCGTATTTTTCTTTTTAGTTTGTAGTGATAACTGTGTGTCTGAAAGCAGGACTAGAAACATCACACTGGACCGTGGTAAGGAACAGAAACACAAGCAATTAATATTCAGTGACAGAAGCATGCCCTTTTCTTACATCAATTATGGATCTGTATAATAAATAGTGATCTTTAATCTTCTATATACAGTACAGTACATATGTTACATATACTATAGAAACATCACACTGGACCGTGGTAAGGAACAGAAACACAAGCAATTAATATTCAGTGACAGAAGCATGCCCTTTTCTTACATCAATTATGGATCTGTATAATAAAATAGTGATCTTTAATCTTCTATATACAGTACATATGTTACATTTTAAAGAGATCCTGTTGCCAGACAATCCATTTCAACAAAAAAGATTCCCATAAGAATGTGTCAATTTAACATATTTTATTCATGTTCTTTAACTGTAAAGTCTCCCTTGTGTAGATATCCAAAAGCCCAAGACTGCAGCTGCATTCCACTATCTTGGATGGGATGTCAGCTTCCCCAGCAGACTCAGAGCTCTCAAGTGGCACTATAGTATTTTTCTTCACTCCTCTCTCGGCAGCTACATAAAAGATTATGTAGGGAGGTGAGGAGGGGACTGGAGATGCTGGGCCAGCACAGACCGTAACTAGACACTCCTAGAAGAGGAGAGGGGTTATGATGTGCAAGGAGGTAGAGTGCTATGCTAGGGAATTGACTCTCCTAGGCTAATATTTTATTGCAATGTCAAAGGCACATTGCAAGTAAATAAAAATATTTATGGAAAGGAAAAACACTACATGTACTTTTTCTTTGCTTTTACCTTTTACTTTTTTTTAGGTTGGTGACAGGGACTCTTTACCAATTTACAGCCTAACTGCAGCTGTGGAAAGAATTTAAAGTGTATGTCCAAACAACATTTTTTATAGTTAGTTTTGGATGGAGTGGGGAAGAGTTAGAAGCCTTCAAGTTTTTTCTTCTTTTACGTATTAGAAAAACCTTTTTAAAGTTTCCCTGAATAGAAGAGTTTTTAGGCATCACCTAAATCAAGACAGAGTGAAAGATAGCTGGACAAAATGCGGTAGGGAGTTCCAGAGAATGAACAAGCAGGCATCAGAGGAGATGATGAGGGAGCTAGAGAACAGGAGGACTGTTAGTATGATATTTTGAGACTAGGTTGGTGAAGTTGCTAGGGGCAGAGTTATGGAGGGCCTTGTATGTTTTGAATTGTATTCGTTGGGCAAGCAGAAGCCAGTGGAATGATTGGCAGAGAGGGGTGGCGGACACTGAGCAGTTGAAGATAAGGTAGATGAGTCAGACAGCAGCATTCATGATAGACAAGGAGGCCTGTGTAAAGTTAGGCAACCAAGAAGGGAATTTCAATAGTTGAGGCGCGATAACAAGGGAATGAATTAGTAGCTTGCTGGTGTTACTGATTAGGAAGGGACATATTTTGGAAATGTTACGGAGGTGAAGACCTCAAGATTTCGACAGTGATTGGATGTGGGGCTCATAGGAGGTCAGACTCCAGGATTACACCTAACACCCTGGCATGAGGGGAAGGAATGATAGTTTTTCTTGATGTGAATGTCGGAGGGAGGGAGCACGGGGAGGAAATATTTTGAGCTCTATTTTGAAAAGTATGAGTTTTAGGAAATGGTGTGATATTCATACTTACTATATATGTGAGTTCCTCAATTAGTGATGCATGAGGAGACTAAAGGGGTGACCTGAGGAGTAGAGCAATAGATTTGGGTGTCATCACCATAGAGATAGTATTGGAAGCTATGGGAGGGTATCAATCGACCAAGAAGTGTAGATGGAGAATAGAAGGGGTCTGAGGACAAAACCTTGAGAGACCCCTACTGAAAGTGGAATAGGAGGAGGAGTTAGTGTGGCAGGTGGCACTAAAGCAGCAATTGGAAAGGTAGAAGTAGAACCAGGAAAGAGCAGAGTCTTGGAGGCCAGCTCCCAATAGGGGCTCTAATCCTTCCCAACTCTATCCAAAACTAAAAGGAAAGGATTTTTTTTACATTAATTTTAAGTCTTAAAAGTTAATGCAACCAATCCCTGTCTAACTTAATTTAGTTTTTTCACTAGCCGACATGTTTAAACGGATCATTTTAGCAATGCTGGCTAGTTGAAAACAGGCCCTAAAGCATAGATTTATATTTGTCATAGTGATCAAATCTATGATGAGAAGACTTCAAGTTGCCCTATAATATGACATGGTGAGTGGCAGTAAGAAAGCCATTGCTAGGAATTCTAAAATAAAAAACATACCTGAGCCAGAAACCACACCTGGTGGGCTATCGAACACTGAAAGAAGGTCTTATGAACCAGTGAATCAAAATTTTAGATCTTTAGTTCATCACACATTTTTTGTATCCAGTCAAGTAGACAAAAGAATGTTTTCTCAGTGTGTGACAACAACTGTCGAACATGGAGAAGGAAGCATGTTTGTCTCGAGCTCTTTTGCTTGATCCAGAGTTAGCTGCTTTCTTAGCATGGCTGACATCTTTGCACTGCCAGACAATATTATATGGTATATGTCTATTTGATCATCAGGGGTTAATTGTACAGCAAGGGTTAAAGGTGTGTGTGTTTGTGTTTTGTGTGTGTGTATCAACCAACCACTTGTGTTGACTTCCAGAATGTTTGGCACCCACTTAAACCATCCATATATATCAGCTATATAGTAAACATCATTTTAGATGGCCTGAACTGTTTTGCAGATTGGCCACCCCCTGAATTCACTTTGGTGGCCTGATCTACATATGTATAGGAAGCTGAAGTGTAGAAATGAATGCTGAAATTTCCTGCTGGAAAATAAATATTAAAACATGGGGAACCAGCTGATTATAATTATAAATGGCTTGATGCAAACAGTAATAGTTTATGATCCATCCCATGTAATGCAATAAAGAAAAATAAGAGAGGTCACAGGATCAAAAACCAATACAAAACCTTTTTTGCACAGACATGCATCAAAAATCACAGTAGTCCCATAAATACCCACATATCTCTCTGCATTAGAGATTTAAAAAAATGTCCTCCTGTCCTTTCACTAAACCAATACCATGTTTAATCAAATCACATCAGCCATATCCTGTAGAGTTTGAAGTCAGGTCTTTAGTGCTGATTAGGTGGAAGCAGATCAGCAATTTCCCATGTTCCAGCTAATCCACAGGGATGTATCAGAATTTCTAAATACAATGAAATGGAGAACATGTATTGCTATGAAAGTTCATGGTGCATGCTGAGCGTTCACTCTGCTGGAACGGGAATATTTTATACTAGAATCAGATTCACAAACTGTTCCAAGTTTCCAGACAGTAGCTTGGGAAGGGTGATTCATTTTCCTTTGACACATTCATGAAATTTTAGTTAAATTTTATACATTCTAAGTCATATTTTCCACCAATAAATGTCCAGTAATTCACTTTGCTAGTACACAGTTCTGATAATGGAAACCTATAATAGAGTATGAACCATACGTTAGTTTGACATGGACCTATCTATAATTTTACAGTCTGCATGAATAAATTCTAGATATGTCATAATATACTGCTACAGAAAAAGGAAAATTGATTGCCCATACCAAACAAAACATTGTTTGTGTGTTGAAAAAAAAAATCACCATGTAGCTTTGGTAGAACCTTGACACTCTTGACATATCCAGCATCATACAGTCTTAAGCAGCACAATGCTATTTTCCCTATGTGGTCCATCTTATTACATGGACAGCATAAAAGAACATTGGAGAGAAGTAGAACACATAGGGCAACCCACCTTTACAACATTCTGAGGACTTTTATTGCGCATGTTAAATGAGAGCCTCTGAACATTAGTATCACAGACTTGGTAAGTGTACACAGATAAGTGTGTATATATACCCAAAATTATTTCTTGCCTGTTTATATTCTGCTGTCTTTACCCTATTGGGTACATTTCAACTGTCACTAAAACAGTGGTCCACATTGGAAGATTGTTTTCCTCCTTTACATCTTGTTCTGGTGACGAGCCTAAAATTTGGGATTTTTTGCATTTTCCGCTCCATTGACAATGGTCACCAGGGCAAATAAAACTATTGTGCCCACTACACAGATGGCAATAATAACTTGACAGTCTTTTTAATTCCTCACCACTGTTACCAAATCTAAAACAAAAAGTTTTGGCTATAAATGCCAAGTCAAACAATGGACCTCCCAAGCTCCACTTCATTAGAAATGCCATGCACAGTTTTCAACAGATGTCACTTTTTCAGGGTCTTAAAGTTAGTATCTTAGTCTTGTCCATTAGTGCTGTATATGGAAAGACTTTGGGGGTGATTTACTAACCTAAACACACACGCACCAGGTGCGTGTGCATTTTTACACAGCAAAACGTATTTATCAACCAAACACGAGCAACGTGTTGCATTTTCATGCCGTTATGGCGTGTTTTTATGTATTTATGTACGTGTGCGTCATGTAGCATGCGCCATAGGCTACACGCCGCTCTAATAGCGGCATGCAAGTCTCTAAAAGCATATTTCCACTAATGCCATATATGGAAAAATCATGCACATGATGCATATATAATGCTGCTTCACAGTTTAGACAAAAATGGTTAGCTCATGCATTTACATTCCTGCATTCATCAACGCAAGCAACACAACGTAGAGCTAATTTACACATCACCTTGCAATTCATGCAGTGCTAGGTGTGTACACACTACAAAGGTGTCTAGATTCCACCAATAGATCATGCTGGGAGGGAACACACTACAGGGTATGGTGAGTGGCAGTAAGAAAGCCATTGCTAGGAATTCTAAAATAAAAAACATACCTGAGCCAGAAACCACACCTGGTGGGCTATCGAACACTGAAAGAAGGTCTTATGAACCAGTGAATCAAAATTTTAGATCTTTAGTTCATCACACATTTTTTGTATCCAGTCAAGTAGACAAAAGAATGTTTTCTCAGTGTGTGACAACAACTGTCGAACATGGAGAAGGAAGCATGTTTGTCTCGAGCTCTTTTGCTTGATCCAGAGTTAGCTGCTTTCTTAGCATGGCTGACATCTTTGCACTGCCAGACAATATTATATGGTATATGTCTATTTGATCATCAGGGGTTAATTGTACAGCAAGGGTTAAAGGTGTGTGTGTTTGTGTTTTGTGTGTGTGTATCAACCAACCACTTGTGTTGACTTCCAGAATGTTTGGCACCCACTTAAACCATCCATATATATCAGCTATATAGTAAACATCATTTTAGATGGCCTGAACTGTTTTGCAGATTGGCCACCCCCTGAATTCACTTTGGTGGCCTGATCTACATATGTATAGGAAGCTGAAGTGTAGAAATGAATGCTGAAATTTCCTGCTGGAAAATAAATATTAAAACATGGGGAACCAGCTGATTATAATTATAAATGGCTTGATGCAAACAGTAATAGTTTATGATCCATCCCATGTAATGCAATAAAGAAAAATAAGAGAGGTCACAGGATCAAAAACCAATACAAAACCTTTTTTGCACAGACATGCATCAAAAATCACAGTAGTCCCATAAATACCCACATATCTCTCTGCATTAGAGATTTAAAAAAATGTCCTCCTGTCCTTTCACTAAACCAATACCATGTTTAATCAAATCACATCAGCCATATCCTGTAGAGTTTGAAGTCAGGTCTTTAGTGCTGATTAGGTGGAAGCAGATCAGCAATTTCCCATGTTCCAGCTAATCCACAGGGATGTATCAGAATTTCTAAATACAATGAAATGGAGAACATGTATTGCTATGAAAGTTCATGGTGCATGCTGAGCGTTCACTCTGCTGGAACGGGAATATTTTATACTAGAATCAGATTCACAAACTGTTCCAAGTTTCCAGACAGTAGCTTGGGAAGGGTGATTCATTTTCCTTTGACACATTCATGAAATTTTAGTTAAATTTTATACATTCTAAGTCATATTTTCCACCAATAAATGTCCAGTAATTCACTTTGCTAGTACACAGTTCTGATAATGGAAACCTATAATAGAGTATGAACCATACGTTAGTTTGACATGGACCTATCTATAATTTTACAGTCTGCATGAATAAATTCTAGATATGTCATAATATACTGCTACAGAAAAAGGAAAATTGATTGCCCATACCAAACAAAACATTGTTTGTGTGTTGAAAAAAAAAATCACCATGTAGCTTTGGTAGAACCTTGACACTCTTGACATATCCAGCATCATACAGTCTTAAGCAGCACAATGCTATTTTCCCTATGTGGTCCATCTTATTACATGGACAGCATAAAAGAACATTGGAGAGAAGTAGAACACATAGGGCAACCCACCTTTACAACATTCTGAGGACTTTTATTGCGCATGTTAAATGAGAGCCTCTGAACATTAGTATCACAGACTTGGTAAGTGTACACAGATAAGTGTGTATATATACCCAAAATTATTTCTTGCCTGTTTATATTCTGCTGTCTTTACCCTATTGGGTACATTTCAACTGTCACTAAAACAGTGGTCCACATTGGAAGATTGTTTTCCTCCTTTACATCTTGTTCTGGTGACGAGCCTAAAATTTGGGATTTTTTGCATTTTCCGCTCCATTGACAATGGTCACCAGGGCAAATAAAACTATTGTGCCCACTACACAGATGGCAATAATAACTTGACAGTCTTTTTAATTCCTCACCACTGTTACCAAATCTAAAACAAAAAGTTTTGGCTATAAATGCCAAGTCAAACAATGGACCTCCCAAGCTCCACTTCATTAGAAATGCCATGCACAGTTTTCAACAGATGTCACTTTTTCAGGGTCTTAAAGTTAGTATCTTAGTCTTGTCCATTAGTGCTGTATATGGAAAGACTTTGGGGGTGATTTACTAACCTAAACACACACGCACCAGGTGCGTGTGCATTTTTACACAGCAAAACGTATTTATCAACCAAACACGAGCAACGTGTTGCATTTTCATGCCGTTATGGCGTGTTTTTATGTATTTATGTACGTGTGCGTCATGTAGCATGCGCCATAGGCTACACGCCGCTCTAATAGCGGCATGCAAGTCTCTAAAAGCATATTTCCACTAATGCCATATATGGAAAAATCATGCACATGATGCATATATAATGCTGCTTCACAGTTTAGACAAAAATGGTTAGCTCATGCATTTACATTCCTGCATTCATCAACGCAAGCAACACAACGTAGAGCTAATTTACACATCACCTTGCAATTCATGCAGTGCTAGGTGTGTACACACTACAAAGGTGTCTAGATTCCACCAATAGATCATGCTGGGAGGGAACACACTACAGGGGTGTATACTCGTTCGTGGCGTGTTTATAAGGTTAGTAAATCAACCCCTTTGTGTCCCCAGCTCAGTGGTCACCACCACACCATAGCAGTTACAACTCTGGTTTCATAAATTCTCCAACCAAGTTGGCCTCTTCATCCTTCAGTTCACCCAGAGGGTCACACATATCACTTCTTACTTGCTCACTTTACCAAATGCTTGTAAAAAATTCATGTGGGATTATTAGACAGGAGAAATATGATCATTGAAATGTACAAGGTGTTTAAGATTACAGGCTGTCTTGATAGTAAAGTACTACATCTTGTAAAATGGCTAAATTCATATGCACCTCAGATTTAGATTTAAATCCAGAAAATAAAAGGGGGAATCCTTTTTAAAAAGGTGCTTTCCAGTAGCACCATGTTTTACCTTTCCTTGTTAATCTTTGCTTCTTTCAATGACTATCTTATCTTAATCATGTATGAATTGTCAGGAAATCGCTAACCCACTAGCAGAACAAGCTATGGTCTGCTCTCCTTTTAGAAATGAAGCTTGACGTTCTCCACAGCCATGTGTTAAATTGCGTGTATAACATTTCCAATTAGTCACTGAGCCTACTGGATTCTGCATTGTCTCGTTTTCTATAGAAAGCGGCAGTTCTTAGGCATTGCAAACACTTTAAGTCAATTTTTATTCCGTAGCTTTGATTTTTGACACCTATTATTTGCTTATTGCAGCATGTGAGATTTAGAATTTAGTTTTTGTTGAGAGGTTAAAATGAGGTAAACTTTGCCTAAAATGTGAAAACTGCTCCGGATAAAATGTGTTTTAAGTGACGGATTTAAAAAAGGTCATGGCTGCTTTTTGGTTTAGACTAAGGTTTCATTTTTTATTCTTGGTACTAAAAGGGTTTCCTTTTTTTCTTTTTATTTCAATTGGTGCATAAAAAATAGACATCTCTTTTTTTTTTAAAAGGAAAACTCCCTGTTTAATCTTACTTAATACCTTTCCTGTCACAAACCGCCTATCTCATGTAAATCAGGTAATTTCTTTTCCTTGTTAAGTTTCATAATGTCTTATGTCAATCACTGTCATTTGGAGTACACAGTCACACAATACTGAAGGATGGAAAAAGGGTAATAATAAGTATGGTTACCTGGTATAAAGACTGTGGGGGAGGGAGGGCATTACCATGAATGCCTGCCCAGAATTCATTTTGAACCGAAAGGCAACTAAATAACATTTTCTGTAGACAAAGGGTGACTACAATGTAGGGAAAGTTGCCAGAAATGTAAGAAAACATCCAACAAACATAAACATTTATTTTGTTGAGCCCTGTATTCATTGTTGAAAATAATTTGGCCTTGAAATGACGCAATAATGTTTTTTTTTATCCACAGTTCAGCCATGTGGCTATATGGGGAAGTATTCTACTTTGGATTGTTTTCTTTGGGATCTACTCATCTTTGTGGCCAGCAATTCCGCTAGCACCTGACATGTCAGGGGAGGTAGGACACTTTTTTTCTGCTCGTATTAAATGTTATATTCTTTTCCTTGTTGTAATTCATGAACTTCAGTATTTTTTTTTGTCTCGCATATCACTTTAACCAAATTGTTGTTTCATGGTTACCTAAAGTGTATCTAAAGCCAAATCATCTTTGTGAATAGCGAAAGAAATGTATAAAATTCAGCCAACATATTCCTGTTAACGTCTTGTTCTGTAGAGGAAGTGAGAGGAAATTGTTCCAAAGTGAGGAAATGCCCTCTTAGACCGTTGTCCCCATTGGAAGATTTCTCCTCCTATTCCTGCTCTGGTGACAACCCTGCTCCCTCACTTTCAGGCCACGTGGCCATGATCACCATAGAGAAAGTGCTTTCAGAAAACACTCCCTATATTGCGATCTAAGACCAGTTTCATTTTTGTTTCTATATTATAATGGCTTGCCTTAGGCTGTCATTCATCCTTCTTATTTCATCCTTAAATCCAACAAAAATTTCAGTCATATCCTGTGAACTTTGCTCAGTGATTCATGACTGATATATGTCAATAGTAAACAAGTTGTAAGATGTACTTGTGTATTAAGCTGTCCAACCACATGTCATTCAACTGGCACACAATCTCTATGGTGCGTGTTTTAAGCTGTTTTCCGCTGATTTATTTAAAGATAAATTATAAACAATTAACTTCCTTAATTTCAGGCTAAATGTGCTTGTTTGAGTTGTTTTTCTAAGCACCAGCAATGCTTTAACTCAAAACTAAACACAACTTTTTGTTCAAATTGTAAATCTAGCCGTTGTTTTAAACTTTTGGATAGAATAGATTAAAACCCCTTGGAGTCTTTGCCACCTGTGTTCCATTTTGGAAAATGCCTTTCACTTGCTGTCTTGGGGATCCTAAAGGAAGTGATAAAAAAAATCTCTACAAAGTAAGAGGAATGTCTGCCTTACACAATTGTTACCTGAGCAGGTGTCATCATTGGACGATTTCCCTTTAGACAATTTAAAGTAGTAGTAAACTCTCAAACACTTTTTCAATAATGAATCCAGATTAAACAATTATACATTGTCCAGCAAAGCATTACTTTACATTTTTGCCCACTGAAAATCCATCATGTTTCTGAACAGTTGCTTCCAAGTATCTCAGTTCAGCTTCTCTGAACTTCCTGTCCAGTACAAGAGCACAAAGGACAGTGCAGATTCCAGCAACTGCCCATCTCCTAGCTTGGAGAAGGGAGGAGATTTGCTGTGTCTTTGTGTTTGGAGACATACACAGCTTACTAGCACACACAAGGGTGACTGCATAGCACTCCTGGGCTTGAGAAAGGAGTCACGCTCCATCTCCATCTACACTAAACTGTGTGGATGGAGGAATCTCCTGCTGGGTCAAGCTTCAGTATCTTGATAGTCGGCGCCATTGGCTGTCAAAATACCTGAGCAATCTGATTGGATGCATGTATTGTTCAGGTATTTTGACAGCCAGCGGGGTCGACTAGCAAGATACTGAAGCTTGGCTCAGTGGGAGATTCCTCCGTCCACACAGTTTAGCGTAGATGGAGGAATCTGTTGCACTCTTTCCATCTGACCATAGAAAATCTGCAGAAAATCTATAGGTGTATTGCTACCTTCTCAACTGGTGGGTCGTGACCCAAAAGTGGGTCACGAGCCCATGTTCAGTGTGTCGCCACGTGCCTTCCATTTTTCTAGATGAGAGGCTTCTCAGCCTCGCCCTAGCGCAGCACTGTCAGTTCTTGCGCCAGGCAGCCATTTAAAATATGCTTCCCGGTGCCGAATGTCAGCTTGAGGTGGAGTGGGCTGGAGCTATGGCCGCGAAGGAGCTCCAACCATACGTGCATTGCTTACAGCTCCAACCATACGTGCATTGCTTACAGCTCCCTGGTGTTCTGTAGAGGTGCCTGGACCGTAGTGACATCACATTCTGGCTCCCGACAGTTCGATCACCCACACTAGAATGCGCGGTACCGCAATACTGTGCGTTCCATTGCAGTGCAACTTGGGTCGTGACTTAATGACAAAGGACAAATGTGGGTCCTGAGGTTACACAAGTTGAGAACCACTGCTCGAATTCTTCCTTATTCCATCCAAAACTACAAAAAATGTTTTCCCATACATACATACACTTTAAATCTTTCTTGCGGTATTTTGCGCTTTGTCTTAAATTCTCCTTAGTGTCACTTCTGGGGTGTTCATTGATTACAATCTCTCTCCAATGTCTGAAGTAGAAATGACTTCAATAGTGCACCTTCAATACCTTGCCTTATTTACTGCAAAATGTACATTACTGAATTTTCTTTCTGCCCGGGGCTGCTGGGCCATTATGTAAGACTTTTCAGGTCTCATTTCCGAGTCCTTATGAATTCCCACGAGAGCCACTTTTGTGGCAGATTCCATTTGGTTTAATAAGAAAGAGAAATCTTGGCATGGGCTGCAAATCTCACACATTAGGAACAATTTGTAAACTACACAGCCCAGGCAGACAGAGCCCATCCTTAGAACAGTCTGCTCCTGTTTCTGCCATTGTCTCCCAGGCATTGGTTTGCCATTTCCCAGCTGACTAGCTTGTGTCTAGAGAAATGTGAAAAGTTACAAACAAAAATGGTTTCCACAGAGCGAGAGGAGTAGCCGAGAAGAAAAAAAAGGAAGGAATAAGCCTTCTGTCTTTAATGCGAATGTCAGCTTTACATCTTTTAAGTTTGGATTAACTCAGCAATTCAAGAAGAAAAAAAAATCTGACAGCCTTTCAGATATGATGCAGGAACAAAATCTTCCCACCTCCCCCAACTCATGTTCATTTGCAAAGCCAAAGAGTGTTTAGGCTGAATAGTGGCTCCACTTGCCTGTCCATTCATAGTTAGCATTACAATGGTCAGTATTAACATCCTAAGGCCTCCAATACTGCCTCAGCTCCATTATACACGTTTGAAACAAGGTGGCCAGAATATAGGAAATCCTTTTTGTGGAAACACTGCGCTACAAACGTCTGCTGCATCCCATAAAGGTAACTACACAGTTTTTGGTCTCCTTTCATAGAGCTGTTCATAGCACCTGGTAGACCTACATGGTGCACATGGGGACCAGATGGGTCAGGGAAATCACCATTATTCATCTATCTATATAGATATAGATCTATATAGATATATATATATTTATGCTGGGAGCAGTAAAATGGACTGTTAGAGATATAAATATAACAAGTAAAAATTATAACATTTATTGGCCATAGGTACACCAACAGATTTTTCTCATTATGATATGACGAATTTGAGAACTAATAACCACATGAGAGTTGTAGTCATAAGCAGATATTTCCTGACCTTTTTGGGATGGTTGCTTTTTTTTATTGAAATACAATACAGAGGTATTTTGTCCTGTGTGTTTGCTTTTTTTTATTGAAATACAATACAGAGGTATTTTGTCCTGTGTGTTTGTGTTGAAGTGTAAAAATCACCCAAGTTGGGGTTTTACATGTTGTGGCATCTCAGGAGTTGCTGTTGCTTTGTGATTACAGAGAGACGTCTCATTTACCTTTTACCAATAATGTGTGATCGAACCAGCTTTCGGCTATCAAATGGTGGCAATAAATTGACAGATCTACCCATCCATCCTTAAATCATGATGCCAGGGCTTTGCAAGAGCTTTCTAGTCAACTCGGAGGCACATGCAGTGCTCTCTGCTTTTTCCTTAGGGAAAGATTAGCAATTGTTTGAAGTTTTTTTTTTTCCCCTGAAATTGTTGTAAAATCCCGGGACTCAATAGCAAGCAATTTCAGCTATCGGAAATGTCTATTATTTGCTTGTTAACCCTCTCACAACCTGAATTTTTATTTAAGGAATGTTTAAATTGGCTGCACTGCCTTTTATTTTGTTTATGGCCACCCTAGCTGCATAAAATTATGCATCTGGAAAAAAAGCAAACATACTCACTGTACTTTACAAGGAGATTCTTGATATTTATTGGGATAGCCAGTAGATGGTATCACTTTAACTTTACTTCACTGTGCCTGATAAGTATTCCAAATCACCACTTCAATCCCAGCACATCCACTAAGGTGCCAATCTAGCTTGCTCACAACCAGTTTGCATATAAATCTTAAATGCTGATAGCACTTTGGTATACTAAAAATGATAAATTACCAAAAGATTTCTTGTTTCAGCGCTAAAGCGTTTTTTCTTTGTATGCTTTGTTTAAAATTACATTTTGCTTTAATTTTCATTACTGTTTTGTTATTTTAACCCAATCATTTATGCTTTCTATAATTGTCCATTAAGTTCCACTATGTTTTAATGATCTAATATAAAAGAATTAATGTGACTAGATATTTTTATTGTAATTTTACATGTTTTTAATATTTTTGAAGCAAACCCCCAATTGCATTTAAGCATGAAGTTCGATTTCCCCACCCTTTAGTGAATAATTAATACGCTCTGTTTTGTCCGAGACATAGAAAACAAAGAGAAGGGTATAGATTCTGATGTCTGTGTTTTCATGACTTAATCAGAGCAAATCTTAAAAAAAAAAAAAAATCTTATTAGACGAATTGAGGTCCTAGAGCCCTAGAAACATGGGAATGATCTCACCCATTCCAGAAAATAGTATGCTTCTCTAATCTCCTAATTACCAAGACATGGCAGATGTGGTTTTATTAAGTGCAGAACAGCTATATTTCATCTGTTCTGAATGTTTTGTGTATAAATATATTCTGCGCTATATTAAAATAAATATAAAATGTTCAAAAAGGAAACATGTCTGTAGTTTGTAGCTTTTATATAATTGTGGAGTAAGAAACCAATATCTTTCAACATGGTTTTGATTTTTGATCTGCTTAGACATCAATCCTATGTTCTGTGTTTCATTCAAAGTGATTTTTATAATCAAAGTTGTTTGCAAACTTTTCAGCAAGGCAGAAAAATCTACATAATATCACTTGTGTTTCTTGTAGGCAGAGATGATGTTCAGCTCTTGTCTTTTCTGGATGGGCCTTTTCCTCATTCCTGTAACATCACTGCTGTTTGATGTGTTTTATAAGGCGTAAGTAGTATTGCACAATTTGGATCTGTCCGAGTAATATATCATGCCTAGTTAGCTCATTATTTGGCTCTGTTGAAAATTTAAAATGCTAAGAAAAATGTATGTTTTTTTTATATATATATATATATATATATATATATATATATATATATATATATAT
>NW_017306292.1:1832327-1866199 GCF_000935625.1 Nanorana parkeri | reverse complement strand
TAAAGAGAACCAGTTTTAAGAACTTGGTTGATGAAGTTCAGGAGCTTGAGGCTAAATCACAAGATCCGGGGGCTGTTGTACATGGCAAAAGGTAAGATGCATTACTGTTGATTTTTGAACATTAGTGTACAAGACGAGATCTGATTTTAATAGTAAATTGTGCAGAACAATTTTAAAAGTTGACAATTTGCAACCACAGCAATCTAGGCATGGTTTTCTTTCCTGTAGTGATCAAAAATATTTAGTCAATTTTAACAGCTCTAATAGCCAATACAAATCCAAAGGAAAAGGCCAGCCTCACTCCTAAGACAATTTAAATTCGAATACCTTTATTCATATGGACAACGTGAACAGAGAGTAGTCCCTACCTGGGACCTCCTCCTCTGAATTGTAGAGCTCTAATATCCTACCAGCAAAAGTGTGCCCATTCTAGAATGGGCACAGTTAGGGAAATTACAAACAATCTAAAATGTAAGTTGGCTTGCACTATAAAAACTTACAACAAAGTTAAATATTTTGATACCTCTTGCCAAGTCTTTGACTTTGTAAGATGATTATACTGACATACTGATTATGATATCAATATAATCATCTTACCAAGTCAAAGGTGAAAGATGTTTGGATCTTTTTATATTTAATAGATAAGTGACAGTTGAATATTTTATTAATAACACAGTGGAATAGAATTAAAAAAGTCAGAATATTTACATCATGTTTTTAGTGACACTTTAGAAGCTCGGTACATATTCGTTGTTTTAACTAAAGTTTACTGTTGCTCCAAATAGTCAGAGACATTTAGTGAACCTTCTATAACAAAAACATCTGCTTAGAGCATCTAAAGATGACTTTTTATAGAAATGTAGATTTTAAAAGCATACATTATTTGAAACTTAGCACTGGTGTTTCACAACGCCATTATTCTAAAAAAAAAAAAAAAAGTAATGCGTATTTTAGAACACTGTATAGGATGATAGTCAAAGCTGTAATTGTAGATCGTAGAGTATGCAGGTTTATTTGAAAGAATAACCAACATATAAAAATATTTCAAGCAAAGTATGTAATATGTTGTTTTGAGTGCATTCTGGATTTGTCAAGATGTTTTTGAGCATGTCTGCATTGTCCTAACTAGCTGTAGATTAATAACAAAATTTTCTGTTGTAGTAAACCAGCAGCTGCTATTTAGGGATTGCTAGAGTTTTGTGGCATGAAACAAGGAGCAATACAGAGCTTACAGTAGCCTCAGGTATTGTTATATAGGATAGCATGGGTAACTTTCAATGTAATTATTCAACTTTCTGCACCCTGTAAATAGTACATAAACAGTGTTTTTCTCTCATCAAGAAGACCTATAACCCTTTCAGAGTGGGGGATATTAGCAGTGATGGCACTACATTTAATTCACTTACGGAGTACAGAATTGCATTACCAAAAAAACATCAGAATGACTTTGAGCCATACAGCCCGAGGGATCGGAACACATATTTGACAATGGCTTATCATTTCCCTCCTAGTGATATCCAAGTGACCCTCCCCACCCCCGAGTAAAAATACATAGTGCACGCATCAGTTTATGGTGATCCCAAACCATATGCAAGTTATCTTTTTTAAATCAAAGAATAATTCAGTTACTCACAATATATTGGATCTCATTGGTCTCTTTAGGCACTGATGACTTAGCCAGGGCCTCACAGCACGTCACCAGTGTCTTGCATAAAGATCTTGTCTTCAAACTGCGAGATTTTGCAAAATCTCACAAGATCATGGGGAGGAAAAGGATTTTTTTGGCAACATGTAGACAAAAAGGTTTCGGAGTAGAGTGCTGAGTGCACAGGCAGGTATCTGCGTCGTCATGGGGGTGGCAATAAAATCCAGGAAGGGAGGGCAGAGAGAATCCTCTGTCCTTGCCCAAAAAGTGACCCGAGTCTAAAAATGTCAAACGTATTTTCCACAACAAAATCCTGCATTTAGAAGTAAACATTTTGGTTTTTAATTGCCATTGCCATTTAAGATTATTAAAGGTGGCTTTTTATTATGTATGATCCAGATGAAGTGTATGATCCAGATGAAGGTCCGCTTTAAGGGTGGAACCAATAAACAGAAACATTTTTAAAAAATGCTTCTTATTAAAAGAAACGTTAAAAAGACAAATTCCATCACTTTCAATCTACTCTGATCCTAAGACCTAGAAAAAGGCAAAAAGAAAACTTTTATAGGGCTGTTGCCACTTTTTCCTTCCATTGGCTAAATGACTCTGCATGCTGGTGGTAAACCAGAAATATCAGTGTTGGGTGAGCTCAGTGTATTTAAACCCAAAAACAAAAATCACCACGCTTTATTCCAAACCGTGCCAATCAAATTGCTTGGAATGTTTTTTTCGATGATTGAGATTAACTTTTATTAAATGTGTGGGGACGCTCGCCTGTGGTATGACATTTTGGTGATGCGTAGACTGGTGGAGTGGGGTTCCCACACATGGAATTATATCATATGGCAGCAGTTCAGAAACGTATGATAGACTGAATGTATCAGAATAATACCAAACTATGGGTAGCAATTGTACAAGAGGCTACTCCAATGCCTTTTTTCTATTCCATGGGTTAGTCCAGATAGACGCCCCGCCAGAAGAACACTATTGCCGCTAGTGCTGGATTTGCTTACAATATGGGATAAGGCGATTCATTCCCTTAATGTGTCATCCTATGGGGCCCTCTTACACCCATCTTAGGCAATCCAGATTTTCCTCCCGGTAGGAGCTCATTAAGGTTCTTGAAGTGGACTATCTCGAAACCATCTCCAATTAGACAAGCGTTAACGAAAGATGGATTGTGGCCCCTAACAGATATAAGTACAGAGGTCTTATCAGGGGTACGGTGGTTATTGTACCTCTAATTCAAACATTTCTTCATGTCACGCTCTGTAAGAGGGAATTTGACGCGTGAATTGACAGTATTGGAAGATTTGTGTGTAAACGAGGGAGGAGGGACCTATAATATTTCGGTACTATATATTACTGAAACAGGCATACCCTAATCGCTCATATTATACTAGAATGTGGGAACAAGAATTGGGAAATAAGGTCTCATTTAGATCCAGTATTTTGAGTCAAGCTCAAGAATTAAACTTTAAAATAATTTCTAGATGGTATAGATACCCGACCACCTTGCACAGAATTTATCCAGCTACATCTAAGCAGTGTTGGAGATGTGGACATGAAGAGGGAAATATGCTACATATCTGGTGGTCGTGTAAACCGATTAGACTATATTGGGAATCTATAATTTAATAAGTGATCAGCTCATTGAGATAAATTGGCCAGTAACAACAGAAATAGCCTTGCTCTCAATTATACCGAGAGATATCAGGAAGGGCAAAAGAGGCCTCTTGCGACATCTTTTAGTGGCAGCTAGAACATTGATACAGCGATATTGGAAACCATCGGCAATACCGCAGATTATAGTGGGTTTGTGAAGTTCATTTTATTATGAGCATGGAGGAACGTCTCGATTATTATTCAGGATTTATATGGTGCCAACAGTTTGCACAGCGCTTTACAATATAAGGAAGACATTACAGTTACAATTCAAGACAAGATGGTAAGGAGGGCCCTCCCTTTTAGATTGTAAGCCCTCATGGGCAGGGCCCTATTTACCATTGTGTCTTGTATTGTAATTATAATGTCTTCCCTATGTTATAAACCGCTGCGCAAACTGTTGGCGTAATTTAAATCCTGTATAATAATATTTGTGTGCACTTTACCAAAAACGTATTCAAGATCACAGTGCATTTATGTGAGCAGGAACTATTGTAAGCAGAAGTTGTTGTTTTTTTCCTCTCCTGCAATGAATTCCTGCACAGTATATTGCATACATGTTACACGTTCCTTAAGGAATTTGTGCCATGAGTGCTTTATAGTTTCTCTCCTATTGCAGAAAATTCAAGCTAGGTGAAAATGGTCATTCATTATAGTGATAGTCCCTGGAACCGTGTCCACATTAAAAGACTGGTAGGTTTTGTCTGGCAGCATAACTGCACCACAGACAAGTCTGGCAAGGGTCAGTAATGGTGTTTGTGGACATAGGGGTTATTAAAAAAAAAAAAAAAACCTTCCATCAGTCCTAGTGTGGTATTTCTCAATATCCCGGTCTTGAGGCTAACCTGTCACTTACACACAGATGAGGCCCTCATTTTGCAGGCTGTTCTTTATACAGGAGGTCATGCCACAGCAATGTAAAGTAACATGTTATTTTGTAACCAATTACACATGACTGTTAATTTTAATTTGTTTTTTTTTCTACTGCCTGTCATAAACTGTGGCTTAACCTTTTACATCTTCTGTTCTGTACATAGTTTAACAGAGAGAGCGCAACTGCTGAAGAACATTTTTAAGAAGAATACAGTCAACATGTATCGCTCAGAATCTGTTCAGAACAACCTGCTCCGTAGGTTTTACACTTAAATTTACACTCATATTAGTTTATGCCAAATATAAATCTGCTGCCAAGGAATGTCATTATATGCTCCTTATACAAGTATTCTGACTCAAACTGGCTATACACTGTTATATTTTTATTATTGTTATATTTTTAAAAATATAACCGATTTCTCCATCCACGCTAAACAGTGTGGATGGACGAATCTCATGTTGTGTCCCTTGTATTCACACAGAGACAGGTGTGCTGCTGTCAGAATGCTGCAACAGTGACAGCAGCTGATTGGCTGCCATCACTGTTTGCCCAAAGATTTTCCATCTGGCCCCTGCGATTTTCTGATTAAAGGATGCCGGGCGGTAGGATGCCAACAGGCAAATTTCATCCAGTTCTTGGTGTATGACCAGCTTACAGTTCACACGAGAACTTCATTTATGTTGCCTTGAATGGCAATATGCAGGAAAAAAAAGCATTATGTGGGATTTTTCCTCATTATTGGTGTGAACTGGTCCTCACTTCCAACACTGAAATCTCAGCCAGAGTGGCAAATGGAATGGCTGAGATCATGCGCAATCAGATGTTGTTCACAGTTGCCATAGGAAAGGGAATATTTGGTTGGACAGAAGTTCTCCATGTTGCTTGATAATAGGTTCATCCTAACATTAGAAGAGCATCTTATTGATTCACATTTAACCTGTGTAGGTATGGCCTGATTTTAGTCAGCAGCGCTTGAATCTGTCAGATTGCTTGTTAATACTGCGCTGTCTGTCTCCACAATTGTTCTATAAGAGACTGTACCACTGGAGGCCTGGTCAAGCATTTTGTTGACACAAATGCAGCAAAATGCTTGACCAGGCCTCCAGTGATACAGACTCTTATAGAACATCCAAATGGCTGAGATCATGTGCAATTAAATAGTTCAATTTGCCACACTGGTGGAGATTGCAGTGTTGAAAGTGAGGATGAGCAGATCACTATAATTGTCCTTGTTACCACCTAGTCTGCCTATATACGGCCCGCTTCATGAGCTATTCTACCGTTCTAATTAAAGCTCTTTAAAGTGACTGTCGCATTCTTAAAACAGAGAATTAAAGGTATCCCTGCAAAGAAGAGTCAATACTCACTACCTCTCATTGCTCATGCTGCCAACCGCCGATCACTAACTGTGAAGCACATTTCTGGAAGTGTTAGGTGGTTCTGCAAGCTTTGCTTCCTCCCTCCAGCCCCTGTGCCCCTACTGTGTACGTTGGTGGCAAAGGTCCAGCGGGGTATAGCGCATCCAACGTGAAGATAGCAGTCACTAGTGAGGCAGTGCATTTTGCTCATGTCCTAAAAAAAAAAAAACCTGTCACTAATTAATAGATCTGTGTCCTTGCCTGGTAGTATAGAAAACATTTACCATTTGAAGTCCCTGAGTGACTCCAGTCTTATATTGAAGAAGAATTTGCATCAATCCTATTAAGTCCTTACATGCTTTGAACAATAGTAGTTTCGGCCTGATAATGCTGTCATCGTCACACATCTAATCCCATGAGCAGGTGTTGGTCTCATTTATAAATGAATTCTAATGGATTTGATCATAATATCCCCATCCCCTTGCTAATGTTTTCTCTACTCTTCTGTTACCTTAATAGGTTCAATAAGCAATAATGCAATGTGGCAAATGTCCTATTAGTCATTTATCCTTCTCCTTTTCTACAGATGGTTATGCCTTCTCCCAAGATGAAAATGGGATTGTTTCACAGTCTGAAGTGGTAAGAGCATATGACACCACGAAACAGAAGCCAGAAGAATGGTGAAATTTCTGTGCACTGGAGGAGACTTGTGAAAAACAACCCTGACATATCAAAGCTACTATTCAGGTTCTAAAAGATCTGTGGTGAAAACTGTCTCACAATTAAAAAAAAAAATAAAAAAAAAAAAATCAACGTAAAACAAGTTGTTAATGTCCAAGCTACCATAAAAATTGCAAATTAGTTTAGGCTTGAAGACTAATACTTGTGATAAGTCTTTGCTTAGTCAGGAAGGTGTATCAGTATTATTGATTAGTAATGAAGGAATCTCTTGCTGCCTTAATAACCAGCAAGGTTACTACATCCTTACCATCAAAGAGCATCATTCTGGAAGACTGATGTGCCAGCTGGGAAACTCAACTGGAGTCGGAGAGCACGAAACCGTAAGGCAAGACACGCTGAGCTATATGACTGCTGCTTGCGTCATTCTGGAGGGTTACGTGTCAAACTATTTTAATAAATACGTTTGCCAAAGAAGTCAATGAGTTTTTGTCGACTGCTAGAGTTTTTTAAGACCTGAAGAGCAGTAATACATGTATTGTTCAAACACGGGAAAGAAGATGTGGAACCAGAGTTTGTGGGCTCCGTTCATTTGCTGTAAGGGCACTTGTTTTTACTATCTGTGACATTTTACACCTTCAGCCTTATTCATGCTGTTCTGTTTATCTTGTAGAGTAAAATTTAAATGCTGCCCTCCTGCTTGCTTGTATGTATTCATGATGCAAGCGTTGATGCGTGTCTGTTAATGCCTATGATCGTCATGATGTGATACGGCATTGTTTCATGTTTCCTTTCTTTGAAATATCTCCTTCTGTGTGGCACATTTGCACTTCTGTTAAAATCCTCCACATCCTTCTTCGTCCTTGCTTTTTTTTGCAAGAAATGTACATACTTACAAAGTTTCTAAAGGTCTTCGTTTTATTTGGTTAAAATTGTAGACTTTCGTAATGTCTTAAATAGGAGAAATGTGTATTGTTTTCGAAATCATGTAACTGCACTTAATCATCGTATTGTGTAACCCGAAGACTTGTTTTGTGTTCTGCACGGTGGTTAGCAAACTGAGATTTTTTTTATCATAACTGTCAGTGGAACTCTTGGTTCGATATATACAATAGCTCACACTACAATAAAACAAACCTTACTGCATACAGGGATTTTGTACAGACAAATCTGTACATATTCGTGAAGATCCCTGCTTTCCTCTTTGCACTATTATTGTAAGAAAAAGTTTAAATGCAGAAATAACTTTAACAATGGGGGGAATTTCTGGGCCGCTATAGGAGACTAACACTGAAGGTTAAACTGCTTGGAAAGACATGAGGATTGGAGGTGGAGCAGAAGCAAAGGTATGATGTGTAGGCTCCATGTCGGCCTACATAAGCCAAGCCTGTCCTGTTTTTGTTTTTTTTTAAAGCGGGGGTGACATCTCTTTTTCCATCAATGGAGAATAACACATCTTGGGAGAAGTGTGGCATTTTGTGACTTCTGCTCATAGAAGAATAACACATTCTCCATCTGGAGTTTTCCCAAATTTGGTTCATGTGTTGTCTTCACAAGAAGGGTCTCTGCAAAATAATTTAATACTAACTGAGCCTGCTCCAAGTAAACTATATTTGCAGCATAATTCAATCTCATTAGACTACCCATATGCATACATAAAATTGTACAATTCTTCTGGTCTGTACCAAAAATGGCATCTGGAAAAATTAGTAACTGATTTACAGTTAGAGATTTGAAAACTTGGCAGTCTTCAGTCTGTACAAAATACCAAGAAGTCACCGTCACCTCACTGGAATCTTCAGCTCTTTATTTTAGTCTATCACTGGACACTGAAGATTCCAGCAACATCCTGATGGCTTCCTAGCATTTTAACTTTGATCTTGCGGTACCACCGTTTTGTTGCTATGAGCTCTCCTGGTTGTTAAGAAACCTGATCTTTGGTGTGCAATCATGACCTCATAACTACACTCATTCTGTACAGGTCCACTTCAATTTGTCCCGTGCACCAAAAGCCCCACTTGCCATTACCCTTAAAGTGACGCTAAACTCGGGTGTTAAATCTTAAAAAATGCTTCATTCTGGAGGGTGGCTACTTTTGTTCCCCATGGTCCTTGTGTGTGTTTTAAAGTAGTCCCCACTCCAAGCTCACTCCTGTGATGGACTACAATCTCGTGTTTAGTTTACTAATTTGTATTAAGATTGTAGTCCATCACAGAAGCGAGCTTGGAGAGGTGACTACTTTACGAGGCACACGGGGACCATGGGGAACAAAAGTAGTCACCCTCCAGAAGGAAGGACAATGTCGGCACCAATTCAGAAATGATTTGAGTCTCTACAGCCGAGTGATACACAAATAAGGTACAGTTTTGTTATTAATTGAGGTACTTGAATGCATTTTTAAGATTTACCTCCTGAGTTTAGTGTAACTTTTTAATATCGTCATCCCAGTTTGCCTCCCTTTTATGGGTATGCATTTGCTGGTAAAACTTTATCCACTCATTCATTGTGTGTAGCCTAAGGGACTAGCTCCAAAAATTTAAATATTTTTAGTGGCGTGAGCTTTTAATACTCAAATTTAGTTGTGTGAAGTTAGTCCAAATGAGCCTATTCCCAAAAAACAAACCTATATTAAATACACTTGATTATATATAAGATAAAGTGCCTGCACATTCTGTGAACCTGTATGTGTTGGTTACCATTCTGCAGAATATAACAGACTATTTTTTTTCCAACAGAATTAAAAAGCACTTCAGTTCTATTTTGTTTTTCATTGTAAAGCATTGTTTTATTTTAGCTCAGGACTGTCAGAATCTCAGCTATTCTTTGTGCTGCAAAATTGCCAGTCATTTCTGTTCTTTAACCATCATTAGCACTGTATTTATTTTCCAATTTAGGTACTGAAGTGTTCATCAAAACATACACAACTCCTTAAATTCTTCAAGTATCATCACGTGAATTTACCTAAGACTTGGAGGAATATTTCCAAACATTTATAAATTTGATGGGAATACTTGATACTGTATTGACTAAATGTATTTAAAACCAATAGATAGTTTTATATACATGTATGCTTACTTGAGGGGTTATGCCTATAGAAAGCTATCAAGACAATGCTTGTGCTTCTATAAAGGGGAAAATACAAGATGCATTTAAATTTTTAATTTTATAGAATTAGTAAATGGCTGAGATAGTTTTAAAAAGCATTGCACATTTATATGAATACTAGAATGCGTTTGTATTTCCTAAGATCTAAGTACCTATTGTAGTTCCGCTGGTGCCAATCAAGTATATCTCATCCATAGTATAGTTTAAATTGAAGTATGTCAACTAAGTTTTATTTGAATAATTTACACCAGCTTGGGTATTTTAATTATTCATATGCCTTTCTTAAATCACTTTATTGGTGAATACATTAATTACACCTAGTTCCTCAACATATTTGATTTAGTTTTTTTTTTAGTACATTTTACATGGTTTGAAGGTAAATATAAATGTACTAATGAATATTGATGTAATGCATTTGATTGAGTCAGGAAAAGCCACGTTGCTTATTTGCAGTCTTGATTCTAATTTAAATAAGTAAATACCACCTATGACTGGACTGATTTTACGTTGTTCAACCTCATTCCTCCATGCCTAGCTTCTATGTGACTTTCTGAGTAGAACTTCACTTGGCCATTAGATTAATGTATCTTCTGTGGCTTACTGAAAACTCCTGTGGTTGTGTTGAGTGTACTACTTCTCTGTCTGCACGAGTTAATATTTTTAAAGTATGATGCTTTATGATTATATTTGACTAATGTGAACCCTGTAACTGTTTTTCGGTTGATATGAAAGCTTGCACTATGCTTTACTACTGTATGCTTTGAGAAATATCATTTGAGATTCATTAATTTTCTTTTTTAAAGGTTTGACACCAGATGTATTTCATCTGCTATGTCTTTTCTTTATATCCGTTTGGCTAACTTTGTAAACATTTTAACATTTTATGCCCTTTTTATGTAAATATTAGTTATAGACAATTTTTTTTTTTAATTGTCTGGTGCAGTTTTTTATTTTTCACGGTAGAAGCCATAATAGAACATTTGTTTTAATTTTTTTTTTATTGTGGCATCAATGGAATGGGATGTGCTAAAATATGTTCCAGCCATTAACTTATCGCTGCTGTAACTGTGGACTGTGATGCTGCATGAATGAAGTTGTTTCTAGATGTTTGTGTTGTTCATGCCTCAGGTTTTTTTGTGTTTTTTTTTTTTTTTTTTATAATAGGTTTTGTTGTTGAAGTATAGTTATTCTCATATTTTCAGTCCTTTTAGCTAGCAAAGAAAAACTTGAAGTACTTGGCACTGAATTTCTCATTCTATCCTTTTTAATTTATTTTTAATGCAGTGTTTTGTCTTTTATTTTGTGAATGTGCATGATTAACACTTTATATTTCAATGTTCTGTCTCAGTTGTTTCAGATTATTAAAAGTTATCATTTAAACTTGAATAATTGTGTCTTTAATGCATATCAAAATTGTGTAGTTTTGTTCTTGTTGTTTTGGATTCGTTTTGATGCTTTATATAGCACCATACGACTTTGTATGTCATTGCAAAAACAGGGAATGTATAAGAGATACTTTTTTTGATTTGTTAATTTTAAGGTTTTTTATTTAACTGGGGGCCAATTTCTAAGCGATTCTGCTTTTAAGTTGTTTTACCTTTTATAGGCAGTTATTGGTCTTCAGAGCTAGGATTACACATACCCTGTGTATGAATTCTGTTTCAGCACATGTGTCACAATGGACAGGCCACTTTATGGTACTAGTGCTTCATCGTAGGTGTGAAAGGAAAGCCAATTGTGAGGTTTGTCTGTAGGAAGACCCCAGTTAGAACCTTTTAACAGGGCTATTTACTAAAGGATGAAGAGTTTGGAGAAGTCAGGAGAAGTGAACAATCTAGGACAACATAGCTGAACTGGAAAGGGAGCTGAATTAGAGAATTTTTCCAAATCGGCTATTTTATCCTAGATTGTTCACTTCTCCTGCCTTCTCCAAACTCTTCACCCTTTTATGAATAACCCTGTAAATGTTTAGACAGTACAGTGTCAGGTCTTTGAATTCTGGAAACCATTAAAGGGCTGCCCCCCGGTTTTAAAGGGTTTTAAAAAAAAAAAGTTTTTTGCATATATCTACTGCTCTGTAGCCGTACATATATGCAACAACACCTGAGGGTTTAATAACACTTTAAAGCATTTTATTAATTTTTGGTTGGAAAACAAATGACACTGCAAGACAATGACACTCTGCACATATACAACAATGAGTACCTACCTGGACCAGCTGCAGCTCTCCTCCAGAATGTCCTCCCTCACAGCTCCTGATCTCGGTGCCTCCAGCTCCAGGCTGCCACTCCCTAATCTTTGCTGACCACGCTGCCAAGACATCCTACAGCGGGTATCCCACCAGCTCCCTCGTCAGGTGCCTTTCTAATTTTTTTTTTTTTTACTTTTTTATCACTTTTTTATTTCATTTTTAATTTATTTTTTATCTTACTATATTTTACTTTTTATAATTTTAATATTTTTTTACTTATTTTCTTAAATGTTTATTTTATTATTTTTTATCAATTGTTATTTATTTTATGCTTCCTCTCTCTCCTTCTGGCCGCTCTGAAGCTGCAGCGGCCGGGAGGAGAGGGAGCGATGACAGGTGTGATCAGAGCCGCCGCGGCCAATCGTATTTTTCCGCGGGCGGCGTGCCATCCTCTTCTCTCTGGACCCCCCTAACTGGTGGACCACCAGATCGCGGTCGCAAGTGCGACCGCGGTAGTTCCGCCAGTGTGTGCAAGTGTAAGTATGCTGATGGGTTGGGAAGGGGGAGCAAGACTTTTTTCCTAATTGTATATTCTACTGGTTCCGAAGGAGATATATCTGTCAATTTTAAAACACATTAATAGTTCAGACGTTTGTGGCAGTTGTACAGATCACGAGTGTGATGGTGATGGTCTGGTACATTATTTTATACTTTTGGAGAAGCACATGTACAATTTCCTGAACCAAGCATGTGGCTGATCAGCTACCTTGAAACCCCTGCCTCCTTTGCACCTTTCCATAGGAGCTCTTTTTGCTTAGCATGGAATGCAACGGAGAGGTGTGGATACTTCATACATAGTTGTGGAAGATACCATTTTCTGATTCTAGGACAGGGATGTCACGGTGCAACTGGTTAGGCTCAGAATAGTGTGTGCTCCAGAATTCGGAGAATAGATTCCGTATGAGGATTAAGTGTTCTTCCTTCCCTTAAAGTAAAACTGAAGCCATTTTTTTTTTTCCGTTTTGGATAGAGTAAGGGAGGGTTATAATACCTGTCAGTTTTTTTGCCATTGGGGATAAATCCCATTACTTCCTGCCTGATAGCCACAACAGGAAGTAAAAAGGAAATTACTCCAAATGGAGAATAATCCCTGTTGGTCAGAAGGACCACCAGAACTAGTGTCCCCATTAGATGAATTCCTAACTATTCCCGTTCTGACGACAACCCACAATTTGGGATTTTCTTTCACTTTGAATGATATGTCATCAAGACATATAGAGAGGGTGAATTACCCCAATGGGGGGGCACTTGTTTAAAATAAAATGTTGAAGCTGCCTTTCCTGACCTTCTGAAAATTCTAGCTGCCTGGCTGTCATACTAATTCACTAGGTTCAGTAGCTGGAGTCACAAACTCTGAACAAATATACAGACCAGGAGTTATAATTGAACTGCAAGCTCATTCTAGGAATGTGACTCAGTGTAGGAGCAGGAGACTGCCAGGCAACCAGTATTTTCAAGAGGTCAGCAATGGCAGCCTGCATACTTCCCAGTACTGTGTGTAGTTTTCAGACCAGAAAGGGAGAGGTGAGAAATGAATTGCAGCCATTGTGCAGAAGACAAAGTTTCATATATAATAAACAAATATGGCTGCCCCATAGTACATATATATTTACAAACCTTACAGAAGAAAATAAAACATTTAACACTCACTGATATTATTATTTACATTGACGTGAATCTGTGATCTCTTAAAACAAGCTAATTGGGCAGCAGACATTGAAAGAAACCTGCAGTGGTGCCCACATGTACACTCCTATACAGCTCCCCGAAAGCCCAGAAACCAAAAACCTTTGTCAGACGCTCTCTGTGGTCTGCCGCTGTCATAATATTGTTTTAATGTGAAGGATGTCCCCATAGGAAGATTTCCCCTCTATTCCTGTTCTGGTGGCAATTTGTAGATTTACCCTCCCTTTCATTCCCAATAACATTGGTTATCAGGACAGTTAGATAATGAACTCTCCCAGAAAGCAATAAAAGCCTGGCTTTCTAAAAAATAGTTTTACCTTTTAGCAATACTTTAATTCAGGGACAGCAGTGAGGTGGGTGATCTAGTTTGCATAATAGTGTCCCCTGAGCTCCAGGTCTGTGTACTGCTGGGTACGTAAGGTACATGGCACCATCTCTCCATCCTACATATGTCTTCTGTCCACTCCACACTTTTAGGATGACCCAATGTTTACCTGATCACATTCACATATACTGTATATGATAAAACAATCTGTAAAAAGACTATAGTTTCCCCTCTTAAATACTTACAGTAATGTACACGCTGTAAAGATATGTCATTCCAAAACCAAACTTTTCTATTTACTTTTATATTATTACAGAGCTACAAACAAATGGTTTCAAATGCCCCCGCCCATGTATTTACAGTGGATCCAGGGTACCGGCTTAACAGGGTTCATGTTGAAGCACAACTAGGCAAAAGCGAAATACCCAGTTCAAATCTACAACTGTTTGCTGTTTTACTTGCCAGAGGTTTAGAATTTTGTCCAGCCATTTATGTGATGCACACAAATCTCTGCTGGTCAATAAGGTCAGTCTGCTACTTCCTGAGTGATCTCATGCTCACTGGATAAAGGAGAGGATAGAAATTCACTGCCCAGAGAGGGGGTGGAGAGATAACACAGGAAGCTACATGTCACCTGTCTACATGAACTACTGTCACCTGTTTGGCTATGTAAAGTAGAAAATGTGTGTAAAGCTGGCCATACACCTATAGAATTTCTGCCGATTTTCTGTGGTCAGATGGAAAAAGTGCAACAGATTCCTCCATCTACGCTAAACTGTGTGGATGGAGGAATCTCCCTCTGGGCCAAGCTTCAGTATCTTGCTAGTCGGCCCTGCTGGCTCTCAAAACACCTGAGCAATGCCTGCATGCAATCAGGTTGTTCAGGTGTTTTGAGAGCCAGCATGGCCGACCAGCAAGATACTGAAGCTTGGCCCAGTGGGGAGATTCCTCCATCCGCACAGTTGAGCGTAGATGGAGGAATCTGTTGCACTTTTTCCATCTGACCATAGAAAATCTGCAGATAATCTATAGGTGTATGGCCAGCTTTAATCATAAGACTGGTTGAATGGAATTACTAATTAGCAGGTAAAACCGTAAACTATATTCTGCAGTTTGTGGTTTTGCGTAAAGTACAGATTCACCATTATCTAAACAGTAAACTTCCCCAGCCCTCCTGAGCTGAACTGCACTAACCCCTACCACCACCAGCTTAATTACCTCTACATCACAGTTGTGGTCTGCTCTAATACTTCTTCTGCAGAAATGTTCTCTTCAGCGCTGGCTACGCCTGTACAATGATTACCAATAAACCATGGATCTCCAATCTCCGTTTACGGCTCAACGCTGTATGGCCAGTAGTGAAGAGAATTTCTTTGCAGAGAAGGGGGGCGCCGAAGCAAAGTTTGCCTAGAGAACTGCACTAGCCCTTACCACCCCAGCTTAATTACCTCTATATCAAAGTTCTGCTCCAATACTTATGGAGTACTTATATGTACTATGGGGCTCCAATACTTCTGCAAAAAGGTTCTCTTCACAGCTGCATACACCTGCACACTGATTACCAATAGACTTGAATAAGGCGGTACACCAAGGGTCTCCAATCTCCATGTACGACCCAACATTGTATGGCCAGCAGTGAAGAGGTTTTATTTGCAGAGAAGGACACCAAAGTGGGTCACTACTGTGATAGAGACAATTAGGTAGGTGGGGTAGCATTAGTTTAGAGCTGGAGAAGGGGTGGGTGGGATAGTATTAGTTTAGCTAAAGGTAAAGGCCTGGGCTTTACAGGATAGGTACATTAGTATTGAACCTTTCCTATCCTGCATTTTTTTTCTAAAAGATATTGGATCTTCACCACCCCGTCTGACTGCACACATTCCCTCACATATTTTTAAAATGATGCATGCTCCAGGCTCCATTCACTTCATTGGAAAGCCAGTCAATAGGCTGCTCCACTGAGTAAGTGGAGTCTTCTGCATGTATGCTGAGAGATTTTGATGCTGAATCTGCCAGATTTTGGGACAAAGGTCAAGCACATTGAGGGTCTTGGAGAAGCAGAATTACAGCTTTCTGTGTTATCTGCCACAAACCTTCTAGGGGAGAGCAGGAAGACGGAAACACATACTCATGCTAAAAGTGCCCCATCCTTTAAGCCCCCAAGCAGTAATGTCTTCCTGGTCGTGCCCAGAGCCAGGCTCTGGTGTTCAGTTTGTTTAGCACTTACTGAACACTTGTTGCTTTAATGCATGCGTACCTTATTCAGCTTTTAGTGTCATTCATCATTTAGTGTAACTCATTACTAGCAGTCCATTAATTTGTGATCACTGTGATTGACATTATGAAAGCTATAAAATATCGCACACTGTCCTTGTCCTTTTATTTGTGTCCTGTGAAGTCAGTCTAGTCTCTTCCAGCTGCCGGCACCGTCAGTGTATTTTAGTCCAACACAACAATAATTTTCTTTATTCAGCGAAGCTCCACAGATCTCCAGTCCCTCTTACTGCCGGAAATCAGGGAAGGCTTTGTTTGGGTTTCCATCTGCCTGCAGTGGGTAAGAGAAGTACTGTGTGGGGACCAGAAAAGTAGATGATGGATTCAGGTGGATGGAGTGTGCTGAAGAGTACGGAGGAGGTGGTGAGGTCACTAGGCATCCAGGGTCTGTCCTGGAGGAGGAGAGTCTACGTACTGATCCTCCAGTTGACGTGGAGCTAGTGGCAGTGCTGGACTGTCTGGATGGAGTTCGTAAGGCAGTACCAGTGAGAATCATAGGAAGAGATTCTGGAGGGTAAGTCCGCAATGTAAACCTCATTGGCTGCTGAGAAGTCTGCTTTGGTCGTAGACATGTGCAGCAGTAGACAGCCACCAAAGAACCCACAATGATGAAGGCAATAAATATAGATCCAACAATCAGGAATGGGACATAAACTGGTTCTGCAAAGCAAAATGTAAAAAAAAGTTAGTAGGATTCCCAGGTAGAATTATTACAGAGCTCTTAGATCTGTTTTGATTTGGGATTTAGCCTAAAAGCCAGTCCTAAATGATGAACTAGTTCAAAATATCTTTAAAGGACAGCACCAGTGTGTGTCAAATGTTTTACTCTTGTTCAAGAAAAAGATGGACACATCCTTACTGCAAAAGCTATGCTTTAATGGCCTCTCTCTTGCAGCACATCTGCACCGTTCCTTCTCTCCTCCATTGCTATGTTCAGGTGCTAGAAGCAAAAAAAAATGTCTGATGCTTGCTAGTATGAAGAAGCATGTGACAGTGCTTGGCCAATTACCAAGAACCAGCATGGTCACATTGAGAAAGATAATATCTCTGTGCAAGCTAGGGCTTGAGCAACTTATACCTTACACAGCGCGGCTTCTCCAACTCCCAGCAATGTATGTAATGGAAAGGAAGTAAAGGTGAATATATGCTTCTGGGGACGAGGGTGATGTATTACCTGCACTCCCTCTCCAGTGCTTTATGGTGACCGTGTAATGAGCAGTGCTGAGGAAGGAAGGGGGTGTGTCTGACCAGGTCTGTTGGATTACAGAATGCACTGAGCAGCATGATAAAACTCTGGTAGTTATTGGACAGGTCAGTCTAGTTTAGACACTGTACAACATCTATAACAAGAAAAAGAAGGTAAGACTATAAGTAAACGATGTTATGCCTGGCTGAATATGTATTTCTATTACTTTAACTGGCAACTATTATACAATGCTACTTTTGCAACAACTATGTAGTGTCAGGACCTGGAATAAATCAAATTGACTGTTTAGGTAGCCCTTTGTATTACATAGCTGTTGGTAAATGGAACAGTGATTTATAATGTGTGTCAAATGTAAGTCTATCAGAAGAAAATGTGATTTGCTGCTGTTCTCATTAATGGTAACCTCTATATTTATCTTAGGAAAAGTTTTCTTAAAATGGAACTAAACTAAACTGGAAATAAGAAATTACTAGTAGGTATAGATTTTTGGCAAAGAGACACACAAAGTATCTTCTGCCTGTAAGTAGTGGTGACCATGCTTTTTCTGTAGCCAACAGAGAACCTCAGAGCTGAGACACTTAACACAGGGAGCCTCCAGGTGCCACATGTCCTAGTCTGTCAAGGCACACTTGCAGCACTCACGACTTCTCTGAGTGAAGCTTCAATCCAATTCAGAAGACTCCATCTGCATGGTGAACCGACATTTATCTCAAGGCTCACACTGAGAGGTCATTCACATCCCTCTCCAGGAGTCCAGCCTCTCCTGTAACTACATGGCAGACCCAGAGGTGGGAAGAAGCAACAACCTTTTTAGTGTGGACGTATAACGCCTCAACTTGTTCTATTAACTCTGTTCTCACAAGCTCTCGGTGTTTAGGGACATGCTTACTTGTCTGGATGCAATAAATGGTTTACTGGAATTCTTATAATGCATCAACACAACAGGATCCATGATCAGCAGATCAAGTTCTCAGACTTGAAAACCAACAGGTACTCTTAGCTGTAACTTGAATGTGCAGCAATAACTTGGCAGCTCTCACAGTCGGTCTCTAATAGCAATGTCTCAGCAGATTCACAGAATGTGGCAGATACATCCAGTACTCTGCAGCCAGTTGCGCACTCACTTGTTCAGCAGTACTTGGTCTCAGTAGGGAGCTGGTTATAGCCTCTCATTGGCTCTGGAGTATCTAAGCTGTCCCAAGGGGGGAACACAGTCAGCAATGCCATGCTCCCCCAGGACAAGGGAATGCTATTACTCTCTCTCACACATGGTGGGTCTGGATCCTTTTTCTCCACAGGCAAGAAGATATTGTGTCTTTTTCTACAGCAGCACACTAAACCTACCCACTGTCCTATGGCCTGTCTCCTGACGGGGATAATTCCCTCTATTTCCAGACTGTTGCTATTCAAAACCAGGAAGAGACAAATCTTCTAAAGACTAGACTCCCTAACATGTCAAAAAAAACTTTTCCCTGTAGCAATTTTTTATTTTCTGTATTTCACATGTTAGGATTTATTTAGAATGGGCGAATGGTGAAAAACCAACCCCTGCGGCAATTTCTTTAGTGCAGCTCACCACAACACATGACATATGTGTTTGGTGCGCTGTAGTGTGGGGTGTTACAGGCTACTACTATACTTTGCATTAGGGTGTCATTGGAAATGAAAGGCACCGCAATGCACCACACATCATACTGCATGCCAATATGAATTGCAGTACAATATTTTTACAGCACATTGCCAGGATGCACAGATGTGAAGACAGTCTTAAAGTATAGTACATGAAAAGTGAATACATGCTTCTACTTTTGTATTGCTAGATTATTATATTCATAGAAAGTTACTATCTTGGATTGTAAAAAAATAAATAAATAAAATAGTCAAGTAGAACTCACAGAGGAACGGTCTAATAGAGCAGGTCTTTCATAGCAGTAGCTGCTCGGACCCATCAGCTGAGTGATATAATAAGCTATTGTGTCATTCATTTTTGTAGCATTTAACCTGCTCAGTTGTACTGATTCGTTAGGGGGCTTTGTGATGGGAGAAGTGCCATCAGGGCCATCAAAACACAGTATTGTGCAAGGCAGGATGTCTGCAAGTTAGCCCCTAGTGAGAAATGGATGAGGTTGGTGACTGCCATTTTCTGTGACCTGTCATCTGTTATCAGTTAAGTAAATGGTATTTTTCATTGTTTTCAATTGTGTGTTTGTGTTATTTCACTGGTACTATGTTGAGACACCTAATTCACATATATAACCAGTTTCTTTTGGGTCACTGCAAATTAATAGAAGATGAACAGTGCAAGGTCAATAGAGATCCATTCAAGAGTCAAAGTACCAAGCACTACAAATGGTGGTACAGCGGAGATCTTCTTTATTTCAGTGCATTAAATGGGGCTCAGAGAATTTCCAGTATTGTCTAGCCCCTCCATAGCCTATGTGTGCTTGTTATTGCCCCCAGCGGTTCCCCTACACCAACACATCATTGCAGGAGATGCTTACCACTTACGAATACCAAGTTGTGAACGGGACCCCATGGCAAGCTTTTTGACTGCTCTTTCATCACACCTTAATGCTGATAAAATAAATGTGTTAAATAGTTATATTTATGATATTTATTTATTTATTTTAGCTTTGAAGGCCCTCAGGACTCCACTAGCCCCACACCTAGGGTTAATATATGGGAATGCTGCAGAGGAGCTACAGAACAGAGCATTTAATTCTTGTGGGTCACTGAGACTTTGCAGCATGTTTTATACATGTGTTTTCCCTCCTGCCTGTCTTGGAGTGTGTTGATGTTGGAACACGGTGCTGCCTCATTATTTATGGTGTGAAAGTGCTCGCTTCCTGCTCACAGGCTCAGGTAGCTTAGCAGCTAGCAGTGAGTACATGGGACATGTGAGTCAGGCAGCCAGCAGAATGTAGACCGCTGAGAGCACACATAACCTACCAGAACTTTTATTATATGGCAGGGGCCTGCTCAACGCTACTGCTTACACAGCATATGTGGGGTACATCTCACATTTATACATCTGACATCTACTGAACTCAACTGTAAAGAAGCATATTATTCTTAGTTATAACAAAATATAAAAACTAAACCACTAGGGATAGGGGTTGTAGCTTGCCAAGAGTGAACTGAAAACCAGCTCCCAGTCTGATTCACAAGTGTGGGAATCAGGGCAATCCTGGAAGAGTTTGGACATATCACAATGTAGTAGCTGGTCCTGGTATGATAGAAAGGTGGGCATGAGCAAACCTTTAAAAATATGCTGATTTTGTTTTATGAGTGGGCAAGCACCTGCCATCTGTATCCCATCGCTAGCTGATCTATGCTGTGTACACAAATCTAATTCTGATCAATGGTGTAAAGAAATGTATGAAAGATGATTAGCGGCTATGAGAAACTTCTAGGATTAACCAATCATTTTTCCTTTCCAATCCTTTATTGTACCCATAATTGAGAGTGGAGATAAGGTGGAAGATATGGAATGTCAGAGCTCTGACTTACAATTTGTATATGGGAGGCGATCAAGTGGAAATTTAGGGGCAGAGGGTGAACTCTCAGTGCTTGTTTAAACTTCTTATAATGACTTTACTTGTTCAACTGTATAACAAGTTTTATATATGAGGATTTAGAGCAAAATGTTTGATCACTTTATTACAAATGTAATATCCGCCATCAAAAACATGTATTCTGAAAAGGGACTTTGATGAAGAGATCGTGCCATTGGGATAAAAAAAAAAAAAACCTTCAACAACAAGCTATTCTACTTGCCTCTTCAGCGACCCGCTTCTCCTACCTTCCCTCCATTTCAGCAATGCAGACTTTTCGGCATTCAACTTTTGCAGGAGTATCAGATGTATGTGTCCCCTATTACACATTGTGGTTCCATTCGCTGACCCCCTACGTCACTACAGGACACAACAGTGATGTTAGGGGTGAGAGAATGGAGCCACAGCGTGCAGCACAGGACACGGTCATCTCACAAGCCCAGAAGAGTTATGTGGCGAAGAGTCGTATTCTGCAATGGAGGAAAGGTTGGAGATGCAGGGCGCTGTAGAGGTGAGTATAACACTCTTCTATTGCAGGGACCATTAGGTTGGCTTATTTACAGACAGGCTCCTTTTAAGTTTGATCTGACATAGCCAGTCACACACCAAGAATGTGCCCTTGTCACCCTTTCTTTTTGTCCTCGCTGATAACATCTTTATATTGAAGCATATGTAAACCCAATCACTAAGGCTCGGTTCACACCTGGGCGTTTTGTAGCGCGTTCCTATGCTTTGCAAAACGCTCAAACACCGAAATCCCATTATTTCCTATGGGCATGGTTCCCACCTGAGCGTATTACAGGCCGTAGGAACGCGCTACAAAACGCCCTACGCCCAAAGAAGTACAGGAGCTTATTTGGGGCGTATTTGCCGCGCGTATCCATTGGGATACAGCCAGGTAGCCCTCAGAAACGCGCGTTTGTCGCGCGGTGTTTTAACCGCGAATCGCGGTAGAAACGCGCAACAAACGCTCATATTCAATGCGCCAAGGTGTGAACCCAGCCTAAAAGAACAACTCTGTGAAAACACTTTATTAACCCTTGCAGTGGTGCTACCCCCGCACTGCAAGGGTTGAAGAAGAACTTTACCCATATCTTTAAAATAACAACAAACTTACATGTTAGAAATGTTTAGTAATGACAATCTACAAACACATACTTCTAGATAATTGCCGGCTTTGTATACTTTGCATACCTTACTTCTCTTTTCTTTCCCAGTATTCTCGCATCATCTCAGGGGAGGAAAATGCCTTTCCCGGAGATCTCATGAGATTACAGATGAGATTTCCCAGGATGCAATGCTTGGGCATGATTACATTATTTATGCCAGAACAGGACCAGGAAGTGGGAAAGAAAGAAATTGTAAAAAAAAAAAAAAAATGTTTTTTTAGCTAGTGAATGTAAGATGATTTCATATCAGCCTGCAGAGCTGTATGCTGATGTGATTTTTAGTCAAAGGGGGTAGAGGTTCACTTTAAGTGCTCGTTTTGGTCTAGGAACGAAAATAAAAAAAGTTATGCTCACCCGAACCTCGGAGCCGACCAGCCTCTGCGTCCTCACATGCTATACACAGTGTATTACAACAAGTCGGCTCGGAGGATCGGGTGATTATAACTTTTTATTTTCATTTGAAAATGAACAGTTAACCCTTGCAGTGCAGGGTTAGCCACATTGCAAGGGTTAATGAAAACTTTTCCTGAAGTTGTTCCCTAAATCTCATATAAACTATAACATATTAATGTAATTATTAAAAATGTTTTAATGCTTTTAAATCTAAAATCTTTCATTGAAATAATATCTGGAGATCCTGCCATGAAAGTTCTTGTCCAGGGGGACGACACTCTGTCCCTGTCTCCAAATTGTGTTTTTGTGTTGTCACCCTGTTATATTCGCTTCCGAATGAGACTCAAAGTGACTGCTTCTACACATATTGTGGAGGTATGGTCCAGTAATGTCACCATCCGAAAACCTGACCTGAAATATAACATGAAGCTATCGCTGAAGTACATGCATGGTGCTAGGACACATACACGTCATAAATAGGTACCTTCTGCACTGAGTATCCTGACACAAACGAAGTGTTCTGTCACTTCCATGCCCCCAAAAGTAATAGTTCCCACACATGCACACTAATGTGGTTTATGATCCCCACACATGTGCAGTGTATTGTCTCTCCAGCGCTCCCGATTCTTAGATCAATATAGCAGCCATATCCCATGCATATGCAGTAGTATAGTGCCACTACTGTGCTTGTGTGGGATCTCGCTGTCCTATTTCGGACATTACAACATAGTGGCAGTACTGTGTATGTGCTGAATGTGCATATCATGATGTCAGAAATATGGTGGTGAGATATCCCGTTTGTGGTAGTGGCAGTACACTACCACACATGCATAGGGTCTCAGTGCCATATTGATCTAAGTATCGGGTAAGGCAGAAGCATCCGGGCATGTGAGGGACAATACATTGTGCATGCAATGTAAATTACATTACTACACTTATGTTTCCTCCCAGTACTCTGTCAGTAGCCCCTTCCTTTCAGTACCCTGCCAATGAGCCCCTTTCCTCTGAACACCCTGCCAGCAAGCTCCTTTGCTCTCAGGACTCTTCCAGCAGCCCTTTACTCCCAGTACTCTGCCAGTAGCCCCTTCCTCTCAGCAACATTCTCCCTGCTCTCATCACTCTGTCAGTAACCCAACCCCTGCTATCACCAGCATACCTGCATTCTCCTCCCCCCAACTCTACATCTGTCACAACACCCCCACTCTCTTCAACCCATCTGCATGCCCACCATGCCCACTCTTACCAACTAACCTGCCGGCCCAACCACCCCACCATGGTACCTGACCCCATTTTCTCCCCTCGCCCCTTTCTTATTATCACACCTGCTTTAACCCCACACTCAGTACCATGTACACCCCCTTTCCTCCTGCACTCAACACCAAGTCTGCACCCCTTCCCACCATGATCAAGGGTTTAACTTTTACCCCTACTCTTACTACCATGCCTGAACCACCTCTCACCACTGTCTACTGCCTCTACTCTCATACCCTCCATCCCCGGTCATCTCACCACTGTGCCTGCACACACCCCCATCCCAACCCCACTTCTTGGCGCCTAACCCCTTGCACTAACCACAGCTGTGCATGGCACCCCCTTGTTTTCACCATTGTGCCTGAGCTTTCACCCCCATCACCTCTTTTTTCAAGATTTTCTTTGTTACACACTTCCTATCCTGAGTTGGGTTCTACACTGTCTGTATTGTATCTATGGAGGAGCAGCGTTGTCACCCTAGGCAGTGATCTCCTGATTGGACTCCACTGCATTGGGAAAAGAGGGTGTTTATAGAATATAGCTGGGATGGCTAATAACAGTTTAAGATTTCAGTTCAGTGCACAGGAAGTTACAAAGACACTGGATTTCTGGCATGGATGACATGTACTTGCAGATAATGTATCCTTTCTTTAAACAAAAAAATATTCATGGCGTTAGATATATTTAACCTGTAAAGTACTACTTTATTCAGAGTGTATTTAACGTTAAAACCTATTTTCTAAGTTTAGTTTTAAATGAAGGATTGCAATTCATGTCAGGCTTTAATTGCAGACCATGAAGGGAATGTGAATATTTTACAGTTGTCAGCGTAACAGCACTATAAAGGAAACCTTTCAATTGAGACACCTGTTTCAGTAACAACTATTTAAGAGGGGAGATTATCTCACTATGGGGAGATTTCCTCTTCCTTCCTGTTGTATCTCTAGCATACAAAAAAATTAAGAGAATATACACATTTGTGCCTGCTATCCAATTTTAAGACTAGAAGACACCATTCTATTAAAACAACCTTTCTCCGACAATGACTACTCCTTTTTAACCATCCCTCCATCCCTAAAGCAGTTCCAAGAAATAGTTAGAAAACTTTTCAGTGCTACATCTTGCCACTTGTTTGGAAAGACCAAAATAGTAGAATAGATAGTAAGATACTGTATACCTTTAAAATTTAAGAGTGGTATTCTTGGCTTATAATGTTAAAGGAGAACTATGGGGGTCAGTGTTTTTCCCCATAGTTCTCCTTGGGGTAACGGGAGGACGCTAGTTTGTGTCCTCCCGTTACCCTACGCTCAGTATACCGCGAGCTGTAGCTCGCGGTATACTGAGACGCCGCACCTGGAGCGGATCCCGACTTAGATGACGGGATCTGCCCAGCTGCGTGAGTGACAGCTGGCTCTGCCTATCTAGAGGCAGAGCCAGCTATACCCGCCCCCTCCCCCGTCCGTTCCGTCAGTCAGCGCTGGCGGATCGGAGCGGGGAATCCAGCCCCTCCCCCTGTCACGGCAGAGAGCCGTGACAGGATCGAGAGGCGAGGGAACCCGGTATGTGTGCTCTCACCTCCCGATCTACTGAGCCGACCTGTGACAATGAGGCTGTCACAGGTCGGCTAGAACTATGAGGTGAGTGAAAAGCACTCATGTCATAATTCTCCTTTAAGCACCATTATGCGGCCCAGTGGATGTAACTAGCCAGTGGATAGTTTAAAGTCAGAAGGGTGAAACTCAAACTGAAGTCCTATCTATCTTTCTCTGGCAAGAGATAGACCACTGATATTTTGACCAAGCATTTTATCTGCTCTCTCTCTCTCTCTCTCCGAGTTTGACCATAGTCCTTTAGCCCCCAAACATGTTACAAAGCACTGTACAATATGGCACCAGGTGACTTATAAATAATACACAATCACTGACACAAACTAGAGAGTCTACTCCTAGTGTCAGGCTGCTGCCAGTTGTTCAGTTCTGCACATCCCACTCTATGAAAAGACTTCTGTTGATATTCTTAGTGCTGCCAACAAACTATTTGCACATTTTGGGAAGCTGCATTACTCATGAAGCAAAATGAAGAAAAGGTCTGTTCTCCCCTATGTATTCATTGGTAAAGAAGGGTAAAATACACAACAATATATAATAAACGTGTGCCAATTCCATCTACTTTAAAGTGGAGGTTACATTTGGTAAGAAATTGGGTGCCTGATACCTTCTTAGAATCAGAATCATGTCAAATTCTCATGGGCTCCAAGGGATTTAATTGGGGCAACAAATCAGCACTCAGGCACCATTAGTGGGGAAGTGCAGTGGGTTAGTGGTTAGCACTGGGGGGTCTCTGATTCAAATCCTTGTCAGGACGCCATCTGCAAGGAGTTTGCATGTTGTATCTGTGCTTGCATGGGTTTCCTCTGGGTACTTCCCAAACTCCAAAAAGATGCTGGGAGATGAATTGGCTCCTGTCTAAATAATGCCTGTATATGTGCATGTGAGATATGGACCTTAGATTGTAAGCTCCTTGAGGACAGGGACTGATGTAAATGTTCATGTGCTGTGCAAATTGTCAGCGCTATATAAATACCAGTAATAAAAAAGTAGATTAGCATCTAAAAGCTCATATCTGATCTGTTCGGAATGTGAAACTGCACACCACAGCAATTAATGTCACTATGACAGTACTACATTACATTATGTCACTATGCACGTACTAAAGCATGTGCACAAGAGAATATGCTGTACATATACCACATAGACAGCGCTTGGCTCCAAATGCCATGGCTGTTCTACAGCTTCCAGTATTTGTACATTACATTCAGTGAGAATTTAATTAATTATAGAAAGAAATGTAAACTACCTATCGATAGACATGAACTGTTGAAAGGGTATGCCAACCCTGTCTTCAAGAAATATTAATGATTGACTGAAAAATATCCAACACAACCAATCAGCTGTTTCCCTAGGAATGATCCGTCTTTAATATCTTCTGTTACCCACAGATATAAACGTTATAAGATGAATCTTTCAAGGCAGTGCACACATTTGTTTCTTCCAGACTACCCACTACATACTCTTAATTCCAGCAAACAAGATGCTACACAGTAATGCTCTCATTGATTTAAAGGGGCCAAAAGATATGATATGGTTATGTCTGGGTACAACCCAGGTTAATTTACCACATGGGTAGAAGAGAAGTTCACTTCCAGTGAACAGTGTGCAGCTTTGTTCACTTGAATTGTCAAATCGTGTACAAAGGAAGATCCTGTAATTTTGTATTGCACATAGTTGGGTATTCAATGTAAATACAGTTTTTTTTCTCTTCGCATACAAATGAAATCAAAGCTATGGCTTACTGTCTCATTTGTGTGTTAGAATTCACAAACTTTCCTATTACTTTGGAATCTGCAAAGCTGAAGCAATAAATAGGGATATTAGTACCCTGAAGGAAGAGTGAGCAGCCATGCCGTGCTCCCTGACCGAGAGAAAACTCCTTCCTAAACATTGCAACGAAGCATGACCAACCATCAGAAATGAATGTATAGCTTAGTAATAATGAATTGTATATGTTATTGTTAAGTGCTTAAACTCCGGTAAATAGTTTATTGCTTGTCTATGCATGTATAAGGTTGTATTCACTGGTTTCCTCTGTGCCGCTTACCCTGTTAGATCTCCTGTACTCCTTTCTTACATCTTTAATCCAGTAAAGACACCTTTTGACACCGTATTTTGTGTAAACACCTATACTGTACTTCCTTAAAGAGTGCAGTACAACCTGAGACTTATATTTAACCAAAGCAAAACACTGGAGGCATGTAAACTGGGATTACACAGATTTATCATTTGCATTGGCCATTGCTTTTCATATCTTTGCTGAAGAAAAATGCTGTGCAGATTGTCAAAGGGGAATAAGCATGCAGAAAATCAGTGAAGTGCTGCACGGCGTGCAACCTGCCTGCTTGGGCTAGAGATAGTCCATGGATGTCTCCTGCAAAGGAGTTTGCTAAGTATGCTTCTTCTTTGAATAGAGCTTGGGGTAATGGAGTCTCAGACTTATAAATAAGGAGAGATGCGGTCAGTACTATATTTGTTTATCACTTCCTTTATGCTCTACACAAGGAATCCAAAATTAGGAAAAAGGAAGAGTTGCAAGAGGAGTTCTAGAAAGAGAAGCTTGCTCATGCTTCTGAGTATTTGTGAGATACCACTAGCAAGGCTCTGGATTTGGAAAGTAGGGCATTACAAGTCCAACCTGCCATAGCTTTGAGGTATGTTCGGACTACTGCAGGTCAGAATGAAAATTTGGATGAGAAGTGTGTAGCCCTCATAAACAAATCTAATGCTTTCCCAACAAAGAACAAAGGCCAGATGCCTGTAAGTAGCAGTAGGACACAGGCAACAGTTAAGGTGCCCATACACCTATCGATTTTTGTCCATCAATGGTCTTTCAAACGATAATCCATCACGATAATGGGACACTAATGATTTTAATTACTGTACTTCAGGCCGCAAAATGTTTTTCGAATCTTACGAAAATCGATGGATTAGTGGCATTTTCGTACAAGAAAATTGCAGCAAGAACACTGCAAATAAAAATCCGTTCTGTCGATCGACAAAATGTGTTAGTATTGCTAATGAACGATTATCGAAATCGACATTGGTCTGTGCTTGATGGAAAGAATCGAAAGAGGGTTCCTGGCAGCAACAAAAATTTCCAATTGAAAATCGATTAGTGTATGACCAGCTTTACTCCCCATATACAGGGAGCTGTGATTTTCATCAACTCAAATAGTGGTGGCTGAGTTTTATCAGACAATAGGAAGGCAAGACCTATGATCTCTACAATATTCTAAAACAATGCCCAGATTTCATCTGTGTGTGGAGAATGTGCGATTCACCGTGCTGCACTTGCACTATCCAGACACCCTTGAAGGAGGTATAAAGTGCTTCCTGTTGGGACCTGTAGAGAAGTACAGGAGGTCCCAGTATAGTATTACAAGGGTAGTTTGATCTGCACAGCAGTGCAGAAGAGCCCTATGCATTGCATAAATAGCTTTCCTGAAATGTATTGCTAGCCATGACTACCCCATGATGGTTTTAGGATTTAGATCAAGATATAAAAATATATTGCTGCTTGCTGGCAAGGGAGCTATATAAGAAAATTCACAATATAGAATGATGAATTTGCTAAATAAATCTTGCAATCGATGATTATAAGCCCACAGGGCAGTTGTTGGAGCTTTAGAGCTTTTGCCCAGAATGATATAAGAGCTGGTATTGTGCATTTTTCTGCAGTCATGTTCCCTAGAAAGAAATCTTTACAGCTCAGAAAAAACATGAATTCCTGATCCAACAAATTATTACAAATAGCTGCACTCACCCCCCACATAGGTACATTAATATATTTGTTTGGCAGATGCTTTGATTCTAAATCCACCACTGGCTTCTTTTCTATGTCCAGCACTACAATGGCATGATCTTTCCATTGCTGGATCCAATGTACCATCCTGAACTCTAAAGTGACCTGCCAACTTTACACTGCAGGTGCCGTGCATGTATGACCTGGCCACCAAGCACTCTTTCTAACACAAATTATCCTGCAAGCATGCAATTCACATAAGGAACTGTATGTTTGTGCCTACGAAGGAGGGTGCACTGCAGGTTCTGGTATGTCTCTGCAGGGACCATTTTAATGGACCAGGAAAATCTATTCTGGTTACTTGACTTTCCCCTAAGCAAAATGATCCAGGGAACGTCAGCCAAAAATGGGGGGCCCACAACACACAAATGTTCCCTGACCAGACTGTAAACAGCTTTGACTGGGTACACAGTCCTTAAAGTCTGTAAGGACCTTAACTCCTGCTGCTAAAATTTAGTTTTTTAAATGTACATAATAAATGAAAGTCCTTTGAGAACAGATGAGCCAGCCCGAATTTAGAAGAATCCAGTGGCTGAATCTACTTGACAACATCCAGCAAAGTTTTAGAAGCACTATGTGTACCCACTCAATATACCTCGGTTTGCATCTTACTTAATGTCACAAGCCAACTCAACGTTACTGTAAAAAGAGATGAGAAGGTGGTCGGATGTGTAGTAATAATCTGTTGATGTACAGTAGCTTTCTTCCAACCCCGCACTGTCAGATATATATGTACATTCGTATCCTATAAGTGTGTTTGTGGAAACCTGCCTTCACTTATGATGGCTTTATTATTTCTATTTAAACCTTGTCTCAATAAACATTGTTCGGAGAGGAGATAGAAGTGAGGGAAACTCTTTTTAACAAGCTGTAAAACCCAACAAGGGTTCTAATACTTCCCCACTCTGCCCAACGCTAAGACCAAAAGGTTTTCTTCTTTCCATTGATTTGCTGCCCTGGAGACACAACACAAAGTGAGAAGAAAATATACCCCTATTACATACAGTTGTACCTGGAACAAGTCCCCTCTGTTCCTGTTCTGGGGACAACCATAAGATTTGGGTCTCACTGAGGTTGTGGTCACAGGTGTTCCAAGGAAAGCCCAACTGTCATAGAAACATGTCAGATTCCCAGATGTCAGCCAGTTAGAATCTGATGCCTCTATCCACCTTCATGTTCCTAAACCATTATATTAAAAATGGAAAATGGGTGTGCTGGGGCCATGTTCTTCTTCTTCTTCCCTTAGGCCCACAGACAGTTTAAGAATGTTTATTAAATGAGGCTTCAGACTTCATTAAAGTGACCTGATCAGAAAACGTAAAATACCATAAAGAATACATTGCATAAGAAGATAGTGAATACCTTCTTGGTGCCTGTGATGCAGAACGCCCCTCCGTCCAGGAAGAACTGTCTACTGAAGTCCTCCCAGAGTGTTCATCTCCCGGTCTCCAGCAGGACTCACTACATTCTCCTGCCAACCTCCATGGCATTGCTGTGTCCTGTAGTGACTTGGAGGCCTACGGGAGGAACCAATGAACCCTGCAGGAGACCAGGAGATGTACATTCTAGACGGGGCCATTTTAAGGTCACTCTTCTTAATCGAAATATGGATCCGAGTGCATCAGAAAATGTTTGGCTGCACTTTTTATAAAGGCTAAAATTAAAAAGCTCACATTCATTTCACAGATAGTCAAGTTTTTTTTAACACAGGTGGAAAATGCAACAAGATGTTCAAAAAGCGATAGCCCTGAGCAACCAATCAGCAGAGATCTCTAAACTGTGGAGACTGTACCAACATGAAATCTGGTTACTAATAGGTAATTTTGTTGTAACAATATAATTAATGTAATTCCCAAAGTGTTTGTTCTTTTTTTCAATTAAGTAAATCTTCCAATTAGGGCATTATCCTAATCCATTCATCACTCTGTTCCTGCTGGGTTGGGCAGACTTGCCCTATATATGATATACCTCAAAATGTTTACTGTTTTCATACATTTACATCTTTCAGCCGTAAATGGTATCATAAGGTGTCCAGAACCTATCATTACAAATTAGCAATAATAAATACATACACACACATATATATATATATATATACACACACACATATATATATACATATATATATATACATACATACATACATACACACACACTGGGGGGGATTTATCAAAACGGGAACAGACAAAAATCTGGAGCACCTGTGCATGGCAACCAATCAGCTTCTCTCTTCAGTTTATTCAGTTAAGATTTAAAAATGAAACGGAGAGGCTGATTGGTTGCCATGCACAGCTGCTCCAGATTTTGTCTGCTCCAGTTTTGATAAATCCCCTTTCCTGTATATATATCAATGAAGGTATGATCTACATAGTAATACAATAGCAACAAAGTTAGTCCTCGTAATCTGATCGCCATACACATATACATAATGGGAATAACATTCATTCTACTACAAAATATAGTGATTTCTACAGTTATATCAAATACCGTCCTTAGGTCAGCGTTTTATAGAGTCACGCATTCCCATACATTGTTACTTAGAGGGGAAACTTTTCTCTTTATATATCAGAATATTTCATTTTAATAAGTGTCCACATACTTTGTCAGCAAAGAATTTGGTAACAAACCCTAATCTGAGTCTGTCATAAGACCCGGGTTGTTCTACTTTTAGGTCAGGACGTCTCTGCTTTGTAATGATGAGTTCCATATTTCTACAGAGAACACCGACCTTCACATGTAACTCACCTTCTGTTACTTGTACACTTACAATTTGATATTTTGATACTGTTGTGCTGCAGATATGTTATATTTTAAGGGTGACATCACATCTCCCCAAAACTAAGACCTATCATCTACAATTCTACATCATTTCTCTGCAATCAGTGACATCACAACTCTCCGGATAAGTCACTTGTGTCACATGGAACACTGATGGAAGCATGTTTGGTAATGCAGGAGACTGTGGAACATAAAGGAAGATGGGAAAGTCACTAGACATGTGCGATTCGTTTCGTTCCGAATCGAAATTCGGACGAATTTTCGGAAATTCGGACATTCGGATGTATCCGAATTCCGAATTACAGACATAACGAATGCAAACGAATCCGAATTTCCATTTCCGAAATTCGGTAGCGTTAGTACGAACGTTCGTTTCGTTTTCTGTTCTTATTCGTTTCTTATTCGTTTCGTTCGTTGGAGCAAAGTGACAGAGAAGGAGAAAAATATTTTTTCCCCCTCAAATGTCACTTTTGCTGCAAACGAACGAAACGAATAAGAAACGAATAAGAACTGAAAACGAAACGCACGTTCGTACTAACGCTACCGAATTTCGTCCGAATCCGAATTCCGAATCCGAATTGACTTTCACACACGAATCCTGAAAAACGAAATAACACAAATCCAAATTTAAAACGAAACGAAACGAATTTTTTGGCAGTGCACATGTCTAAAAGTCACTAGAAGCCATTATAGGAGGAGATAAAGTGTTTTTATAATGAGAGGACCCTTTATTATCATAGGAAGTAGCGATGTTCAGATACCAAGTACGTACTCGGCAAAAGTACAAGTACCGATACTTTTCCAGCTCCAAGACTGGACTAGAGAAAAATTCAAAAGTTAGGAGGCACGTGCAGGGGCGTCCCGAGGCTGGGTGACACCCAGAGCGGGGTCCGAGTGTCACCCTGCCGAGACGTCACCGTGCATGTGACCTGCCGGCGGCCATCTTGGTGATGGACGCTGGCAGAGAGAGGAGGAGACAGCCACCCGGCGGGAGAAGGTATGCCGCCGGGTCCCCTCCTCTGTCCTGATACTGTCGGGTGTTTGGCCCATGACCGAGCGCCCGACTTTTCAGAGGGGGGTGACACCAAAATGACTGTAAGCCATTTTGGTGTCACCCCTCCAATGGTGTCACCCGGGTGCGGGCCGCACTCCCCTTGTGACGCCACTGGGCACGTGTCATTTTTAAGGAGCACACGGAGCTCCTGGGATTTGTGCATCCCTGTTATAATGTACGATTTTGCTTTTATAAATATATATAAAGGGATGCACCGATACCAGTTTTGCAACTACAAGTACTGATACTTGCCCAAGTACTCACAGATACAAGTACTGATACATTTTTGTTTATTGTCATGTGACAGTTTTTCTAAAACAATACAGACTGATGATTTCAGGATAGTGGTGGAGCGCCAGAGCCAGGTCCCAGCTGCATCCGCTGCAACCCTGGTAGTTCTCATGAAAATGGCAAGTATCAGCACTGGTATCTGAACATCCCTAATAGGAAGTATTGATGTCCAAAATCTATTTATACTGGCCATATATAGCCCAATTTTCAACAGATTCCTCCTGAATTGGGCCATGGGTGCTCTGTTGGCTCAACAAAAGTTGTTTTAAAAATGGACTGAGCTGGTTATAAAATGATCAGGATTTTATGAGAGGTTCAGGTATTGAGGCAACAGAGATTCCACCATCCATGATGTTTAGTGTGGAAGGAGAACCGATTGATCGTCTCTCATTCAGCAATCACATTATCAGGATTATTCACAAAAGGGTGAAGGGTTTGGAGAAGGCAGGAATCTAGGACAACATAGCTGAACTGGAAAGTGAGCTGAATTGGAGAATTATTCCAAATCAGCTATGCTGTCCTAGATTGTTCCCTTCTCCTGCCTTCTCCGAACTCTTCACCCTTCTGTGAATAACCCTGTAAATGGGTGAAATATAATATAACTGATGGGATACATTGAACATGTGTGAACACCCAACCATACACTGAGGAATATTAGAGAGAGGACTTTGCCTAGAACATAACATCCTAAATCAATCAATCCCCATCTGTACCTGTCTAACCCCCATAAGGATATATCAGGTGCATCTGATCCTGGGCTGGTGAACACTAACTCAGCCATGTGTTATATAGTATAGTCTGCTACATTCTTTATCATTTCTCAAAGTCATTATCATAGACTTTGCAGGACAAATACATATGTTTAATAGCTTTTAATAAGCTTTGAGATTATATATATATAT
>NW_017306292.1:1830923-1832303 GCF_000935625.1 Nanorana parkeri | reverse complement strand
ATATATGTTTTAAGAAATATAAGAATGCATAAAGAGCAGTAAGGAAGTTTACACTGCTATTCAGTGATGGGTAAGTCAGGGGCTAGGTTGCCCCCCGGCTATGAGCGCATACTCACGCGCAGTGACGCCGGTGTCCTCCAGCTCCCGGTCGTTGGTACAGCCGCCCTGCTCCAGCCTGGCATCAGAGGCGGCGCAGCAGTAGCGCAGAGCACACGACCCGCAGCAGATGGTGGCGTCCACAGTGTCGAAGTCCTCCGGGCACTGAAATCCCGCCTGGTAATTGCCGGCAGCGTCCACCCAGCCGTGACAGTACTCTCCCTGAGCCCTGGCAGTGCCCCAAGTCAAGGCGGCGAGCGTTAAGTAGCATCGCAGTAATAAGCCCATAGTGCCAGCAGCAGGCTGCGCGGACTCCCGGTGCGAAGTGTTGGCTTTCCTGTCTGTGTGTGGAAGGATCGCAGTGTGTACACCGGGGCTGCATTCACATCATCCTCTATAGAAATCTTCCCGACCATCGGATGACCGGGGAGCGCAGCCACAAGCGCAGCGCAGAATCGTGCGGTCACCGGCTGCTCCTCTGCGCTGACATTTCACTCTGCTGCACTCCCGGGGCTGATCCCTGCTTTCTATCAGCCTGCGGTGGTCTCCCCCCTGTGCCTGTCTGGCAGCCAGCTAGAGCCCCCCGGCTGTCACTCCCAGCCCCCGGGGTCACAAGGCAGCTAATGAGAGCAGCTCCCTGCCACTCACTGGTCTCCATTGTCACCAGCACACAGGCACTTCTCATCTTCCCCCTGGGAGCTGCCACACAATGGAATCCAGAGCACAAGCCCCCCTCATTACTCACTATTTATTTTTAAATGCAGCCTAATTTCAAGTGGATTTTTTTTTTGTTAGGCTGCAAGAAAAGGCATCTCATTGATCCCAGTCCAGGCGCAGCCTTCCCATATATTGGTGTCTGTATAAAGTATAACATTTATCTGCTGCCCGTTAATGTCATTCAATGTGCACCCCCTGCTATCAATGCTTCCCTAATCCATCGCATGCATTTATTATGGCTTCTTCACAAATGAAAGCATGCGCAGGTTGGCGGGGAGGCTAAATTATTAATTGCGCCAATGTATTAAACTTTGACTGACCACCTGGTACCAGATTAGCACTGGGGGTCCTGCCAGGTTGAATTTTATGCTTTTCATTCCAATAGATTTTTTTTCTCCCTCTCTCCTGTTAGGAAGCCGCCAGCTTTGTGACTTTGCCGGATTGTAATTAAACAGAGACATTTCCATGGGAGCGCGAGCGGTCGGTTTAATGAAGGTGCGGCGATATCACATTCATTATAAATGGGCAGTTCTGCATTGGAGGGTCTTTCTGTAATGGGGGGGGGGG
>NW_017306292.1:1827835-1830899 GCF_000935625.1 Nanorana parkeri | reverse complement strand
GGGGTCAAATATTTATTAGGATGTAGGAAAATGATGGAAGAATGTAAAAAGGACACAACAATGAGACCTTCCAAGAAGAGTGGTATTGTCTGTGATGTACTCAGATCTGTGAGCAGCACAAAACCTTCCAATCTGCAATCACTTCCCTAAAGATTGTTCATCATAAGAGCCGTGTGTGTGGAAGCCAACCGATGTGTCCTCATCATCCATGTGCTGGGGACAGGACACACTGGGGTTCACTTACTAAAGGCCAATATGCTGTAAACTTTGCACAGGAATTTCCCTTCGTTTAGTGAATGGGGTTACAAGATTCGGTATTGTTTGTAAAGTCAAAGGTCACCACTTTCACTAAGCTATGGGAAGATTCCCCTGCAAAGTGAACAGCCTATGGGGCTGCTCTACTAAAGGCAAATCCCCTGCTCACTTTGCACGGGAATTTTCACTTAGCACAGGAAGTTTCCCCTTAGCTTATGAAGTGACGCTCTGCTGACTTCCATTATCCAATCATGTGCAAGCAAAAATACTGTGGGAGGAATTTATCAAAACTGGAGCAGACAGAATCTGGACCATTTGCCCATATCAACCAATCAGCTTCTCTCTTCAGTTTGTACAGTTAAACTTTGAAGATGAAAGAGAGAAGCGGATTGGTTGCCGTGTACGGCTGCTCCAGATTTTGTCTGCTCCAGTGTTGATAAATTTCCTTCTGTTTCTTTGTATTTGCTGTGAGTGTGATTGGGAATTCTGTGCACAGTGACATTTCCCCACATTCACTAAACTAAGAGGAAACTTCCCCTGCAAAGTGAAAATCCTATTTCTTTTTAGTAAACCAACCTCAATACATCAATGTGTCAGTCCTGCAGACAATGAGCGATACACTTTGCATGGCCAACATGCTCTTATTGTGGTCATACACAGAAATACTTTTTAGTACCTTTAAAGAAGAACTCCAAACGTACCCTTGTAGTGAGGCTTGCCCTGAACTGCAAGGGTTAAGTGCTTGTTTTGTCCAGGGGGCTCAAAAAAAGCTGGAATACTCTGGTCCTGTGGTAGTCAGCGCTCACCTCTCTCCCTCTTCACTCCGGCTGTGGAATAGCCCTCGGCATCCTCACATCTAATGCAAGTCAATGGACCTGTAAGATGTGATGATTAGGGGTGGGCTCACAAGCCAAGCGTGAGTTCGACTCAAACATCGGCAGTTTGTGTGTTCGGCGAACACATGAACTGTCAGGGCGTTCGGCGGTCTGTTTGACTGCCAAGCTCCCTGCAAGTCACTTTGCCTTGTGAGCCCTGATTGGCTAAAGCCTTGCACCTGACCACAGGTCAAGCAAAACAAATGGCAAAAACACTATGGGGTCTATTCACTAAGCTGCCGTAGGCAGCCGAGTGAAAGACCGACCTGAAATGAAGTCAGCCGTGCATCGGGTGGCTTCACGTGGCGAAGTGGAGGAGGAGTTCGACTCAGCCGATCCAACATCTGGATCGGATGAGCCGAACCTCCGGCAGGCTTCTCACTGCTGTTCGGGCTATTCTTATAGATGCCAAACAGCAGTGAGTGAATAGCTCAATGCCGCTAAGCGGCATTTGGCTCGGCTGTTCTGCTCGGTCCCTCAGAGGTACCGAGCAGAACAGAAAAATAGTTAAAAAAGTAAAAAAAATAGAAAATGATTGTGTGGAGCTAGCAGTGACAGCTAGCTCCGCCCAATAGTTCTCTATTGGCCGGCGGTTCTGCTGCCGTCAAAAAAAAAGAAAAAAAAACTCTCACGGGCGCTCTGGGAGCCTCCCGCTCCCGGCCGCCCAGGAGAGAAGCACTGATTTTTCTTTTTTTTCTTTATTCTGACACGGAGCTGTGTCAGAATAGAAAAAAAAAAAAAAATTTGCCCATAAGATTTGCATTGCTAGATTCCTATTGGCTATTTCATTGGACCTGATGGAGAACTGCAGCAGAGGGCGGGTGCAATGCTAGTTTACTATTGGCTATTGCAAATTGAAATAGCCAATAGGAATCTAGCAATGCAATCCTATGGGCACATTTTTTTGTCTTCTTTTCTATTCTGACACAGCTCCGTGTCAGAATAAAGGGAAAAAAATAAAAATCACTTTCTCTCCCTGAGCGGGAGACTCCCGGAGCGCCCGGGAGAGTTTGCTGTTTGGAGATCAGTGTCCCTGGTTAGCAGGTAACCAGGGACGCTGATCTCTCTGCAAGTGGCCGGAGCCAGCCGTAAGATCAGGCTGGCTCCGCCCAGCTGTCAGAAGCAGGCTGTCGGCCGGCCATTCGGCCATTGGCCGCTTTCAGTGCGGCTCAGTCGAGCCGAGGCATATGCGTTTGGCTCGACTGAGCCGCTCGGCCAACTTCGGGAGCTGCACGAGCTATAGGAAATAGCCCGTACAGCAGTCCTTCGGTTCTACTGAACTGAAGGGGTCCTGGGGCCGAAGCTAGCCAAAGGATCGGCCAAAGCTACGGCCAGATCCTTCAGCTGCTTTGTGAATGTGAATATGTTGCCAGAATCTGTCAAAACGCCATTCTGCGGCGGGAGTTCGTCGCGAGTGGACGCGACAATGTTCGTCGGGTTTTTTTTATTATTTCTATTTATTTTTTAATGTTTTATTTTTTATGTCGTCAGTGTCGTGGACAGCGCTGGACGTCGTGATTGACGGATTACATCACTGGATCAGTTTTTGTTTTTTTTAAATAAGACTTGTCAAAAATTGTCTGTTGTTTTGTTTCCAAATAAAGGATTTTATCAAAAGTCTGGTGTTTTTTTTTTACAATTTTATTTAACCCTTTAGTGAATGGGTAGCGGTATAAGTTTCCCTTACTCATTCACAAGGGGGGGTACCATTATGTGAAGAAGGCCCCCTGCCCGCAACCCCACAACCGACGCCCCAGGGCTTGTGGCAAAGAAGTCCTTGTCCCCATCGGCACGGGGGGCGACCCTGTAAAAGCACCCTCCCAGTGCTGAGGGCATGTGACCGCTCGCTTGTCCCCCCCCCTTTCCTGCCCTGCCAGGGTCTGGTATGGAATTTGAGGGGGGACTCCACGTCCCCCCCCCCCCCCTTTTTGGGG
>NW_017306292.1:1809727-1827041 GCF_000935625.1 Nanorana parkeri | reverse complement strand
CCCCCCCCCCCCATTTTTGGGGGTGGGGGTTCTTCCTTAAAATTCCTATCAGACCTTAAGGGTCTGGTATGACTTTGAGGGGGGAACTCCACACACCTTTTTTTGTTTTGATTTTTACATGGGGTCCCTCCTAAAATTCTGACCAGACTTAAAGGGTCTGGTATTGTTTGGGAGGGGGGACAGTACACTTTTTTTTTTCTTCTCTTTAAATGTAATTTTTTTCTTTACAAATGTCAGTCTTGCTGCAGCAGGTCCTATACATTGTACAGATGTGCCACTTTACAGGCAGCTTAAGGGGACCCCCAGGCACAATATTTAAAGGAATTTGTCATTTTTATTGTTACCCTTTACGTGATGTTAAAATCACTGCTCCTTTAAAAATTGAATTTTTTTCAAGTTTTTTTTCCCCCTTTGATACATGTCCCCCAGGGCAGTACCCGGATCCCCATACACCTTTTATGGCCAATAACTTGCATATAAGCCTTCAAAATGGGGTCAATTGATTTTCAAAGTTCTAGTCCCATAGACTTGCATTGAGTTCGAGTTCGAACTTTTCCCATGTTCGAAAGTTCAAATTCAAATTCAGCCCATCACTAGTGATAATGTGATCAGTCATAGAGTCCAGGGAGAAGAGGCTGCAGGGACCAGTCTAGTAGCCCAGCAATTGCCAAGGATCAGGTTAGTAATACAGCTTTACTTGACACCCGCCCCCCCCCCCCCCTAGACTAAATGAGCACTTAACCCTTGCACTGCGGGGGTAGCCCCTGCAAGAGTGAATTTTCTATATTCCTGGAGTTCTCATCTCAAAAGTGATCACACGAATCAGGGCAACATCATCCCTGCTCTATAAATGCATGAAGTGACAGTCTGAGGGTTCTCAGGTCCATTCCGTTTTTGAACATTTGCTGTGTAAAAATGAATTCCCCCGAATGACGGGCCCTGTTGGTGGATGCTGCTGTGTTAAGTAAAATCTCTGACTTTCATTCATTCCGATATCCCTGTTAGCGCTGAACGTCCGGCTCTGATAATTACACTCCCAGCTCTGGTACTCTGCATACAGTGAAGGCTATGGGGGTTGCTTGTAGTCCACCTCCTCCATTCAGAAAATGTCTTTCACAGATGGTGTTCTGTGATTGGAGGAGGGGCGATCATGACGTTCATCCACCCTTATCCAATCATGTTTTCTGAATGGAGGAGGTAGAGTACTAGTGATTTGCATCGCCTCAACTCTGTGTACCTCACAGGATGGGGAATTACAGTGCAAAGAGCAGAGGGGATGCTGAGCCTGCAGAGGGGACCAGTGACCCCTCAGGCCATGCCTGGTCCACCATGCTGACTTGATGGGGCTCAGTACGGGAGGACTGCTCTTACCCCCTCTGTTGGCAGCCCTGGCCTATTGTTAATAAATACAGACCTGGGTGTTTTTTGTTTTAATGGAAAACCATAAATGCTACGTACATGTGCACACTGTTGGCTGAGCGCTGGTTATTGTAATGTTTTTTTCATTCTTGGTTGTTCTCTTTTCATCTCCAGAAGCTGTAGTCTCCTTCTTATCTCTCCCTGTTTTTACTTTATGACTGAATATGTACACTTCTGTATTACCATGAAACAATCACATTTAGTTTGCCGCCTAGAATATATAAAGTGCGTGGGAGGAGAGGTCTGCGATGGGTGACATCTGTTCACATGCGCTTCCTGACCCGCTCTCACTTGTCACTATAATAGGCAGCTACTTAGGAGCCGGAATTGCTCATTAACAGAACGGCATACAAAGGCTTCACAAATACTTGTAGGCACGGAAAATTGTTTTGGAATAACTTGAAAAATAATACGCTAGTCTTTCCACTTGTGTTTAGGCTTCAAGGGTTCTTTGGCATCCTTAAGTTTGTCAAAAGTTAGGAAGTTTAGGTCTTTGATTCAGCACAATGCTATTGAAAGAAGAGAAACACAAAGCTGCTTATGGCCATTAGAATTGTGCAGAACATTACAAGCCGCATAGGTCTGCATCTTGTCACTTCACAAAGTCAGAATTGAAGTCTATGTCAAGCCAAAAAGTATTATTAATGGAGAAATTGGGGAGAGATTAGAACTCAGGTCAGATTTTATTGCCATCTGGGGGCTCCATTAACCCCTTCACTCCCTAGCAAGCATTAGATATATGCAAAAACATTTTTAAATAAAAGTTACAAAAAAGGTTTCAAGTTGCCAGTGTCTCCACCGTGTGTTCCCGTCCAAAGATCTGAAAAATCTCAGGCGGCCGCAAAGGATCTTGGGGCGGGCACATGTGCAGTACAGATCTTCGGCCAGGAGAAGAGGAGAGACACAATGTAAGTCAATAGAGGCAGCGTGCACCCGCACAGACTCCGTGGGATAGGAACTGAGAGGAGTCAGCGCTGGATCAGAGACCGGCACCAGCGCTGGAGGGACAGCTAAAAACTACAGGAAAGAAGAAGATGATCGGATTAAGACCAGCATAGGAAGGGAGGGGGAGGGATATCCTTTGTTGTCACTTTAAGGTTTGTAATCAAGTAGATTTTATTACTTACGATCTATGCAAAAAATATGATTCCGTCAGACTACGAAACTGGACAAAAGCTTGGATCTATTATGCTCAATAATCTACTTTTCAATCAAGCTCCCAAAACCTTTAACTCACTACACTGGGTGAGTACGCAGAATGCGTATTGATTTAAATTTGTCGTTTTGTGTTCTAATCAATAATTGATATTCCTGTTCCAATTATTACAAATTTTCACAGATCTACCACTTCTTACAGAGTAATCCTATAAATCCTGAATTCCATATGGATCCACCAACCTTTTGGTTTCTCTGTCATCCTTCCTATTCTTCTAAAGGGATCTCTCTGTTGTATCATGATCTAAACATTGTTTGAGAGGTAACTCATCTGCCGGCCTTCACTTTCCTGCCTGCTCTGTTCATACAGGATCATGCAGACATTCACTAAGGGCTAATTCACACCAACCTCAGTGTGTTCTGGCCCGATTGGTGCCAGAACGCACTGGATCGCATTCCGGCCGGCTCACTTTGTATTGGGTTGGGAAGGGGCATGGCGTTGCATTGAAGTCAATGGCACCGCAGCCATACCCTCTGACCACAGTGCAATTGCCTGCACCAGAACGCGTGGCACATCAGTGCCTGCGTTTCAGTCTGGTGCGGTCAGAAAAGATAGTGCATGCAACATTTTTTCTGACCACATCGGACCAGAATGCAGGCATTGATGTGACCGGACCAGAACACTGGCACTGAGCTGCCACGCGTTCCAGTGCGGGCGATTGTACTGCAGCCGGAGGTCGTGGCTACGGTGCCATTGACTTCAATGCACCGCCATGCTCCATTCCCACCCCATTACAAAGTGAGCCGGACGGAATGTGATCCAGTGCATTCCGGCACCAATGGGGCCGGAAAACGCACTGGGGCTGGTGTGAACTAATCCTTAGAAAGACAAAGCTCAGGTCACAAAGCTTTACACAGAATAACGGGATTTATTTTCAGCCATGTGACAATTTTTCAAATATTAATGGATACAGCTAAAAATAGCTCTCGTTTTTTAATAATAAAATAGCTCTCATTTTCTAATAAGGATCCCTATCCTGATGTCTTTGTGAATAGAACCTGAAGAGTCTAAAAACACATGGCTGTTGCTGTGCTCTGCTCTTAGAAAACCCATACAGGCTTATTCACAAACGGGTGAAGAGTTTGGAGAAGGCAGGAGAAGTGACCAATCTAGGCCAAAATAGCTGATTTGGAAAATTTCTCCCGATCAGCTCACTTTCTTGTTCAGCTATGTTGTCCTAGATTGTTCCCTTCTCCTGCCTTCTCCAAACTCTTCACCCTTTTGTGAATAGCCCTGATAATGTTCTGTGAAACCTGCGTCAATATTATTATTTGTAAAATAAAGATTTGATATAAATAGTTAAAAAAAAGATGAAAATGTATAAACATAAACAGGTGAAATAAAATAAACCCCCAAACTATTATGATTTATCTTTAATCAATAGAGATTAAAGAGATGACAAAGTTTGTAATCTGTTTGATCATCTTTCTAATCAATAGTTTTCTGGTCCATATAGATTGTCAGATTGTCATACAGTATATCAGTATCAGAATGATTTCGTTTTTTTGTAAATTGTGCATGTGTCCATTTGAATCTTGCAGGAAGTGCTCAGATTTAATCCCGCTCTTTGTTTCTCGGTTTAAGCCAACATCTAACTGCTTGGGGACATTTTGAATTGCTTTAGTCATAACATTAAATTACCCATAATAAATTTGTCTTGCATGATGACATTTCCATTTGCCATTGTTACTCCCAGCCTAGCTGGAGAGGGATGAAACAGCCGAGGACTGACATGCAGTTCACAGGGACTGCACTAGCACTTTATGGGGTAAAACTATACATTGTATTATGGGATAAACCTATACGGTGTTTCCTGGTAACAATGCCAAGCTAATAACAGCATTCACGTTTTGTCCTGGAAATTAAAACGTGAAAGATCAAGCGCACATATTCCAGGAGTTATTCTCTGAAGGTTTGATAAATGTGCTACCCATTTTAATGAATAATTTCCTCTGTCAAAATACTGTTTGTTTAAACGTGCAGCACAGTATATATTACAACAATAATATTTCTCAGGGCTGCTCAGTTTCAATGCTTTTTTTCCCACTTCAGTCATCGCGAGGTACGCGTATTGCAATTTAGCAAGGTCAAGATGTTAGCAGCCATGTCTACTGTTATAAAACAAACACATGCACTAAATATGAAAACACAAGCACAGCTGACAATTATAGCAGTCGTCTTTATTTTTGCCTGTGGTAGAGATGATATAAAAGACGGACATCCTGGGGGAGCCATAACCAAATAATGCCTGTTGTAAAAATAAAAGAAATAAAGCTATTCATCAGAAATAAATAAAATGAAATAAATGTTGCAGTTTGCTTATTCATATCCCATATGATCTATACATGCAGCAGAAGGCTTTATAAATAATGATTTAAATATTACCTTAATGAAAGAAATACAGAGAATCCAGACTTAGGAAGCACTGTGGAAGCCAGGGAGATTTGCACCTCCTTAAACATAATAGTTTAGTAAATCGTATAGTATGTTAAAAAAAAAAAAGAAAGAAAAGAAAATACAATATTTGGTTTCTGTTTTACATAAAACAATAATTCATTTGTAAAATAGAGTGCAAACTAAGTTCAGGTTTCACATAAGGTTAGATAGATGTTACACATAAAATACATTGTCATTTACATTGAAAGGAAAGTTACATGATTTGTTATGAGTATACTTTTTCAAATTATAATAAGGGACATGTGTGCTCATATAGGGACATGTGAACACCATCCTGTGCAGCAATACAGTGGGTCCAGACCAGGGAAATGACAAATGAAAACATTGAGTTGTGCTTTAACAAAACTTTCTTGACTTGGAATACAGCTGCTGATAATGCTGGAGCTCCTTTCTGCCTTTCCCATACAGCTGGAAAAAATGCCAGTACTAGGAATTGCCTTACAGCCATCAACCAGATTCACACCTACCCTGAAAGCTTGAATGTGATTGGTGGTACAGGAAGCAGAGAAACAGGAAGTTACACAGTACAGGTTTCAGGACGTACACTTCTACTACCCTCCTACTGATCCTGTTAGATGGTCTGCAAATCATTATTATAAAAAATTCATATCAGGGTAACCCAAGTGAACATTCTGACTGTGGTACAGTTGCTGTGTTTGCTTAATAGCATTAGTAGAAAATAGCTTTTTACCTCGTTATAGATGAATATTCCTAACTGGGTGACAGTCATTCTGCTGAACTCTGAGATAAAGTCTATACATTGTAATAAACCCATACTATTGCTTATGTGTTGCTTATAGTCTGGGTCTCTGTTCCTTTCATATAAAGTTGTGCAGCTGCATACATCTAATAGGATTCACTGATTTGTATCTGCCATTCTAATAAAGGAGAATCCTTTTTCAACCAATAGAAAACTGTCCAATGGCAATAATAAGGTTTGGTATAAATCTGAGGATCTGCACACTTGCAGAAAGACTCTCACTTCTGTTGCTCAAGTTTCCTTACATTTGCTGTAAACAACATTCACATTTTCCCTGCTACACTATAAAATACCAGGAATCTTGCCAATTAAATGTGCAACAGATCTGGGTGAATCCAAGCCGGTAAATGTTTCTGAGCTCCAACCCCAGAATGTTATTCCAATAAGCTGTTGGAACAGTTTGATCCCTAAATACAATTAATCATATATTTTGTCACAGTGTTTGAAGGTAGGCCAGCTACTAATACATAAATGAGCAGATTTCTTAAACTCAGGACAGTTTATCATCTGTGCCATGGGATTAAAAAGAAATCACAGGGTCGCTTAGTAAAATTCTGATGGGACACCCTTCAGTGGTAGGTGGCCTGTAGTGCACCATCTGTTTACCCCCTAAAAAACATTGTTGGTCGGAGATAGACAGTCTATAATGCACCCCTATTTACACTCCCTATACACAAGCCTATACAATTTGTGGACAGAGGTGAGCAGCCCACATTTCAGCCCAATGGGCATCATATTTATACTAGTGAGCACTGCTGGCCACTGTAATTGACCCTAAAGAATGGTAGCCAAGAAATCTGAATCAGTCACTCTGCAGTCTATGGGTGTGGGCAGGCCCCCTTGATGTCTACGCTTCCTCCTCATTGATCACTCATGTATTGACTCTGTGCTGTGTACCAATGAATAAGAACTTTACAGTGAACCAAAAATAAGCTGGTTCAGACAGGTGGATTCATGTGCACACAAAAAAACACCTTCCAACTCTTAGCCAGCAATTTCACCGCTCCATTTCAGGACTGGGATTGGATCCCTAATGCACCTAATGAAAAGCTACTATTGGTTTATGGGGGCGAAGCTTTTTTTCTGTCCCTGCAAAGGAGGAATGGCAACACATATGTCCCATTTTTTTTATTTTTTTATTTATTCAACATATCTGCAGCTGTTGGAGCAAAGGGGGCCGGTAATCAGAATATATATATTTTTTTTTGCTGTTGCTGTTTTCCTGAAATTATGCTGCACATATAGTATTTGGCCAGTTTTAAAATTCTTCTCTAAAGCACAATACAGAAAGACCCCTTTCACATGGGTGTTTGGATTTTCCTAATCAAAAACATACTGCAATACATTCCTATGGGTGGCCAGATGTAAGTGGATGTACATCTGCCTATATCAACCCACTTCTGGGACTGTTTAGGTCCATCGGACCAAACACAAAAAGTTTGCATCCAGGTGAGCTTTAATGACCTAATATACAATATATAGGCAGATGCAAGTCTGTTTACATCCATCCATAGTAATTACGTGGGTCTGTTTTCCTCCATCCCAAGATGGAGGAAAAAGCAGTACGGGCCTGGATGTCACATTCTGACCTTTCTCAGCAGGGGATCTGTCTAGGATTCAGTGTTGAAACGGAACAGACAGAGCCTAAGGGCAAACATCCCACAATGACCACAATCCTCCACTCAAATTTGCTACTGTTCATCCCTCTCCCGCAGATATTTTAGGGCTCAGATACTGGCCTATATAATAAATGCAAACTCCATAATAAATGTGAATACTTTACTGATACATTAAATCAAAGACTGATGTACCACTCCAATATTACTAATAGTAATAAGCTCCCCTTCTTTTGTAACTCCCAGTGGATCCTAACAATACTGCTAATTAATTTAGTAACTTTGTATAGAAGACCTCAGCATTAGAAAAGTGGTAGAGGCCTTGTCTTTTAAAAAAGGAATTGCAGTTTGGGAAAAAACATTCACACGGTAACCTGGAAAGCAAGTGAACATGCTACAATAGTACTCTAAATAAAGATCGAATTGAGAACACCTACATGCATATATATTATTGTAATTATTCATAGTCTCACTTTAAAGTGGTGTTAGAAATGGGACATATTTCATATTTTAATTAACTTGCATTGGATTCTAGTGCCCCCTAGTGTTTCTGAAGCAAGGAGTGACTTGAGAAGCCACAATTTCCTTTGCTTGAATTCTTGTGGACACTAAAAATAGTGTACAGATTGTGAGATGCTGACTTTACATTCAAAATGTATTGCTTTTGTAATATTGATTTAAGATTTTATATATATACTGAGTGGCCAGATTATTATGACCACCCCATCAGTATTTCATCGGGCCACGAGATGACTCCACGAGATGACTTCGTTGGGCCGCCTCGTGACTCCACGAGATGTTGAAAGGTGATGCGAGGAATCTGACACTGCACTGTTACCCTTCTGTTGTCTTGTACCAGTCTTGCCACTCTCCGTTCTGCCCTAACAATGACTAGTCACTGACGGCCACAATTCGCACGTTCAGACCCAGATTTTCAGCTGACAAGAAAAGCTTTAAGAAAAGTCTTCATGTCTTTAGTCTTTCATAGACATATACATAACAGTAAATGCAGCCTAAGGGCACCTAGAAATATCAGTGCCCAAGTTGGCGATATCCCAGAAGACATGGATCCTATAAGATAATGAACAAGTATTTGGTAATGACATATTTTAGCAGCATGAAATCTTGACAGATCTCATGACAAATGACCTGTGTTAACATGGTATCTCAAAGGGATTTTCTGTCCATATAAACATAGAAACAATGGTACACTAAGAGAAGCATAGCTTTAGAATGAAGTTAGTGACTAAACAGCAATATTAAGTGGAATGTATATCCTTAGAAATACTAATGAGAGTAGAGGTCAGGAAGCTAGAAAAATATTTGTTATTATGACCTCAATGTAATCCCCAATCCAAGTATCTCTCCTAAGGGAGCAGCATATTATCATCCACCTGCCTCTGACAGTAATATTCAGCCAATGGCATGTCATGCTGAAATCAGGAACATAACTATACTGATGTATAACTAATTAATCCGTGTTGTGTGGTTAAATGTATGTGAAGCTCAAACCAGCTGTTGGCTGGTCATTTGACATTTGTGAATTGACACTCTTGGAAGGGGAAATGTACTAGAATAGAAGACTGGAAATCATTCTGAATCCAACCATCTGTTCTTAGTGTATACGTGTTTTCTATATAAGCTTACAAAAATATCGACATGTGCTCATCTGTATGACGGCTGCCAATCACTTCTAGCAACACCAGCTGGTTGATGAACATACATACATGTCATGTAAAATAATAGGATGTATTCCTCCTACAAGTGTACAGGTAATCTTATCTCCTCTTGTGCTACTCTAGTACCTGGAAAAGTAGTACTTGTACCTGTACCATGTACGGGACCTTGGTATCTGTGCATCCCTAATTTTAAGGTCTAACTCCTGAGTTTAGTGTCACTTTAATATGCCAAATTTAATTTGTTCACCATTACGTTTCCTTTATACTAGCTTTATGAAATAGCAAATAAGATAATTAGGAGATAAGATACAGTTTTCAGTGTGGAATAACACTTTTGTTAACTTAACAATACATTTTCATAGTTATCTGAAAGATATGGAAAAGAGGGACAGCTGAGGAGGAAAGAGGGGCAGGGGGAGTTGGTTCCAAAAGAGTGTATAGAAATGTCACCAGCACACCAATGATCAATGAAATAAGTGAAAGTCCATTTATTGCAGGAAAATCGCCATTCAAACACTAATGATGTTCCTGCAATAAATGGACTTTCACTTATTTCATTGATCATTGGTGTGCTGGTGACATTTCTATACATTCAGTTTTTTCACTGTGCCATCCGTGGTCGCTGCAAGCACCCACCTGTATATCAGGTATTCCTATCCGGCAAGGAGTGCAAGAAGATACTTGTTCTACTTCCCAAAAGAGTGACAGTTGAGAGGTTTGTTATATGGAGTTAAGCGGAGTGTTGACTTCATCAGTGTGCTGTCCTGCACTGTCCAATTAGTAGGTTGGGGATGGGTACTCAGCTGCAATAGAATTAAGGGACCTGGTTATACTTTCTGCAAAGGGTACCTGTATCACAGGACCTGAGTTATAGAGCCTTTGGCAAGTTAGATGTAAGAAATGCACATATACATGTACAGTATTTTAACAGTGTTTTATAAGATTGTCTGGAGTTACACTTTAAACAATGAAAATAAGAGTTGCCAATGAAGATCTACACAAACACATTATAGAATTATGTGCAGATCACACTATGAAGTGAAAGCTAAACTGTGCAATCAGAATAAGCACTGTGTAGAAGGACCTACTCAGGTAATTCCTGTGATCATTTAATGCATGATTTACAACTCAGCATCTGTTAGGTTAAAGTAAAAGGTGTCACCATTACTGCATGGGGAGTGCAAAGTGAATGATCAAACTGACAGTTTAGAAAGTGTTTGATGAAGAGACTTTGCTTGGGGATTTTCTGTTGACTTTAGCTCCACAGTGCATGGTCTTTTCCTTTATAAATTATGGATGTATGTGGTTCTGACTACTACTGTTGGTGTAACATTTCAAGGGACTGTCCCATACTGTACACACACACCTCCAGCCTGCACCCCACGGAAGCTGAGTGATTGTCCCAGTCTGTCCACTGCAAACCTTTGTTTCTGCTGAAAATGATGGACGATGTGGCGGACCTTTACAGTAGACACTTTGAATAACATGTTATTTTTCTCTCTCTCAATTTTGGTTGCTGCTGATTGATGTCACTTCAAGAGCCGAGACTTACCAAAGTGCAACATATGACATGCGAGTTTATGTTTCTGAGGCTGCAAACTGACAATATTATTCCTAATGAATGCACAAAGGGCAAGGCCGACATAAAAATGTTTCTTCATTCCCTGGAATTGAGCTTAAACTGTGATTTATATGGACAAATACTCCCCGGAGCCAATTGGTCTGCATTTTGGCAAGAAATAAATTTTACTGTAATACAAAGGACAATATGTGGATTGTTCACCATTTCAGCCAAAAAATAGGGTAGTGCTGTATACAGCTGGTGGACAAAACAAGTCAGTATGAACTTAGCTTAAAGGGGAACTCTTGCCTCATGGAAATGCAGGACATAATTTTAATTAAGTAGGGCTGAAACCCCTACATAATATACATTATGGCCCATTTACACTGTTACCTCCTTCCTTTGCAAAGAGGGAGAACAGCCAATAGGAATCCCTTAACATAGCACACCCAGTATCTGTTCTCTTCCCTCTCCGCTATGTTATGCTAATCAAAAGCACGGCTTGCCAGAGCAAAGTATGAGACTTTCTTATTGCATCCTGTGGCTCTGATTTTCCATTTTTTTTCACAATCAGATTGTAACTTTAGATTTACCAACATCTATATAGCTTGATGATTACCCAAATGGATTGTTTGAAGAAGCTTGTTGAGGGTAAATCTAAAGGAGATTGTACAATGGGACAGGGCCAGATTTAAAGTGGCCCACATAAGAGTTTTATCACCTCAATCACGAGTGAGGACAGAGGAATTGAAGGCGCAGTCTGCTTTCGGCCGTTCGCCCGTGGAGAAGGAGATCGCGGCCATCTTGAATGAATGCAGACGCGGTCCTGTGTGCTGTGTGCGGCGGTGGAAGATGGCGGACACAGGTACTCATTTTAGACATCTGAGCATTTGCACGAGTACGAGTACTCATGCAAATACTCGGTATCGCGGCCGATACCGATGCTTGTATCGGTGCATCCCTACCTATAACCCAAAAGTGGGTCGCAACCCCTTCTCCAGTGTGTCATCACGTCCTTAAAAGAGAATTATGATGCAAGTGATTTTCACTCAGTCTCATAATCTGAGCCAACCTGTGACAATGAAACTGTCACAGGTCAGCTCAGTAGATCGGGAAGTGAGCGAACACATACTCGATCTATTCCTGCAGAGAGCTGTGACTGTCACTCACAGCTCCCTGCAGGGATCCCCCCCCCCTGTCCGATCCTCCAGCCCTGACTGGCAGAACGGACGGTGGAGGGGGCGGGCACAGCTGGCTCTGCCTCTGGATAGGCAGAGCCAGCTGTCAATCCCGCAGCTGGGTGGATCTCAACATCAATGTCGGGATCTGTTCCGGCTGCGGCGTCTCAGTATACCGAGAGCTGTAGCTCGCGGTATACTGAGCTTTGGGTGACGGGAGAACGCTAGTTTGTGTTCTCCCCTGACCCATAGGAGAACTATGGGGAAAAGCCCTGACCCCATAGTTCTCCTTTAAGCTCTGCTGCCCCATTCAGCAGTAAGCCAGAGCAGGGATGCATTGTAGCAGCTTGCGGGAGACTTCCTATGAAGTGAAACAGTCCCCTCTCTCCTGGGGCCCCCCGGACCCCCTGCTGAATTGATAGGGCCCGGGGACAGAGGGGACTATTCCACCTCTCTTGGCCCGCGTATTGATATCGGGAGCAGCGGCTCCTGATAATTAGGTTAAAGTTCAGGCTGCACTGTCCTCCTCAGTGCAGCAGATAGATATCAATGCGTCCCAGCGCGTATCGCATAAACAAAGCTTCCCCACATTCCTGGGTGGGAGGGGGCGTGGTGGTGCCATTCATGTCAATGGCACCACCGACACGCCTCCCGCCCACAGTGCGATCGCCCGCACTGGAATGCAGGGCATTATGGTGCCACGCGTTCCGATGTGGGAGTTCGCACTGTGGGCAGTAGGTGTGGCGGCGGAGCCATTGACTTGAATGGCACCACAATGCCCCCCCCCCGACGCCCCAAAATGCAGGAAAGCTTTGTTTATGCCCGTAGTTCTCAACTGGTGGGTTGTGTCCTTTAAAGGTAATCTATGTGCCCAGACAAAACCACATAACACATAAAACCACAAGTCACTAATATAAAGATATAATAATGAAAACAAAATGTGAATTTTTATAGGTTCTCCTAAATGAATATGTTGCATATTTGATAATTCTGTTTTGGTTAGGTTTTTTTTGTAAGAAGAACATAGTCATTGTAATTCATCTACTACTGTATCTGTAAAACACACAGACAATCCAAGCCAGATGATAAACTAAGACCGAATTTAGAGACCTCCAGAAGGCTGAGACAGAACACGGCCCTCAGAGGTTACACAGAGAATGTCTCACTGAACTCCCACTTCCACATCTCTCCTACCGAGGAAGGATGTGGACTGGCAGCGCTCCCATCACAAAACCAGGACTGCATCTGTTTTATTTTCTTAAACTAGCATGACACATGGAGAAATGAAGGGGAAAAGGAAAATACAGTACAGGATTTTATTCCTCAGAATTTAGTGTACAACCAGGCACAGATGGAAGAATCTACTTTGTATGTGTTGAAAAAGGCTGTTAAAAAGGCATAAACTTATGGTTTTGGATGTTTTACTTGTTTATCAGGGCCCGGCCCCCCATGTCGTTAAATGGGGACTGCAGGTGCTCACCCATTTTATGCTGATTACAGAGATGCAAAAATAGCCAAGTACATTTTTGATTGCTTGGAAATAGGAAGACAGTAAAAACATATAGCACAACACACTGAACTTGAAACTGCCATCTTGCTATACACATACTAAACTACCTTTCAAACACTACCAACATTTGTCTGCTGTGCATGAGCTGCATCTGCCATCATGCTTTCTCTATCACACCATGTGTTTATTTCAACTTATGGGAACCGCTTAGCGAGGGGCAGGCTTTGCCATCCCTACATAGGTATGGCAGTGTTAGCATGGCACTTTAGCTAAGGCACAACCAAGAAAACAACAGATCACCACTTCAAGCAGTCCGCAAGCGTACCTGTATTTCTCCTCGTAGCTCTCAGTTTCACAGGCTACTTCCCACCCTCTTCACCCTGCAATATTCTTTCTAACATTCCTTCTCACTATAGTGCCCTCTGTTTTTAAACTTTCACTCCTTTACCCACCCTCCCCATTGCACAGCTTATACATATCACCCTCACTCCTTCCTTTGCCTATTGTTACACTCATCACCTTCTGCTCTTCTGAACACAAATTATGCCATAAACTCCAAGAAACTGGGGCATTTGTCCTCATATAAATCTTGCACCCATCTTACCTCCCTCATCCTCCTGCTTCTCTTAACTTATGGTTAACTATATCTCCCCCTAACCCTGGCCCTCCACCATCTAACTGTCAACTCCTTTACCAGCACCCTTTTCTCTCTGGCAGCAGCTGCAACCCACACTCTCTCATTTTGATTCCACAAGTCCCCCACACAGACACACACACACAGAGGCAGCTCTAGACTTTGCGAGGCCTGAAACTGAAAACATGAGGCCCCACTCACAACCATAATGGAAAATTGATGGCTGTGTGGGGTTTTAGGAGGCCGTGGGTCTCATTAGACTGTGCTTTTTATTTTTTTTAAACTTTTTTTATTTTTTTGTATTTTTCATTTTAGTTGAACTTTATTTCTTTATTTTTTTTGCATTTTTTATTTTTAAATTATTTAATATTTTTAACCTTTTTAAAAAAAATTTGTATTTTCCATTTTAGTTTATTTAACTTTATTTTTTAAATTTTTTTGCATTTTTACTTTTTATTTATTTCATTTTTTTTTACTTTTTTTAAAAATTTGTATTTTTAGTTAATTTAACTTTATTTTTTTAAAACTTTTATTAAAATTAATTGGTCTGAGGAATAGCCAGGCTGCTATTGGATATTTCAAAATGCAATAGCTAATAACAGGCTGGCTATTGCACCCACCCACTGCCTGCTGTCAATCAGCAGAGAAGGGACCTGAAGGAGAAAGTTGTCCACCAGGTCCTCTTCTGCTGATTGACAGAAGGCAGTGTGCAAGTGCAATAGCCAGCCTGTTAGTGGCTTCTGCAATTTAAAAGAGCCAATATCAGGCTGACTATTCCTGCCAGCTGCTGGAATTGGGACGATCGCGGCTGGCAGTAGAAGCACAGCACGGAGGGGTGAGTAGACGGGACAGGGGACGGAAACTCAAAGACTATCAGAGGTTTCTCCTTACAGGCTGTAATCGGTAGACATGTGCGATTCGTTTAGTTCCGAATCGAAATTCGGACGAATTTGCGGAACTTCGGAGATTCGGATGCATCCGAATTCCGAATTACAGCTAATTCCAGCTAAATACAGCTACAGCGGAATCCGAATCCCCGATTTCCCAAAATTTGTTAGCGGTAGTCCGGTTGAAATTTCGTCTATTGGATGAAATTTTTTTAAACAGCAAAGTGACAGAAAAAAAAATGTTGTTTTTTTTTTACAGTCTGCAGAAGATGAAAAAAAAAAAAAAAGCATGAGGTTCCCCCCCAATTCATACCAGTTAGGAGGGACCCTCCCCCAAGTTAAAACAAAAAAAGTGTGTGGAATATTAAGGGGGAACCCCAGCCCCAAAAACTGGGGGGGGAACGTGGGGTCCCCCCTAACAGTCCTACCAGACCCTTGACCCGAGCACTGGCCCGGCAGGGCAGGAAAGGGCAGAGGTTGCAGTGCCGTCCGTCCGTTTTTTTACTACGGGCGGACGGCAAGAGGTTAATTGAAAAAAAACAAAGACTCAATTCATCAACTCCATCGATGTAATCCAGCGTCAATCACGATGCACGACCCCCGCCGACCCGCCGAAATAAAAAAAAGTCCCGCCGCACGACGAACACCCGAACCCGGCGAAAACTCGCCGCAAAATTACATCCAGCCCGAATGTCAACAGATGGGCGTAGAGAGCCAAAATATGCAAAATCCGAATCAAAACGAAACTAAACTAAACAAATTTTTTGCTGGTGCACATGTCTAGTAATTGGCTGCCTGTTCCCTCTGACCAGTGGCGGACCTAAGGAACAAAGGGCCCTGGTGCAAGATTTTTTTTGCCCCCCCCCCAAAAAAAACCCCACAAATACAGCGCTCTCCTTCCGCAGCGCTCGGCCGGCTTTTGAGGCTACGGTGCGCGCGCACCGCCTGCACCGGCGGTAGTTCCGCCACTGCCTCTGACACATATCGCTGCAGCCGATTACAGACTGTTAGGAGGAATCTCCAACAGTCTGTGAGTCAGCAGTGGGGAGACTTATCTGCGGGGACGGTCCTGACATTTCTCCGCCCTTCGGAGGTGACAGGAGTCCCTAATGCTGCTGTGCGCAGACAGCATTAGGCAGAGGCGAAGCTAGACATTCCGTCACCCAGGGCAAAGACTCAGAGTTGCCCCCCCCTTCCTGGGAGAAGTTCTCCATCCACCCACCCCTGCCCCCACACTTCTCAGCTCACTGCTTTCGTCACGGTAGTGCCCCTCCTGATCCACCGCAGAGGTAAGGCTTCAAATCCCCTCATTCTGCAGTGCTGCTTTGTTAATTAAAGAGCCACTTCTGAGCTCCTTTCTATTTTCCCAGCAGTACCCCTTCTAATCTGTCATAAAGGAGGGACTTGAATGAAGTGATTTCAAGCCTCACCTCCATGGTGGATCAGGAGGGGCGCCACCGCACCAAAAGTAGTGAGCACAGACATGGCTCTAAAGATACTGATCCGCCACAGAGGTGAGCCTTAAAATCGCTTCATACAAGCCTCTCCTCTGTGGCACAGCTGGGCTTTTCTGAATGCTGCAGAGCAGAAGGAAGGCTTGAAATAGCCTCATAAAGTGTCGTTCATGAATTGCCCTGTTGATCGCTATACATGGAACTATACACATGATGTAGATGACTGTCAGAAAGGCTTTTCATAGGTGAAATCACATACAGCTCAGTAGCAAGGAACGTAGAACTCAGTAGTAAAGAGCGCACTGTTCAGTAGCATAGAACGCAGAGCACGGTACTAAAGAACACAGAGTGTGGTGAGGAAAGAACGCAGAGTGTGGTAGTGAAAGAACGCAATGCACTGTAGTAAAGAATGCAAAGCGCGGCAATAAAGAACACAGAGCATGGTAGTAAAGAGCACGGTACTAAAGAACGCAGAGCTAAACAACCCAGAGCACGGTACTAAAGAGCGCAAAGCACCGTATAAAGAGCACAGAGCATGGTAATAAAGAACGCAGAGCACGGTACTAAAGAACGCAGAGCATGGTAGTAAAAGTTTGCAGAGCACAGTACAAAAGAACGCAGAACTGTTCTATTACAATACTTCTACACAATACTTGGCACCTGGAACATTATATAAAGACAAAATCAATATAATTCTCAGCTTAACGATATTTGTTTCTATAAATAAAAAAAAAATTCTCTCCTCTGTCATATTGTTCCTCAAAACATATTTGCCTCACACATTTTCATATACAATCAATGTGTGTAATGCAATGAATTGTGAAATATTTTACTCACCACTTTAAGACATTAGAGTCACAGGTCATTTGCTTTGCTTTTGGCCTGCTTCGCTTGTGCGCCTCAGGGGTTCAACTTGGGGGGGGGGGGGGGGACAGTCCAATAC
>NW_017306292.1:1797349-1809540 GCF_000935625.1 Nanorana parkeri | reverse complement strand
TCACCGGGGGGGGGGGGGGAGGGAGCATTCACAACTCCAGCCCCAGCCCTTCATCTGCGTCTGGTGCCATCTCTTGTTTGCCTCCCTCAGATCCAGTACCACTGCTGGCTGCTGTGGGGGCGGCTGTATGATCGGAGCGGGCTCTCTCCTGTCTGTGTGTGCAGGAGCTGCATCCTCGACGGCGGGTAGTGGCGGAATGCCAGGGTCTGGTTGATGCGACCCCGGTAGTTCCGCCCGTGCTAGCAGAGGCCATAAGCAGTGGCAGAATGATCACTCTGCCCTCTGTAACAACCCCTTTCCTTTCTCTGACCACAACCTTATCAGTTTCACACTCTCCCTGTCTTCAATACCCTATCCTTCCACACAGCAAACAGTTACCCATAGAAACCTTCACCACTTCAACCTTTCTCTTCTCTCTAAAACACAATCTTACCCCTACCCTGTCCTGCCATGCCCTGGCCACCAGGGCTACAGCAGCTCCCTGGACATGTTCAAGGGACATAGCCACTTTCTTCAGTGAATGCAGTGTAAAACCAAATCACTGCAAAACTTCACCCTTTACAAATCTGCCCTCCTAAAATGCACCCTCTCATCCAGTCTTTGTCATCCCCCACCCATAGTTGTATGCACTGTCATTCTTTTAAATTGGTTTCTTGGATTATAAATGCCATTCACCTTAAGGCCGGTTGATACCACAATGCAATGCGTGTACGCTGTCTGCCTTGACTTGCTTTGCACAGCACTGTGTTAAATAACCCATTTAAAATGAATGGGCAAAACGAACCAAAGCATACACAAAGCAGGTTGTTTTTTTTCGCAGAGCAGGGATATGTGGTGAGGTCAGTGGCAGGTGAGGCACCCCCCGGCCCGGCCTGGCCCAGTCACGAGCTATGTGTTTATCTGCTGGCGGCAGCTGCAGGCACTGCAACTTTGGTAGTTCCACCACTATATAGAGGACTACAAATCCCAGCAATACATTATATAACAATGCAGAATCCCAGCACTTGTGTACACACAAAAACAATTGTCAGTGCATTAGGTATACATTCTTGGTAATAAATTCAAACAATAGCCAAGAACTAATACTTGAAGAACAAAAATACCAAATAGGAATACAAATGACACACACCAACATTACGTTATGTAGTAAAACAAACTAAAAAGTTAAACATCTTCTTATAATGACCTTACCTTAAACATGAGATTATATTTTGGAGGCAGTACAATAAATCTAAATTATCCAACAGTGTAATGGCTTAGCAGATAGACAATTGATGAACTGTGTGCCAAAAAAGTCCAAAGTATTATCTTTTTTCCTAAAATGATATATTAAGAGATTCTGTCTCTGTAGCAATGTGATCTGCCTGGTGACATCACAGTGGTCTGTGAGGCCAGTTCTTCTTACATGAGACAAGGCAGGAAGTCTTTAGATTATATGTACGCAGGTAATTTATGATGTTTCATGTATTACATTAATGAAGAATATTCTTTCAGCAATGATATATGTAAATGTATTTTCTTAGTTCAGCTGAATGCTGTAGCACATCATAAAACAGAATGTATTGAACATAAAACACAAGCAGTTGTCCTGTGTAATTTATTTTATTATGCTTGATAGAAAAAAAAATCATCAGTCCAGTTGAAGAAAAAAAATCATCAGTCCAGTTGAAGAAAAAATAATCAGTCCATTTGAAGAAAAAAATCATCAGTTCAGTTGAACCTTCTGGCCAAGCTACTGTTTACCAGAGATGAAGATGGTGCTGGAGTTGTTTGCACACTGCAAGAACATTTGCACTTGGATGATATGAGCAAGTATCTTATTTAATAGCTCTACAAGAAAAAAATGTTTCCAGGTCAAATTGGAGAATCAGATCTGACCGCCATTTTACAATTATAGCCAGTTTAAAAGTCAAGTTGGAATTGAAACGTAACCCTTGAGAAGCATATAAAGAGTAGCACCAGCCTACTGAATAGTTCAGGTTTTCATCTATGCATTGCTGTAGTGCTGTAGTGTAGACTTTTCACAGCATCCAAGCAGAGATTTAGTGGTTTCTATTGGCTGGCTGTGGCTATGAATTGAATTAATCTCCACACAAACTTTTTATGACTGGGTATTTGTTCCTTAGAAGAATAAGAACAGAGCTTCCACAAAGTTGTATTAAAGATTGCAGGGATCTCAAGTCTCCCTGATGTTCAGGGAGTCTCCCTCTATTAGATAGCGGCTCCCTGACATCCACGAGAAACGGGAAACCTTTCCGGTAAGATATCAGTGGGTAAGGTTTCAGAATGAGGCTTGCCTCCTGGAGGAAGGTCATGTGATCTCTAGAGTAGCCTCAGAAGGAGGCTTGGCTCTCAGAAGGAAGAAGCTACTTGCTGCACAGAGAGGGCGGATATAGACTACTATTGAGAGCAGGTACAGTCACTGCTGCAGGGTTGAGAGAGTGTCGTTAACCCTTTGTGGATAATATAGAATCAATTATATGTCCTAGTTGTCTAGTTATAGCGAACATTTATTTCATCTGCCCATAGCAACTAGTCAACTGTGTATCAGGGACTTTACTCCTCAGCGGGTTTTTTTCAAGTACCCAGAAAGGGCACCTCCCTGAAATGAGACGGGCACCTCCCTGAAATAAGGTTTTGCAGGTTGGGATGTCTGAGATTGTAGAGAACAACCTGGTGATTTGAGTCTGGATGGAAGAAACAACTCAGTACTAGCAACAGGGACAGATTTCTTCATAGCAAACACAGACCATGGAATATGGTAGGATTGCACACAACTACCCTGATATCACATGGCTGAGTACCAGTCACACATTCTGTGTATAATACAGGGTTTCAGACTAGCAAAAGACTCACCACTCCAATTTCAAAAGACTGCAGATCTATACAGACATCAGGTGCAGGCTACAATATCTCTCCAATCAGCCGCACGAAACCAAGGTCCACAAAAATCCAACTTTATTGTTGTAATTTCCATGCAAAGTTCAAAATATAAGGTCTGCCCCACCATAGTATCTCTCCCACTCTATGATTAAGCCCAAGTGGTGAAACAAGTGAGAGGCATTGGAGTGAAAGAGATACTATGGTGGTGTAGACCTTATATTTTGAACTTTGCATGGAATTTACAACAATAAAGTTGGATTTTTATGTACCTTGGTTTCGTGCGGCTGATTGGAGAGACAGGGTTTAAGACTACTACCTCCTGCCAGTGCATTCTGTCCAGATCCTCATTGTTGCTTCTGCATATTGTGCATTTTAAATGGTTTCCCACTCATACACCAAAAAACAAACTGGTATAACAGTAGAGTGATATTTTTCCTACTTTTTAGCTATAAGTTCTAGGTATACTGACACAGTCAATTAGGAGACTGTCCCTTTAGCCTCAGCTGTAATTTGCCTTGTGTGGCTAGGAAACTGTGTTATCAACCAACTTGCAAAGGAGGTGGGCAGCAAACAACAGTTGGTCTAGGGGGCAGAACATATAAATCTGTTTATACTAAACACAATCTGTGGTCTATACGGACCTGCTTTTGTGCATCATCTGCAGCAGGATAGAGAGATCGAAGGGTCAAGCTTATGGATTCTCTCTAGGACCATATAGGTTTTCTGTAAGAGCTGTAAACATGTCTTGAGTTTTAGTCAGATAATCTGCTACTAACGAAGCCTGGTAACAAATATATGAACCCATTTCTTGGTAAAGGACCTGCAGAAGTATAAGATTTGGATAACATGCTAAAGTTCATTGAAGGGTGGGGTGTGTTTTTTCTAGTCTCGCCTAGAGATAAGGTATCCTTTGTCCCGAAATCCTCCCAAAAAACACACAAAAAACCCCCAGCCCTTTCCCTATCTAGCACAAGTAGTTCTTCCTCTGGAGGAGAGACAAAAAATTATGATAACCAAATAATTCTGTAAGGGCTGGATTAATTTTCAGTTGTACCATATGCCATAACCATATTAAACAATAGGTTATTGGAATAGTGGTGCTACAATGGTAATTTGTAAGCACATAAAACCCTTCAATTTATACAGTTCAATTACAGAGGATTTCAACAGGATTCACAACAGGGCCTGTCTTCTTGCATTGATGGTGGCTAATTGAGCAGTTTGTGCAGCTTTGAGAAGGTTATAGAGGTAGAAAAAGCTCACCTAAACTTTTGTGATAGTAAGTGATTAATTTTTAAAAGTTCCACCGATACTGTTCACACAGCACTAGCGAGCCTGAATGCTGCTGATGAGTATAGGAATTTCCAATACTTGTCAGCACCATCTAGGGCAGACTTGGCATTTTAGAGTCTGTGGGCCATATCCAGCCCTTTGGCTGTCCCTGTCTTGCCTGCAGTCACATGTGACACTCACGGACCAACCACCAACATGCGTTTGGTTATGGCTTGCTCCACTACAAGCCATAGCCCAGCGCAGGTCAGCGATCGGTCCATTCCTGGCCTATCATTGTCTTCAATGGTTGGTTGCTAGGACCGCTGGCATTCTAGCTACCAACGATGTCAGGGGTCCTCCTCCTAATGGCTGGCATCCTGCGCTGGAGGAGTTTCATGCAGGAAGCTTTGGCAGGAGTCTGGGAGCATATTCCAGAGTATGCAGTGCAGTGTAATAGATGTTAAAATAAGTTGCACTGGAGGGGGGTCAAGGAAACTGTTGGCTGTGTAGTTGCTACTGTAGTGGTATGTCACTTGCTGTCCCTGCTGGTCTTATACTGTAGTGTTCCAGACTAAAAGGGCCAAATGAAAAACTGGCACTGTTCTGGAGGGCCAAACCAATAGGTGCTATTGGTTCAGCCTTCCACAACAGTCCCAGTTTCTCATTTGGCCCCTTGAAAAAATGAATTTAACACCCCTGATCTATGGGCACTAGTGCCTTAAAGAAGAACTATGGGGTCAGTGTTCGGAGCGGGGAGAGGGGAATCCAGCCCCTCCCCCTGTCACGGCAGAGAGTCGTGACAGGATCGAGAGTCACAGGTCGGCTAGAACTATGAGGTGAGTGAAAAGCACTCACCTCATAGTTCTCCTTTAACATTTATATATGAACCCCTTAGTGATTTTTTTGTACTAAATAGGAAGGTTTCCCATTCCATAGAGAGGTGGATATATCAGGATTAGAAATTGGAAAGGGAATAACTCTAAAGTAATATACAATTCTAGAACCATTTTTATTGTCAAAGCCTACCAATTGCCCTCACTGTAGAAGTCATCCTATCATGTGCAAGCAAACTTTTTTTATTTTAATTTTCCTTGGGTATTCTTTGCAAAGTTAATTTTCACTTTATTTCACCTTATTTCCGCTGGTTACATGGAGTAGTGCCAAACCAGCTCATGCCTGCACTGGCTGCTGAAAAGGATGGGTGAGCCTAGTATAGGCTTTGGAGGCATATAAGAACTTATTGCCAGAATAACCAAAAACTTAAATTGTACTCAGGCAAAATCAACGGTAAAATCAAAATCTTTTTTTGATATGGGGATTGAGCCAGTCTGATATGATCCCTAGTTTAAGCAAACTGGTTTGCACATTACAAAATGCAAGTTTTTACCACGGTACCCAAATTAATTTCCTTTTTTTTCTGTTTTTAATGCGTTATTCTGAGTTGCAGTAAACTGGATTGCCAAAACACTTATTAGAACTACGCTATTGTTTTCCTGCCGGGTGCGGAGTTCCCACTTTTCTATGTTGGAAGGTCTCTGAACCTTGCTATGTATTCCAAAGTCTCTACCACTTCAGCGCCCAGTTTCACTGCCTTACCATACTTTAATTACCGCGATCAGCGGGGATTCCCTGTATTTTTTCTCAGCCTGGGAACGAGAATTGGGGATCTCCCTCTCGGAGGATGACCGTCGCAAGTGCCTGTGCTTTACACATAAGCTTTGTATAGCTACATACGCGCAGGAACGGAATTTCAAGCTGCTGACCAGATGGTACAGGTCCCCGGTTAGAATGCACCAGATCTCCTCCACATATCCGGAGTGAGTTTTGTACCATATTTACAGTAGTAGCGCTCTCAATCTATTCTGTTTTATGTTGGTTATCACAGGGTTCCTCCCCCTGATTTACATAGCGCTTGCACACTCTTCTTTTAAAACCTGTGTCCATTTCTCTAGAAGCTGTTGCCCCATGTAGTGCACTCTTCCATTTTTTTTATTGTTTTAGTTATCCACCTATAGGTGGGGTACAGTCAGTCCTGCCTTCCCAGGCCTGGTCCCCAACCTGCCATTGTTTTCAGGGTCTCCCACTCCTCTGGGGGGCCTGAGACCACAGCAGAGGGCGTCAGGATTGAGAGCGGGAGCAGACATAGGAATTGTTAAGTGAACAAAAAATTAAAACAGGTGGTAAGTAAACAAATAATAAAATGTAAAAAAAATTTAAAACCAACTCTACTGCTCCCGCCCTCTCATTCAAATGAACATGTGCGCCTAAGGCATGCATGTGTATGTAAACAGGGAGTTGGTTCTAACAAAAAACAATACAGTGCGATGCGCCGAGATCGACATGTCAGCACTGTGCCTGGGAGCACACACCAGCAGCTGTGCGTTGTAGTGCAGCGGCTGGTGTGAGTGCAGCTTAAATGGTGGACCGCTGTTCAGATGTGAGCTGAGCAACCGTTATTTCCAGACTGAGATTCAGAACTCGGGCTCGAAGAAAATGTTACTCTCCGGACCTCCTTGAATTTTGATTCACTACCCCTGTCCTATGGACATCTTCAATAAGTAAAGGTAAAACTCCTAGGTGGATATGGTTATTAGAAGTGAGATAGCACTTTCGGAAATTCAATTTAGAAATACATATTTATTGTTAGTTTTTTTTACCAGAGATACCCTTTAATTACAGGGTCACTTTGAAGTGTGGGAAGGAATGAAACATTCTACACTGTTCCCACTAGATGGCAGCAACCTCTGGATTGACTACAGCTATATTCTGAGTATATAGCATTTTGCTGTTTTAATTGTGTTTAGACTTTTCATTGAAATAATCTCTTTGCTATAAATTACAGGACAACCCTATTTACTAGATTTGCAATACAAAACCAATATCTGTATCCTCTGTTTTCTAGTTCCTTGATCCATGCATTGTTCCATCTTAGTGCTAGAGATTGCCTTGGTGCCCTCCCCGAAACAAGTGGAAAAAAATGCAGAATGATATTAGAGTGGAGACGGAATAATATATTCAAATGAGATGTAAATACATATTTTATGACTGTACTCTTGCTTCCATCATTATTCTGCACTGCAAGTGACTGGAGCACCTAAAAGGTTCTGAGTATATGTGTAAATGAGAAAATAAAGACTTATAAAAAAAGGTTTGACATTATTCAAACTGGGGTAACTCTAACTGAAAACTTTACTTAAACTGTATTAATATGAATGCAATATGTGAATTAATGGCAGTAGGAAGACTTCATCTGTTTGATCAAAGGTTGGTTGAAAGCAGTTGAAATTCCTCGAGAATTCCCCAACATTACTGTATGATACTCCATTTATTTCCCATCAATCAGAAGACAAGAGAGGCCCCACTGCAATCCCCCCTAGCTGAATGATATACAGTATATACATTGCAAATGGGTGTAGTAGATGTTATTACAGATTCTTACCTCCTTCTCAGCTAGAGATATTAATATCAGCTTTAGGGCCTATTTACATGGATAACTGCTATTATTTACATATTTTTTTTCTACTTCAGTGCATTGCAATACATGTGCCCTTTATTGCATTTGTTGCTGGCCTCTGAGGGACAGGTCCAATTTTTGGGCTGTGAATGCATGTTGAGATGCCTTGAAATTTATTGGCAATGAACATGCCCCATGCATTATTGTAACGTGTATGTAAACACGCGTTAACATGATATATGTATAAAATATATCACATATATATATATATATGTATATATATATGTATGTATATGTATATATTACAGGTATTTCTACAGTGCCAACAATGCTTTACATACCTCACATTCACATCAATCACTGCCCTCAAGGAGCATACAATCTAAGATCCCTATCTCACATGCATACATCCAAGGCCAAATTAGACAGGAGCCAATTAACCCACCATCATGTCTTTGGAGTTTGGGAGGAAACCGGAGTACTCAGAGGAAACACACGCGAGCACAGGAAGAACATATAGGTTTCACAGTGTTTTGCAAAATAAAAGGACACAGTATAGATATAATACAATTAAATACAGGAGGGTTAGGAGGGCCTTGCTTGTGAGATCGATTGCCCTATTTGCTTCTCCCCACGCTGACCGCTAAGTGGGAGGGTCTGACTTCAATGTCACTACCTGAGCGCTCCCAGCAATACGGGCAATTTCAGCTTTTTTTTTTTAGTTTTCCGGAATCTGAAAGAATCTCACCAAAAATGAACCCCTTATTGCAGAGAATGCCTATAATTTACTTTGTAGCAGTGACTTCAAGGAGACGCAGTGAGCATGTCACATGGGCAGGAAATCCCATATCCGGGGAGTTCTGTAGGCAAATAGTGTACAGAAAGCCACAAGTTTGTCATGGTTGAAAGGCCGGATCCTTTGAATGTTTAGCCTTTTTAGAAAAGCATAGCTGACTGCAGTTTGAAAAGGAAACATCATTTTTATTAGGTTGCACTCAATGGACTTATGCCCTTTTTCAACTTAACTATGTAAATACTTTGTGTAACTATTTAATATTAAATTACAAAATGGTTTGCATAGCAATTTTATATATTTTTTTTCCAAAATGGAGTTTATCTTGAACCCAGTATAGGACCATACTTTTTTTTTATATAATAAATGATCATGTGTCAGCGTCTTTGGGGGAATCTATGATAATCTGCAAATATGAGTGATGTTTTATGAGATAATCAGCAGAGGGCAGCATAACATAAATGTATGCAATATACAATGCATGGAAGGTAAAATGATGTTTAAACTGAGCGTCCAGGAGTTTAGTGCAGGAAAATAAATCCTTTTTTGGACTAGTACTTTGAAATATTTCAAAAACCTTTTTCTAACTGACATGATTTGAACGTCTGATGCCCACTCCATCACTTTAAATAAAACAAGGCTTTCTCAACCTGCATATTATCAACAGATCAGCAACATTCATAGACAATGAGAACCACCTTCAGCCAAGATTTACCAAGAAAAATGTCTGCCAGAAAGACCTGGTGAGAAGGGTTTGGGTAGATCAGGGGAGCCAAACTTTGGCACTCCAGCTGATGTGGAACTACAAGTCACATAAGGCATTGCAAGACTTTGACAGCCACAGGCATGACTCCCAGAGGCAGATGCATGATGGGATCCTTCTAATTTTTTTTATATGCGCTGTGTGAATGGGAACACATAACAAACAAATAGAAGGGCTTTCTTAACTGCAAAAGTGGACATACACTTTTAACATTACCTTGCTCCAAACTATAGTAAATAAAACCCCAGGCCTTAGGATAAAAGAGGAAGGGTAGTACTCACTGCACTGCATTGCACAGTGGCATTGGTTTATTTCCTATAGTGTATGTAAACCCCAACAATGAACATCTCTTGTTGGATTCCTTTCGGTCTGTTAAATATACCACTGAAAGCGTTTTATTATATCTGTTACCGGTATTTAGTAAAAAAAATACCTGTTAATCATTCCAGGAAGTGCTGTCCTGTGCACTCTGCAGTATTTTTTAAAGAAGGGTCATCATCCCAGCCTAGTTTACCTTTGAACTACAGAATACATTCTCCCTATGTTATGGAGGTGAGCAAGAGGAAGGGGTTCTGTAAACTTAAGGCTGGGTTCACACCTAGGCTTATCGAATATGTGCGTTTGTCGCGCGTTTTGTGACGCGCGTTTTTACCGTGATTTGCGTTTCGTGACGCGTGTTTCCGAGGGCTACTTGGCTGTATCCCAATGGAAACGCGCGACAAAAACGCTCCAAAGAAGCTCCTGTACTTCTTTGGGCGTAGGACGTTTTGTAGCGCGTTCATACGGCCTTTAATACGCCCTGGTGTGAACCATACCCATAGGAAATTATGGGTTTTCGGCGTTTGAGCGTTTTGCAGAGCGTTCGAACGCGCTACAAAACGCCCAGGTGTGAACCGGGCCTAATACATTTTCTGTCCTGGGGTGAAAATCCTGCTTCCCATAGATACAGTGGAATGAGCATTGTCACCTTAGAACAGAAATGGGTTCATTTATAAAAGTTCCGTCTGGTATATAGTCAGGCAAATGCCATATGCATGGCACTAGCACCTCTACCTAAATTGTGCTGATGGGTATAGGGAATTTTATACTCATCAGTGCCATCTAGTGATGTTAGTGCTGTGCAACCAGCATCTGCCCGGCTATACACTGGACGGAACTTTTATAACTGGACCGCATAGCGTGCTACTGGCAGGTTCACAAACTGAAAATGAAAACGAATGCACCCAACACATGAAGAAATGGCAAGCTTCAATGTATACCGTTTTTGATGTTGGATTTAGATATACTTTTATCTGGTGAAGAAGGGGATTACAGAGGGATGGTGTCATAAGTGTTTTGCTGCTCTGTCATTGTTTGGTCAGCAAGCTGGGATTGGGAGGTCACCAAGCTGTATTGTTTATATGCTATAGACCTGAGTGGAGTTACCCACCTGGCTATGTAGTGTGTCTGGCGTGTCTGAATTATAAGGGTAAATCTATTCACATACATGTATTTAAACTGTGCATTCAACTATTTAGCCACAGTTCAATGTTAAAGAGATCATACTGTAAAGCACGAGTAGCCAAACTCCAGACCTCCAGCTGTGCATTCATATCATTTTTATTTATAATTCAAATAGTGAAATAAGTTGCTGGCGTTTGGATAATGAGTGGTTCCTTATATATTATATTTGAACCATCATGCTCTGAGGGTGGGGCTATAATTAGGCTTTAAATTGATTGCTTAAAGAAAGTGGATCATTGTTATAGGACCACCCTTCAATTTCTTCTCTGTTTCCCAGTTTATACCCGATTGCCATCCACTGGCTTGTTCAATAAACAGAGCCAATCAGAATTAATTCCATTGACAATTTGCTGGCACAAGATGGACATTGATTTGTTCTTACTGTATGTGTAGAGCCCTTTGCGCTCAGTGTTCTGCTCCCCGCACTCTTTTGTTGTACAAGCCTGCATGCGTGCTATATGATTGCAACCATTGCAGAAATTTAAACTCTTCAATGTAATATTTTATAACAATGTATTTTTTTCCTCTTTTACAAAGAATAAGCATAATGAAGTATAAAAGAATGTATAATTTAGAAACAGACTTATAATAAGTTGTGTATTTTTCTATGTTCCAGGTCATCATTTTTTTTTCTTTATTTCATACAACTAAAATGACGGGATGTATAATAATGGAGCAGCTCAGTTCTGAATAATGTATTTGTCAGCTACAAGAAAAATGATTATATTTGAACCAGAATAGGTAATCAGAGAAACTATGAATATTGTTAAGAGTCAAAATGATAAATTGTCTCATACAAAACCTGCCTGTCTGCAGAATCCTAACTGAAATGTTTTGTGTTTCATAAAACGGCTGTATCTTGTTGCTGAAGAAAACAAAGAGAAGCACACACAATAGACTCAGAACGTGGGGTTCAGTCACACAACGTGGTTTGGGTCGTGGTCCTTCATAACATAACAGAGGACTGCATGCAGAAATGTGTGCTTTCTGTTCTTTCAAACACAAGCTTTGAGACTGTTGTGTACTCACTTCACTTTGCCTTTTTTTATGGTCTTTGTGACTATGGTGTATGCAGAGTTGTTCCAGCACGCAGAAGTCCTTAGGTCTCGAATATAACATATCCAACAAAGTACCTTGTGTCTATTAAGATATTTTGCCAGATGCCACCACAAATTGCTTCATGCAGACATGTTAAAGCGGACCTTTACCCCCTTTCACTAAAAATCACAGCAACCTGCAGCTCTGCATGCTTATATGAAATCATCTTAAATTGATTAAAAAAAACACATTTTTATTTTACTTACAATTAGTGTTTTTCTACTTCCTGGTTTAAACCCCTCCCATCCTTAGCACAATCAGGCCACACCCACTATTTGCTGCAGCTCCCCAAATCATTGTTCCCCTGGTCTTTAACAATCCTATCAATGCCCCTGATAACAACTATAACAACTACAAAAGAACATACCCTAGATCAGCAGTCCCAAACCTCCTATTTGGCACCAGGGGCAAGTTTCGTGGGGACC
>NW_017306292.1:1778671-1797307 GCF_000935625.1 Nanorana parkeri | reverse complement strand
GCTCGGCAAAGTAAAGAATAGTAACCTGTTTGCTCCTATAACTTATTGCTCAGCCTCAGTGTCATATACAAACAATCAGCAGCATGCACAGTCACTCACTAACTTAAGGGCCACACACATTAAGGCAGAAGTTCCTCTACTAAGCATCTTTCACAGATCTCTGGCAGTCTTCCAGTTGTCACACGTCTGCTGTCTCCCCTTCTCCTTCTCCTCAGTTCGGCTGCCGCTCTGTCATCAAAACTGAAGAGATCACTCCGCCGCTGCACTGTGGATGGGCAGAGTGATCTGACAGGAGGCAGAGGCGGCTCAGGTACACACACTTCCTTGTGGCCGCCCGGTGGCTGCGGCCCAGTTCCAAAAGGCCATGGACGAGTAGCGGTCCGCAGCCCAGGCGTTGGAGACCCCTGCTCTAGAGTCTCCAGAGTTGATTTCCCAAAGAAAAATAAACGGTTCACTTAACAAAGATAGTGTTCACTGATCTAGGAAAATAAGGTGAAGTTGTGTTCATTCCTATCATGTACAAGAATAGATGCAGTTTTTTTCCATTTTCCTTTGCACATGATTGGGTAATCAAAGTGAACATGATTTTAATGTACAAAATGTTTGATGGTGATAGCAACATCAGCAATAAACTTTTTACTCTAAACTCCCTAACAAGGACTAGAGGCCACCATCTAAAATTGGTGGAGAAAAGATTTAACCACAAAGGGCGTAAAGGCTTATTTTCTGTCAGAGTGGTTACATTTTGGAACTCTCTGCCACAAGCAGAGGTATCAAAATAGAGTATTGAATCATTCAGAAATCAATTAGATACCTTCCTCAGAAACCATTAGATACAGGGGTACAGGTACTAGACCACACAGGGACTCATATACACACATGCACACACTACACACACACTTACACATAAAGGTTGAACTCCATGGACCTGTGTCTTTATTCAACCTCAAATACTATGTAACTATGTAACACAGCTTCACCTTATTTAATAAGCTCAGTGAACATTCAATTTTCAAAGCCAGAGGTTGATCATTCATGTGCAAGCAAAAATACTGTTTTTAAAAAAAAAATTATTTTGCACATGATTGGGATTTCTAAAAGGAACAGAGCATTAGATTATTTACTAAGCCCAGTAAAATCCCGCTTTGCTTATTTTACAATATTTCTTCCTTTAGGGCCTATTCACGCCAGATGCTTCGCTATTCGCACAGCGTCCGGTGTGCAGTCCCCCAGCACAGTGCGGATCCCAGCATATGTACTGTATACTTTTTTTTGTTAGAACTTTATTGAAATGTCACAAGTGACATTTCCTTTAGTTCTACGGGCACAGCGGGGTTTGAGGCGGAAAAAAAGTACGGCATGCCTTACTTTTTTTCAGCACACACCACCGCATTCCCATCACAACACAGTGGTGGGAACCAAGCCTGTCAGTGACAAAGAAAATTGCCTAGTCTTGTATTGGGGCTATGCTGGAAACAATGGCCAGCGCAGCTCCAATGCAGATGGTGTGAATGGACCCCTCAGTAAATCATCCCCATCTCATCCAGTGCCATAGTCACATTTGTTGGACCATAGTGGAATTTAAACCTGAAGTTTAGCTTTTATTTTCGGATACTGCACCAATCACATTTTTAGTTACCTGTGATGGTGAGTATCCCACCTCCTCCAGGCTGCTGCTTGGTGACAGAGTCCTCCTTTCATGCATTTGAATGGGCAGGACAGATCCTGTCATTGAGACTCTCCTCCTCCATTCACAGAGAGCGTTGCATTTTGAGACAATATTATTACAAGTTCTAAGAATGGAGAAAGAGGCAGGGGGGGGCAGGTGAGGGGGACAACTCTATCACACTGATAGTTGCAGGTAATAACCCTCAGAGCACCAGGAGATAGTCATTCTGGGGTGTACGCAGCAGTATAAAAGGGAGGATCTTGTAAGTAGACTGGAGTAGATGGTATACACAACATCACGGGTAACTAATGTGTGATGGTGCTGTACCCTATAAAAAAAAAATATAAAGCTAAGTTTTTAAGCTTCAAGTTCTAAATATTCAGTACCTTCATTCCTGTCTTACACATGTGCTAAACCTCCGATCGACCCTTTTGGGACTTTCACAATCCCTTAAAGCTTAAGTTTAATCTGCTGATATTTTGACTTCCCTACATCGCATTTCCCCCTCCTTTTCCATCACCAATCACCATGCTAGTAAAATCTTGAAATAAAACAGTTTTATGTTTTCATTACATGCCTTATTATAGACCCAGTGACGTTAAGGCTGGGTTCACACCTTGGCGCATTGAATATGCGCGTCTGTCGCGCGACCGTCGCGCGTTTTTTAACCGCGATTCGTGGTAAAAAAGTTGTGCGCCATCGCGCGATTCCGAAGGCTATTTGGCTGTATCCCAATGGAAAACGCCCTACAAAACGGCCCAAAGTAGTACCTGGACCTTTTCAGGCGTGGGCCGTTTTGTAGGGCGTTAGGGACGGGCGGAAATACGGCAAGGTGGGAACAAGACCATTGACTACAATGCAATGTATATTTTTGACCGTTTTGTAGAGCGTTCGTCGAGCGTAGAACGCGCTACAAAACGGTCAGGTGTGAACGAGGGCTAACAGTGGGTCTCTGTGCAATGTAGGCAGATCATGGTTGGTGGGAGGCACCTTACCTCAGTACACCTCATAAAAGCCCTCAGCCATGATGCCAGCAGTGCCCTGACTCTTGGGAGGAGTTATGCAAATATCAAATGCCTTGGTGAGTGGGGGTCAGTCTGGAGGATTGGGAATTCCTAGGCAGACTGCATTTAACGACTGAGCCTCCATGACTTAAGGAACTAAAATCCAATGAATGAAAGGGGTGAGCTAGAGACAGTCAGGCTGGGGATGTAAGAAAAAAGATCACTTTCACTTGAAAGGGTGTGCAAAATTTCTGTGGGTGTCTATAGATAAAGTCCCAAAAGAGCAATATAAGGTTTAGCGCATGTCTGGATTTAAAGAGGCCTACATTAGCTATTCAGCTATGGAGGGTATATTACACACGTGTCACAACTAAAATAAGCATGGCCAGTTAGACTGGTAGGATAGAGTAGTGTATTATTGTTGGTTGCCAAAGATTTTAATGATGTTTGAATTATATTCATGACCATCATTTACCTTTAACTGAGACAAGTATAAATAATATGATTTTATTACCCAATTTGTCTAAAAGGGCACAACTAATTAAACCTTCGAAGATATTCATTCAGTGTTTGTCTCTATTACCAGATATGTAAACATAATTACTTCCTCAATTACAGCCAGTAATACATACTGCAACTTACCATGATTCTCAACAGGTTTCAAAGAGGAAAAATAACCTAATTAAAAACAGTTGTCATTAATATTTTACTTACAGCCCCATTGTGCTTTAGTGAAGAAATTGTTCTGAGATTAAAGTAGTATTAAAGTCAAAAAAATTGTATCTACATATATCTACTGCTAGCAAGCAGTAGATATATGCAAAACATTTAAAAAAATTAAAAAGTTGGCAAATAGGTAATAACTTACCTGTGTCTGTGCCGCTCGTTCCCGACTGTAGAACCCAGCTTCCCGAATGGCCGTGCAGGAGGAAGTGTGTGCGGGCGCATGTGTAGTTGATATCACCAGAGGGGAGAAGAGGAGGGACACAGTGTAAGTGAATGCACGCAGGGCAGACTCCGTGGGACACAGTAAGACATAGAAATCTGCTCTGAGACAGAGAGCGGCATCAGTGCTGGAGGGACTATTGGAAACAAGTGGAAGGAAGAAGAGGTTCACATCAAGAGGCATCACCTACGGCAGCCAATGGGGGAGCAGCCTTTAATGTCACTTTAAGCTTTCTTGATTTTTTTCTACAAGAAGGCAGTGGTTGTCTAGAACAACCTTTATATTTCTATACTTTTCGGGGCACATTTTGAATAGGCGAGTCAATCTATCCAAAATGAATTCAAATTTAGGTGAACAATAGAGATATAAATCCCTTAACTTGTTACTGGGGTATTCTTGTGGTAAGTCTGTGTGTGGTGGTGTGCGCACTGGGGGTTCCATTTGGATGTTATAGAGAATCAGGGGCATATCTATAGCAAATGGCACCTATGGCAAACACTAAAATTGTGCCCCTGTCCAAACACCTGTCACCCCAATTCTGGCACACCCAGACACACACATACACAATAAAGCTGCTGGGTCTGTATGGTTGGTGCAGAATAAGGTATGTACAGCACAGTGTACAGAATGAGGCAGTCTGGAATATAATATGTACAACAAGGTATATACAGTAGATGAGGCAGCAAGGACTAGGGAATGTACAGTATTGCATATAAAAGGAGGCAGTGTGGAGTAGGGAATGTACAACCTGGCATATTGAATGAGGTGGTGTGCATCATTCAGCATGGCATATGGAATAAGCGAGAGCAGAATTGGGATCATACAGCATGGCATATAGAATGAGGCATTATGGAATAGGGAATGTACAACATGGCATACAGAATGATATGTTGTGGAAAAGGGACACGTACAGCATGGCATAAAGAATAAGGCGGTTTGGAATAGGAAACGTACACCATGGCATAAAGAGTAAGGCGGTTTGGAATAGGAAACGTACAGCATGGCATAAAGAATAAGGTGGTTTGGAATAGGAAAAGTACAGCATGGCATAAAGAATAAGGCGGTTTGGAATAGGAAACGTACAGCATGGCATAAAGAATAAGGCGGTTTGGAATCGGGAACATACTAATACTTACTTCCTCTGCCTGGCTCTGCATTTGATGAGTTATCAGTCAGAGCCCGGCAACGGAAGTGAGTAGTGTTACTTTCCCTGTCCTAGCTCATTGTTTACATGTGACAGCAGCAATGGGCTGCGCTATCTGTCGCTGTGGATCTGCACTGATGGGAGGTATGAATTGGGCTCAACTTAACCAAAAAGGCAAACACCACCACTGTCCCTGAGTGGTAAGGTGCCGTGCCCCTCCCCCCCAAAGTGGCACACATGGCATGTGCCCTGCCTGCCATACCCTAGATACGCCACTGTAAAGAATGCAACAATAGGAGTAAATTTACCAGATGTTACCACTAGACTGGCAAATCTTACCCGAATGACCTAAGGAAAAGCATGTGCCCTGTGCTGCCCTGGTTCCATGTCATAGTGGTACTTGGTTCTGCAACATCTCTATGCCACTGTGATGAAGACAGAAACATGTACAATATAAAGTGTCTTTTGCATATTATTGAGCCTCTTAGAAAGTTTTAAAAAAGAGGGAACTGCTGCTGTGTGCTGTAGATGTGTGCTTTGATTGCGGCTACTATTGCCACTAACTTCTTCACCAATGTTGACACTTTGATTTTAAGTAAAAAGAACACTGGCATAACCTCTGCTATGTGCACATCCAACATTCCTATTTTGGATGGCATTAGGTCCAGTTTACAAAGCTAATGAACCAAGATAAGGATCATTATTGTCAAAAAGAGTGACAGTTATTTTAAGCTCTAGTGAGATTTTAAAATTACAATCACATGGTTGAAATATAGATCCTCATTCATGTTCTTGGTGAATTGTGTATATGGTCAGAAGTATCAATGTGACAAGCTTGTACAAACAAGGTAGTACCAAGCAGTGTTAGCAGTCTGATAGGGTAAACCTATTGCCAATTCTTGCAACCAGCAAGGTATCTTAGCCAAAAAAAACACCTAATTTGTTGCCTCAGACACTACAGTTTAAACAATGGGACCAGGTTACTAGCAAGCTATTCTGTTGAAACACGCCCCATTTTTTCTCTAAAAATGCAGCTTTTGGTAAAGACTCTGTAAAAAGATTGTCAACTATTTGAACCAAACAATAAACAAACAACAAACAAATACTGCTGCCACCTGGGCATTGGCTTGTAGCCATGAGCTCAACCAGAGTCCAGGCTGTTCAAAGTTTGCCAGAAGGGCAAAGTAAATCGCCAGATTTGGCCAGTTCACCCGTCTGAACCTCTGGCTGCTTCAGCTAGAATTTGGTGGTATTGTACATATACTGTATACATAGTACCAAGATATAACAAAACATGTAAAAGTATTGCCATTCCCATGTACAGTACAAAAGTACTACATTGCATAAGAGACCGGCAATAGGCTCTCACATGTTTTGGATCACAGAAACAAATCAAAGAAAAACAATACACAAAGAAAAAAGGAAAAACTGTTGAACTGAAGTAACAAATAGTGAGCAGCACTTCTATTTCACACACTGTAAGCAAACCTATTTCCATATGAGGTGCAATGTTAGATCATTTTCAACTATTAAAAGAAGGATGTTTCCAAAACTGGGACCATGCCCCATTACTTAAAAAATAAAGCAAAATTATTTTCCTTTCTGAGCATTTTCTTTTCCTCCACTATGGTAGGGATGTTGCCCATTAAGCCACATTATAAGACCTACTCCCCACTGTTTTCTCTCTTTTTTTATGTTATATGCCCCATTTGGCAGTACCCAGCTACCTATGCCCTTTTTTAAATAAAAGTTTGCAAATTGGCCTTTAAAAAAAAACAAAATTAGAAGATTAAGCTCTCATAGATTGCAATGCGGTTTGGGTGGTATGTTCTGTTCGAGATTTTTTCAAGCGTTTTGGCAAATATCCAGCAAACTGAACTTTGCTTGGTTTGCTCATCACTAATCTCTAGCTTTTCCTAGCTGTGAATACCAGTACAATGCATGTACACAAACAGTCCATAGTTCAGAAGCAGAATGGAACAGCAGGAAGTTTTATATTAATAAGGCTCAGCATTATGACTAACGCCGTTGCGCAAAAATGCATCTTTGCTGCTCGTAGGTTCCTCTCGGTGCTCTACTGCATTCATGGACTCTATTTGTGTCTATGGGGTCTATTCACGAAGCTGCCGAAGGATCTGGCCGTAGCTTTGGCCGATCCTTCGGCTAGCTTCGGCCCCAGGACCCCTTCAGTTCAGTAGAACCGAAGGGGTGCTGTACGGGCTATTCACAATAGCCTGTACAGCTCCCGATCATGGCCGAGTGGCTCAGCCGAGCCGAACGCATATGCATCGGCTCGGCTGAGCCGTGCTGAAAGCCGAAGCTGGCCAAGCGGCTGCCCATTGGCCGGCCGCTCGGCCTGCTTCTGACAGCTGGGCAGAGCCAGGCGTGATCTTACGGCTGGCTCCGGCCACTTGCAGTGAGATCAGCGTCCCTGTTTACCTGCTAACCAGGGACACTGATCTCCAAACAGCAAACTCTCCCTGGCGCCCCGGGAGTCTCCTGCTCCCGGCCACCAAGGAGAGAAACATATGTGTTTAAACCAAACATGAGAGGTTTTTCAGGAAAAAAAAGCAACGCATTTTATTAAAGGCAGGCAGCTTTTAGTACATTGAGTTCACAAAAAAAGGCTGAGAAGAAATGTAAAACTCTGACTTACACTTTAGTGCCTTACAAACCTAGAAACATAATTCCTGGGCCAATACCCTAAGCAAATTATAATTCGTAGACAAGGCTACTCACAATGAAGTATTTTGGATAACACAGCTAATGATCCTATACTGTTAACTGTTAAATATAATACCTAATGGCTGGCCAAAGGTTAAGGCCCCGTTCACATCTTTCCGTTTTGTCGGGCGTTCAACGCTCTATGAACGCTCTACAAAACGTACAACCATGAAAATCCCATTGTTTTCTATGGGTATGGTTCACACCTTTCCGTATTTCCGCCCGTCTGAACGCCCTACAAAACGGCTGACGCCCAAACAAGTACATGTACTTCTTTGGGCCGTTTTGGAGGGTGTTTTCCATTGAGATACAGCCAAGTAGCCTTCGGAATCGCGCGACGGTCGCGCGACAGACGTGCATACGTAATACACCTAGGTGTGAACCCAGCCTTAGTGTTTATGTCCTCTGATAGTGACAGAGTTTTGTAACATTCATGAGAATTGGTTATTATGGAGGATGTGCACAGGTGAAAGATGGGTTGTTCTTAAATCCATGAGAATTGATATGATAAATCAAATGCCCAAAAGTGCATAGGTGTGAAGAATTGAAGGCGTGAAGAGTTTGGTCTTCTGCCATTTGGGCTAAAACTCTCACATGGATTCCACTCAATTCCTGTTTCCAAAGAGCTCAATGGAAGGAACTTTCTATTATAGTCACAAACCCAGTCCCAGTGTTGTAATAAAAACTGCTAGGAACATCAAATTACATTTCTAAAGCTGGCCATACACCCATGGTCATTTCTTGTTCAGCCAAGTGTCTGGTGTCCAAGTGTCTGTCCATTGATTGGCTGGTCAGTTTTCTTGATTTCACAGTTTGTTAGCATTTGTTTGATGTTCCTGGATATACTGTACAAGGCTAATGCAAGGAAGCTTGTTTACTAAAAGAATTAAGAATCGTCACTTGCGAATATTCTCTACAATATTCCAATCATGTGAAAAACAAATTCCTGTTCATTTTGAGCATCCAGCCATGTGCAGATAATTTTACATGGCTGGATAATTGAAGTGAATATTCACACACTTTTTTGAGTGAAGATTCTCAACTCATTTACTAACTGGCCCAATTATCTTTGCTATCCTTGGCCACTGGTAACTGAAGATGAATCACACAGGGACCAAAAATTTCATTTTCCACATAGACCTCCTTTAAGGAAACCAATGATAAGAGAAGCATGTAGACTGACATTGCTAATTTTTTCTTCTGAAAATACTATCTGTGTGGCTGTTGTGCTACTCAGTTCTAACAATTCTTTGATTCAGTGACCGGAACAAAGTATACAGATAAGGACCAGCAGTCCCAGTGTATAGTATTCTGTTATAACATCAGCATTGTAATAGGAATACATACCAGAGTTGTTTTTGATAATGCAATCAAAGCTTACTTAAAAAAATCCCTTTTATGTAGTGAGTGTTGCCTTCTGTCTGCTCATCACTTTCATAACTTCCTGGATTACCAGTGTGCTTTGCGTCTCTTTCCCTGGTGCTAGATGTGATGCAATCTTGATTTCTCAAGACCACATAGCCAATCGTGCATTGCTTCCAACAAGCAATGATGATGTTACCTTGTGGGAAATTCAGACTTTGAGTTGTAGTTCAGAAAAGATAGAGTAGTGACTCGAGGAATTGTATATTCACAGGGCTGAGTGAAATTGTGTCAGTGCATTGAGGAAGTACATCCTATTGACATCTTCAATAAATACAAAGTTCTAGACTGATATGGTTATTAGGAGTGGGATAGAACATGGAAATTCAATATAGAAATATATTTTTTTTTGTAGTTTTGGACCATTTATACCCTTTACATTTCTCTGATTTTCCTCATACACATTCTGCTTCTGAATCTGTGACTCAGAAAATGTTGAAGCCGGTGAATTAGCAAAAACCTCCAGGCAACTGGCATTTTCAAGCAGACCTTACATGAAACGATGTATTCACAGCTCCCCACCCTCCATATACAAAAATCCATTGAAAAATAAAGCTTATCTAAAAAGTTAAAAAGACATTAACTTCAACTAAGCTTTCAACACTTTTTGGAGGTGCAGGTGACATTAACTTGCTTCTCAGAAAAGCTGGGCTACTCATCTTGGAGTCATGATCATGCAGAGGCCTGGTATGTCATTTAATGGAAGCATGAGGCACACTCCCGTTTCTCTTTGCTAAAACTGGTTGAGTGTTTTCAGTAATATCACCTTTGCTGTACAGGATGGATAAGTACTAGTATTACATATTGTACTTAACCTTTAATGTTATTTTTTCGAGAGACTATGGGCTAGCACAGGGGTAGGAAACCTTGGCTCTCCAGCTGTGTTGAAACTACAAATCCCATCAAGCTTCTGCCTCTGGGAGTCATGCCTGTTGCTTGCAATGCCTTATGGGATTTGTAGGTTCAGCCCAGCCGGAGAGCGAGGTTGCCTCCCCCTGGGCTAGCATGACCTATTTATACGAGTTCATGTATAGGCAGCCGTGGTGATCACATGCTCGGGAACCGTGCTGAAATTGTGGCAGAAGCTTAGGACTAAGCACAGGAGATAGTGGACGCCAGACATTTCAGAGAAGATACCAAGGATGAACTTATGTGGAAGAATGAACACATGGGGAAGGGGAATGGGAAACTAACAGGGCTATTCACAAATGGGTGAAGAGTTTGGAGATGGCCGGAGAAGTGAACAATCTAGGACAACATAGCTGAACTGGAAAGTGAGCTGAATTGGAGAATTTTTCCATGTTGTCCCAGATTGTCCCTTCTCCTGCCTTCTCCAAACTCTTCACACCTTTGTCAACAACTCTGTAAGTATTAGAAAAGGGGGCAAGAAGATTTGAATGTCAAAGAGCCAAAGTAGCACATAGGAAAAGAGGGTTCTGTACTTCACTCCATCAACGCTCATTTTGCAATGATAGTGGAGAGCAAAATGAGGGTTGATAGAGTGAAGTGTTTAGGGTAGGCAAGGTACTTGTTTGAATTGATGGCAAAGGGGAGGAAGAGGGAGAGTAGGTGCAAACTTAAAGGGTTGGTGCCATGAAAGACTGTGCAAGTCTTAGCTTAACAGCTCAATGTGCATAAGCAAAACTGTGCTTACAACAGATTGATATTTTATGTATGTATAGGATAGGACAGAATTTACAGAGATGACAGCAACTAGTATAATGAAGAATGTCAGTACACTTAGAATTGTCCAGAGAAAGACACTTAATTGCTCTACACATCACGGCAGCTCTGTGTTGAACTGGCATGTGTTATAATAATAGGAGACAGGTTGCTGTACACCTATTAATCAGGAGCAGGGAATCAGAAAGACTATTTCTGGCTGCTTAATTCTTGCTTAGGTGATACTTGCCTCACAGTCCACAGATGAGACATTTTCACTGAGAATTTTGTAATATTCTCCTGCTGAGTCTGGCCATGAGACCCGATTTATTCCGAAACCAGTAACTCCATGAAAACAAAATGCACCTTATAGCCTAAAGGACAAGGAATAAAAAAACAAAATCGGGAACAACAGGCATTAATGTTGCTGATAGTAAATCAATTAAGTTGTGGGCTGCTACATTTCTGATGATTATGTACATAGACTGGACTTGTCCTTTTCACCTAAACTGCATTCAGCAGCTACAAAAGTACTGTTCATAAGTTTCAGTGAATCCTGATGGCTAGTCCATCGCAGCTGTGATGCAAGTAGCTTAAAGGTAGTTCATAATGAGCACTATGAAGAAGGCCATTTGAATGATGGGGTAAAATACAGGCAAAATATGCAAACATTGCTAGCAAAATGTCAGTACTGTGGTCAAATCTGTGGGCAGGGACGTCTCTATAATGATGCCACTTGAGACCTTTGCTTCAGGCGGCACCTCTTAAAGTCCCATGAGGGGGGGCAGAAGGCACAGTAGCATGTTGGCAGTGCAGCAGTGGCGTAATAAAAGCCATAGCAGCCCATATGGCTACTAGGTGGCCCCATTAGGGGGGTTTATTAGGAAAATGAACCTGTTAGGTTTCTAGTAGGTTTCTAGTAAGGGCTGAAGTGAGGCCTCAGGATGGCAACAAAAAAAAAGCTGACAGGGGTTATAACCCTTCCTTTATTTAGTTTTGGCTTCAGATCTACTTTAAAGCTGAACTCCAGGAAAAACATTTTTTATCTTTTCATTGGTCCAACTTGGCCCAATGTAAGTATGCATATTGTATAACTGGTTGGCCCAGGGGAATTCTGTAAAATGCTATAATAGCTGAAGCAACTACAGTGCTGGCTGTAACCTCCTCGGTCCGGTTTGGTGCAGTGCTGAGTGGCTTTCCACAGCTGTGAAAACATAGGGGGTACCTCTCTCGGCACAACAGCCACACCTAGTATTTTTGTCATTGAATACAAGGCTTGGATGTGAGGCAATCCCCCTCTTGTCAATTCAAGTCTTGGGTTATACACTACCTGATTATACTGTACCTAGCTCCCACCAGCTTTCACGTAAATGCAGGATATAAAAGCCAGTACTGAAAAGGAATCACTATACTCCCTGTTCACTTCTTGCATTAGGATGGCGGTGTCAAATAAAAGTGACACAATTGTGTGGTTTGCCAACTTATATATAAAACAAAAAACATACATAAATTGCACAGGTTCTGTGGATCATTAAGTGCAGGTAAGGCACTGAGTGAATCGAATTACCACGTTAATCAGCTGTAGAACCTATTTAATACATGCATTTAAAGTGATGAGGTGGAAAACCCCTAATTATGTCTGACATGCCTTCAGGCTCTGTATACACAAGCAACGAATACTACTGGGCATCTAATACTATTGGGCATCCAGTGTTTGTGTTAAATGAGCTAATGTTCTTGCTTTCCCTGAATGGGGGGGAAGCAATGGGGGAGTTACAAAGGAGAATATTTGCTGCAACCTCAATGTGCAGCAAAGCTGTAGCCAAGTATTTAACAACCTAATGTGAAAGCTTTGCATCAGCACTTCCTGGACAGGCATCACTTGCTTTTGGAGTTTATATGCCATATCTCTATTACATGAGAAAGACAGACAGACAAAGCACTCTACACTGGATAATGTACAAGTACAAATTGACCTAATTACACCTATCATTATGTCCGCAAAGCAGGACTAAACCAGTGGCGTCACAAGGGGGGTGCGGCCCGCACCCGGGTGCCACCATTGGAGGGGTGACACCAAAATGATTCGCAGTCATTTTGGTGTCACCCCCCTCTGAAAAGTCGGGCGCTCAGTCATGGACCGAACGCCGACAGTATCAGGAGAGAGGAGGGGTCCCGGCGGCATACCTTATCCCGCCGGGTGACTGTCCCCTCCTCTCTCTGCCGGCGTCCATCACCAAGATGGTCGCCGGCAGGTATCAGCATACTGATGCGCGTTACCGCTCCGGGTGTCACCCAGCCTCGGGACGCACCTGGACTAAAGCCAAAACTTTTCTTTTAGCTTTGGATAGAGTACGGGAGGGTTATAACCTGTGTCAGCTTTCCCATTGGGGACATCTCTTCAAAGAGACGGAAACCAGAACTAGTCTCCCCATTGGAAGATTTCCCATCTATTCCTGTTTTGATGACAACACAAAATTACTATTGCAAGTTGTTTGTGATTACTAATCATTAATAATGTTAGCAGTGATGATGGTAGCTCGCTCTCCTCCACAGCCTTGTCAACGTTAGGAGCCTCAAGATACTTTTGTTCCCCAGTGATCTTACTCTTTATTTCTCTCTACCAGTTTGTAAACTTTTACAAATGTTTGAACAAAATTTGGAAACAGCAATTGGAAAAGTGAACACAGAAGAGTGAGGGGGATAGAGGTTTAACTTTACAATCCTATCTCTCTTTGAGCTATGGGTAAAATTAGGTCACTCTGCATGGTTATTATACTTACTTTCCATTGTCAGGGTGAAAAGTTTCTGATCTGGAAGCTTCTTACAGCAAAAACAGTGTAAAAGTAAACGTTGCAGCTGAGGTAGTTTGGACTGTATATGTAGGTGCTCCTTGGAAGGCTCCAATGGAGGATGTTTCAGGCACAGAAGGTGATGTAGGTGCCCCTGCTGACATCCTGCAAAATGACAACGGCATTACCTGTATAAAAGTGAACAAAGGATGACATTCATTCATGAGTTTGGGCCTAATTACACACACAATTGTGCACAAATTAGGCCCACTGGCTTATATATCTATCTTTGTGAATTTTGTGGTTGCAAGTCATTCTTGCACATTTGTGAAGTACTGCAATACAAGGCGTTCTCTGGTAGGACAAGGGGCAGTGACGTCACAAACCGCTTCATGTCCTATCAGAGAATGCTTTTCATTGATAAGAATACTAGAGAATATTCTCTGAATGGCACCTGTACCGAGCAAGTGCCCCCTGTGTTTTCAGGGCGGAGGGGAAGCACAGCTCAGCACAGTGCAGTAAAGAACCCGGAAGATCACTGCCAGCAATGTAGTGGCTCCAGTTACTACAGTGCTTTATGTGATCTCTATGGGACAATCAGATATGGCATATGTGTACTTACATTGGGCCAGGCTGGACCAATGTAAGTATGCATAATAAGATATACCTGGAGTTCAGCTTTAATAGATATCCTTCCTAATCTCGCACTTTCCAGGCTTGGCAAGCCAACACTCCTACTTCTACTCCTTGGAGAAAATGGCATCAAACTTGTGAGGACTCTGGAATAAAACCGATAGATTTCACATTTATCATGTGAATGCTAAGCACATCCAAAATCTGGTGTACATTTGCCCCTAAAATCATCTGTTGTACTTCAGATCTCCAGGATTTTCAAAAGCTAACCCTTACAGCGCTTATTTTGGTCCAGGGAATGGAATAAATGGACAGCACTCACCTTATCATTGATCCTGCAGGGGATCACTCACCCATCTACTCCTATGCTCCGACTGTAGTTTGTCCCTCAGCATCATCACGCTTAATGCAAGTGAATGGACCTTGCATAGACTGGATGATGTCAGTGGGCTTGGACCGCCGTAACCCAGGAGAGAAAAGGCTGCGGGGAGCAGTGTAGCAGCCAAGAGGAATCGAGGATCAGCTAAGTATATTTTCTTTTTTTTGCCCCCCTAGACCATACGGAGCAATGTGGAGGTAGCCCCACTGCAAGGGTTAACATTTGAAAATCCGGGAGTACCTCTTTAACAGTAGTCAACATTGAAACGTTACTGATTAATATCCTGTGATATTACACATGGGCTGAATCGTGTGGAGTCTGTCTTTGGGGTACAGAAGATAACTCTGAGTGGCCACCTTTGGAGGGAAAATGTTATCTGGAACCCTCCCATGAAAGGAGCAATGCCATTGATATCTACAGGTCATATCAAAGCAACAGGCTATATCTTTTTTTTGGGTCAGGTTTGAGGCTTTATATGTTTATTTATTAACATGTAGAGAAAAGTTGAAAACCAACTTTTAATCATCTGACTTCTGTGAAGTGAAATCTGCCTGGTGGCTAGGGGTTATTGCACTTTACATTTAAGCCCTGCTCTTTGCACTCCTTTACTGAATAAGCCTAATAATCTGCCCTTTAGTTTTGCTTTACTTATGTGCAGCATGGCAGGAATGTGATCTGCCCAAGAGCCGTGTCATGAGTCTTATAATAGAAACCCTTGCAAAAATAATGAGCAGATTAGGTCCGCAAGTCAACCCCACAGGGATGGCAAAATGGGCCCAGTGCCTGTTTTTTTTCCCAAGCCCTGGGTCACATAAATATTCATGCTTTTAGCATGGCAGTGAATATATTCTTGTGATTGTTGGGTGGAATGAAAATCTTTCAGTTTCGGGATCATTTGCTGATGTCTAACCTTTGTTTAATACATGGCCAGCATCAGGCGGAACATGCTTTTCTGTGAAAAATGTTTGTTCGTTCTTAATTAAAAAAAACTTAGCTAACTACTGAGATGTAACTTTGCCGAGTGAAATGGCACAAGTTTTAATTTAAAATTACAAAACACTCAGAAAATAAATGTACATTACTTAGCTTCAGTTTAATAACTATTTACCTTGCTTGCAATCAGCTACATATCTATTATTAAAATACGTTCTCCTGTATATTTTTTCCCCCTTTTATGATAAAGTTTATTAAGTAAATCAAAGTACGGTACACAGTTACATGTTAGGCCCCATTCACACTTGCATATGGGATCGGCTTCCCGCTGCAGGTGGGAGACGCAGTATGATACAATGACAGACTGTGTCGATAGGTAAGATTGTCCACAAGTAATGGCAGCATGTGACATGCAAATGGCTGTGGGCAGTGGCAGCTGCCATTGTATTGTACAGCACCTTCTGTCTGCAGCTGATTGCATAAGTCTCATGCGATGATCAGCCCTATTCGCAGGTGTGAATGGAGCCTAAAGGTCCCCACACACCTTACGATAATCGTATGATAATCGCGGGAAATCCCGCGATCGTACGATTATCGTAAGGTGTGTGGAAGCCGTGCGACCTCTACTACTGTAAGGTCGCACGACTTTTAACTTAAGGACATGTTCGAAAACCCGCCGAGCATCGTACGATGTTCGGCGGGTTTGTGTCATGTCCGTACGATAAAAGCCGTACGGGCCGGTGTGCGCAAGCGCCCGAACTGCCCGTTCAGCATTGCGGTCATCGGAAGCCCACCCCTCAGGGGGCGTGGCTTGCGATCATCGCAAGTACGATCTGCCTATGCAAGATGGGCAGAACGTACGTTTTTTTAAGTACCTTACAACCATCGCAAGACAAAAGTCTTGCGATGGTTTAAGGTGTGTGCCCAGCCTTATTTATAGTCAAGCTGTACAGAGGAAATCACCATAAACATGCAGCAATGTGAACAATGTTTATCCATTACATTTTTTTTCATACAAAATAATAGCCTAAGCTTTAAACGTAAGGTTTAGTATGTTTATAATAGTTGTACATGTATTCAACCAAATTTTATAAGCACCAATGTCATATAGGGCCATTCTATAGAATCATAGTGAGTATCTAAAGCCAAAATGGCTCTAGGAGTAGAGGAAGAATACAGGATTTTAAGGATATGGATTTTAATATTAGTATTCGTAGATCCACCTGAGATAATAAACCAGGTTTGGTGTGAGTTAACAAGGTTGGTAATCATGGAGTTTAGTCTATGTGCTTAGACTTTAGCTAGGATTTTAAGATCTACATGAAATCAACAAAATATGTCTAAAGGACCTGCAGTGTAAAGGATCTATAAAGGCTTGGGGATCAATACAATCAATGCTTCACTGACTGAGGGAGGAATAGGTTCTCATGTATCTCATCATATAGGGCTAGTAAAAGTGGAATAAACTGGTCCTTATACATGACATACCATTGAATAGGGTATCCGTCTATCCTTGGGGGTTTTGTGTTTAGAAAAGGAAGAAAAGGGCATGCAAGATCTTTTCTGCTGTGATAGGAGAGTATAGAAACTGTAAATTCCAGGAGGAGAGGTGCCAAAAGTTAAGAGGACTGAGATAGGCCACGATGTCAGCAGGGTCCTGTTGAACTTTCAATTCATCTGCACAATCTATGTGCACAGTAATGCATAATGTGGTGTGAATGGGCCCTAATAAGTGAAGTTAGACAATTCATAATTAAGGGAGAAATATGGTGGAATACAGGAGTATATAAATACTTCTTTTCAGTCTCCAGAACATTAATACAATTCACTAAAGGGTGTATTCTGCTGCTATAAAATTGGAGTTAATCTTTTTGTGTGGTCGCACACTATTTTGTGCATCTTTCATATGCTGTGTGTATATTGTGCTGTATATGCTATGTGCATTCTGTGTTGTGTGTGCTGAATGTGCTCCATGTGTGCTCTGTGCATATTGTGCTGTATGTTCTCTGTGTGCTATGTGTGTTCTGTGTTCTGTATATGATGTATGCACTATATGTGTTCTGTGTGCTGTGACCTGTATTCACTCCATATGTGCTGTGTTTGCTGTACACACATTGTGCTGTATATGCTGAGTGCACTATATGTGCTCTCTGTTGTGTGTGCCGTATGCACTCCGTGTGTGCTCTATGCTGTGTGGGTTATGTGTTGTGCTGTTGCAGGTGCTCCGTCTTGTGTTGTGTAGTCTGTGTGTAGGCGGTAAAAGAACTGCTCCCACTCATTTTATTTCCTACAATCAATCTATAATCTTATCTTAGCCCATATAGTACTAATGCTGGATTGTCACTTTCACTTTTTCACTGGTAGATGTTACCTTCAGTCTAGAATTTAGCTTAACAGAGCATGGTTTTCAAGTGAGTTCTCTCCTCCAACACACAGATTGGTCCTTCCCCAGAATCCTATCCCAACACACACACTTCACTTTACTGGCTACTCCATTTCGAAGAGCTCTCTATTCTTTTCTTACACCAACAATATTTGTTAAGTTACCCCTCAGTAGCCAGTCTCTGGTGTATGTGCTTTAAAGTTAACTGCTCATTTTTTCCTAGGGTAAAAAAAAAAAAAAAAAGTTATACTGACCTGATCCTCGGAGCCAGCTTAGACTGGTCCCAAGAGCTTTTCTCCCCCTCCACTGCAGTGGTCTAAGGTCCTGTGAGTAATCATGTCCAATACAGTGTATAGGAAGTGAGGACGCCGAAGCGCATACCATCACTGCAGTGGAGGAGACAGGCTTGAGGGAGCGCTGCTGACTCCGAGGATCAGGTGAGTATATATTTTTTTTTACCCTAGGCAAAAATAAGCAGTTAATGCTTGCAGTGCAGAGGTAGCCCCACTGCAAGGTTTAATCAAATGTGTCTTAAGGTGAGAGATGGGACACCATTCACCTTGTTTAGAATATATGGAAACTCAATCGCTATCATCTCACATAAACTGTAACATGTTCATTTAATTTAAAAAGTCATTTTCAATATTTTTAATTCAGAAACTTTTAGTAAAAAATACTTATTGATCCTGCAAAGAAGGTCTTTGTTCACTTCCTGCTATAGGGTGGCACTCAACTGTCCCTATCTCCCTAATGTCATCCTGCCACACGGGCTTCGTTTAGAGATGAAAGTGCATTACACAGGCATGTACTCAGAGTAATGCAATGCAGCCATTGCTGGCAAGTATGTAGACAAGAAGTTTCTAGCAAAAGGCTGCAGGACATCAGCAGCTTTGAGATGCCACACAGGATGTCAAAAAGGTGAAAAGAGTATATATATATATATAT
>NW_017306292.1:1738605-1778256 GCF_000935625.1 Nanorana parkeri | reverse complement strand
TCCTCTTTTTTTCCAAGGGAAAAAAAAAAAAAAAAAAAAGATATACTCACTTGATCCTTCAAGCCGGCTCTTAGACCAGTTCCTGGAGCGTTTCTCCCCCTCCGCTGCAGCAGTCTAAGGATCCTTGAGTCATTAAATCATATACACAGTTATAGGACATGAGGAAACTGAGGGGTATTCCATCTCTGCAGCCGTGGAGACAGGCTGGAGGGAGCACTGCCGACCCTAGGCAACAATAAGCAGTTAACTCTTGCAGTGCGGGGGTAGCCCCACTGCAATGGTTAAAAACATTTCGGCCTGGAGTTCTTCTGTAAACTACCATTGACCAGTCTCAAGGTTATGTGCATTACCCCCTCAGTGACCAGTAGTCACATTTATTCCAGATCTCAAAATTAAATATATTATAACATGAAACATTCTACATGCACAAAATTAGATAATCAATGACCTGAGGCCACTTTAAAACTGCCCTGTTCATGAACAGGGATGAGGTGATGAGGTTTGGGTTTCCCGCAACCATGGTTTCAAGGGGAAACCCTTTGTGTTTGAGGTTCACAGTCCCAGCAAATGTATTTGTCTGTCTCCCTGCATCTGGCACACCATGAAGGTTACCTCCCCATATATATTCAATTGCACTGCATCATTTCTGCAGAATGAAGTGTGCCCACAGGGCCATCCAGGTTAACAAAATCTTCTACTCTTCTGGTGACACAATTATGTAGTTTACAAATTTACATTTTTTTCTACTTTCTGTGGTATATTATATACTGTAGGCCTATTTTATTTAGTTTAATGCCATTTACTGTGACATTTAGGGGCATATTAATAAAATGTTTCAATTACTATCTTTTCCCATCACTCTCACTATGCATAATCGTAAGAGGACATATCACCTTTATCGTCACATTAACATAAATAGTTCTAGTCATTATTGCAGATTACGATTCCTGCAATGGATAGATGGGGAAACAATGGGTAAAACTTGTGAAAGTGTGCATCAAAGAGCCCAGTGGACCTTTTTCTAAATTAACCCTTGTGGTTAATAATATGCCAATATTTTGTCCCAATAATATAACTGGTTAGAAGTATGCTACAGAGCAGGGTTTTCCGTGTTAGTCATTTTTTTTCACTGTAACAAAAAAAAAAGATAAATACAAATAAACGAGTGCCCATGCTGCTAGGGATAAAAGGGAATGTTCACTTTAGAATTTAAACTCCACATCCCTCCTCCCTAAACCCCTAACATATACTGTATATACACGTATACATTTAACATATGCCCTATTCCCCAGTGTTTACAGCCTTGGTGGAGAAATCTCATCCAACACTGCCTTTTCCTGCTCAGTAACTTCCCGTAGTCTTGAATGGGATTCCCCATTGGAGTAAGGCCCTGTTCAAATCTATGGGAAGTTACTGTGCAGGCAGTGTTGGACAAGATTTCTGTACCAAGGCTGGAAAAGAAAGTAGTAAGTACATACCTGGTTGTGGGGGTTAGTTTAGAATAGCTTAGGGGGCTTGGAAGGGGGGACTGTGGAGTTTTTATTCTAAAGTGAACTTGATGTCTAAGATCAAAGAGGTTTTGGTATCATGTCCCTGTCATGACCTGATTTACCCCTACCTATAAGTTGGCACCGCCATCTTAACCTTTGCTCCCTATGCTAGCGGTCTCCATTCAAATACATTTGTAAAATGTTGGGAAACTCATTTCTACTGCACTGAGGGCTCTGCAGACAGCTTTCCCAGGGGGCAGTCAAACTATGCCTGCAAAAACAGCTGACCTCTCAGGTATATGAAGATAGATGCAGGCTATCTACACATGTCAAAGAAAGTATTGAAAGATAAGGTGCAATGCCATTGTATTGCTTTCATACAGTCTATAAGGTCTCAGTTGAAATAACTAAAGTACATATACCGATGAGCGAGTTATATTAATCCATACACCCTGATCATGCATTTAATATGAAAACAAATCACAGTTAAGTCATCTATATTACAACATACAAATCCACAAGTCTTTTCATGGAATATCTAGGTAACAACTCAGAGTAACTCCTCTGAAGGGGAAATGCTTTCACCCTGAAGTGCTTGATTAATAATAACTTGTGTGTTTACTTGTGCACACAGTGGTATGAATGTATATACTTGCAGTTAGCAGTGATGGATGAATTATTTCTGCTGGTTACAAGCAGTTAATCCCACAGCTGTAGCAGCTCCAGGTCAGCAAGGAGTATGCTGGAGTTGAATCCACTATGCAGGCAGGGTTATGGGAGCTTCCCAACAGAGTCCAGTATGGAGAGGACCCAGGAGTGAATATTAGCACATCCAGGCTAAAGACAGGCAAGCTTGCTGGCAGAGTCCAGGATGGTGTGGGTCTGCTGCGGAATCCGCAAATAGAGATTTCAGGATGGAGCGAGGGGTTACACAGAGTGGGTGAGTGCTCAGCGTCACAACAATAACAAGACGCTGAGCAATTCAAAACCCACGGTTAAATCTAGGAGTCGGCTAAAAGAGGAGGAGCAGCGTGACACTGCTGGAGTGGGTGGAGCTGGATGTTGTACCTGCAGTGTGGCCAGGTATGTTTATTACATTTTAGGTATGACAGGCAAATAATCCTTGGAATATGAGAACTTAATATGGAGAAAGATCTACAGGGATATGGTGAGCGATTTCTTGCTTGATTTCTTTTAGGTTTTGTTTCTGCTTTCAGCATTATGGAACACAATGATTCATGATTAATAAATTCACACACTAGCCTCCCAGAGCTGTCAGAAATGAGGTACCTAAGAACAGGTAACAATGTTACATGATTCAAGTCACACCTTCACCCTTCCAAAATCCCCTCACAGTCAAACAATCATAATTGGGACAAAGCAGTGCTTAATTCCCATCCTCCATGTTTACAGCATTATTATTATTTGCTACAAAATCACACATGCAATGTAAATGTAGCAAATGTTTATCTGGTAGTCAGTACCAATAACTGGCATCCTTCATGTGTAATAATAATACTCTATATATAGACTGCGGTGTATGAGCCACTGAAGTGTCTAATCATAATTGTATATCAATTATTTTTTGGTTCCTGGCTCCGGGAGAACTGGTAATATGTAAATTAGCAGCTCTCAGACTCCTGACATCCTAATAGATTAGGTGTCTTTGCTGCCCTTTCCATTTGTCAGGATGACTAACAACAATTCATTGAAGCACATCAGAAAACGAGGGAGCCTGGGTTTTGTGAAGTTTGACATCACAGTGACCCTGCTACACATAACACATCTGCTAATACATGATGGAGTTTAAGCCTTTAGAGCTATACATTAGGGATTTAGTCATTGTAGGGGATGTAAATGGGGTAACTTCAAAAGGCATTGAAGTGTACTCTTACAGCTTATAATGGTCCTTGAGTCAGATATACTTTTTCATGTAAATGCATGCTGGGTAATTAAAGTAGACATTTGTAAAAAATCTGTTGACAAGCATATATAACATACAGTCACTAATAATCCAGAATTCTCCCGACAGTACTTCTTCTCCAATATTGGGCCCCACCAGCCTTTCCGAGCGAATTGACAGCCAGTGCCATCCAACCCACTTCCTAAGAGCCCATTGCTGTCATGAACCTACCTCCAGGGGCAGCAATATCATGCAGCCTGAGCAGTACTCAAAGACGCAGAAGAACCTGTGACATCATTAGGCTAGCCTGAAGATTGCAGGAAAAACCGGAGTGGAAGAGGGGTGGTGGTATTTAATGAAGCTGGGGCCGCTTTAATGTGTAACAGTTGCAGGTTGTGATTGTGATGGATGTGCCCGGTCCGATCCTAGTCAATCACACGTGACTATACGCAGTTCTCAACCGAGTGAGCCGTCACAAGGATGTGGCGATACTATTCTCAGCCTCACCCTGCCCAGAGATTTCCCAGCTTGCAGGACAACAATCTCAGGCCAGCAGACTGAGAGCGATTGTCACTAGGGTTGGCTAACTCCGCAGTTAACCTTTTACACACCAAACGATAGCTGCCACCACTTATTTTTTTACGAAAAACACAAACCGATTCCAGCAAATGCTCTGACATTTCAAAAACTTAAAGAAAGCCTATGATACCACTTTCCGTTCAGACAGGAATATGACAGGTTTCACTATGCAGTAGCACTCTTCATGGAGACGAGGATACTTTAAGTTCTTATTTAGACCGTAGAGACAAGCCTAACGATTTTTAAGATCGTCCTTTAATAGATGAAACGGCACAGAAAAATATACAGAAAAAAATAATAATAATAAAGAGAGAAAATAAAAAAAGAGAAAGGAATAAAAAGAGAGTACTTAACAAGTCCTGGGTTTATTGATCCCGACAGTTCAATGCACAAAAGATGGATCTGAATGGCTCTTCTCCAAATAAGGCTTGCACAGATTCTTTCTTGATGTTGAAGGGGAACTCTTCCGGGAGCTCCGGTGTTATGAGTTTCTTGATGTTACCAGAGTCCTTCTTCTTGATGTTAAAACAAGAGCCTCTCTAGCTGCCTCGGCAGCATCTTTTTGTCAGTCCTCTAGGGCAGAGCTGACCTATAAGGCAGGGCCAATCCTTTACAATATCCTCCTCTGCTCCTCCCAAACTGTTAAACTTATAACTAGGAAAATAATGTAGTTGGATATTCATACATTATACTGTCCAAAAACCTCTAAAGTATCGTGCGTCGTAAATGAGCTTTACATTAAGACCAAACTTGACGTACAGTATATATGAATTATGGTTGTCCCAGAAGGGTTAATGTGACTGGTTAGGCTTCGGGCCATCATAACCTCTCCATGGTTGATATGTAGGCTTTCGTCTTGACAAGACACAGCTATTTGTGCAATAAATTTTACAATATCACTCTCCAATTCCAAGTTATGAAATTGGGTTGATAATGTAACTATTTTTTTTTTAACTCAGTGTGAATCCAAGGTCACCTGGGTTGTTACATTTACCAGGCCCTCCTTTGTTAACCTAAATCTGTCAAATTCTAATTAATTTGTGATCTGGAGGGGATTGCTGGTTTGGGCAATACAATTACCATGGTATTAGGGATTTACGACCCAGATCGTAAAATAATCACTTTAACTGATTCACACTAGGTCCAGGGGAAACTCTAGATATACAATCAGGGTTAGTGTTTCACTAAGGACAATAAAGTTTACCAGCCAGATTGACAGATATCTGTTTTTTGGAATGGGGAGATGCTTGGCAAAATTAGGGAAGTTTGAAGTTAATTGAACTAAATTGAAGGCTGCATTTCCTCAAGATGAGAGAGAAGAGATAATTTATTAATATTAATAATATTAATTATTTATAGCATTCTCAAACCTCATTATCGTCACGTTTTATTATCTCTCAAAGAGGGTGGCACCATCTTTGGTCTGGCAGTATCAGGGGTTCCTTCCCTTATACAGTATGTCACAATCATGTGAAAACTGGTGATTGTGTTGCATATCATGTTCTGGGCTGTCTGTGTTACACAGATCATGCTCCCATCTGCCTGCATCAGACTGATGGCATCTATCCTCCAGACTGCACCTCTTAGAATAAGCATGGTCACTTTCTAGGGCTAAATGACTACTTTGTAATGGCAAAAGACATAGGGGGCTCCTTCGTGAATAACCCTTTTAATTTAATGTCACTTTTCTGCAACAAATTTTCATTCGTAAATATTGTTCAACTCATCAAAAAGTAAGGAAAATGTCAGATTCTGACAAAGCTGAATACCGAACGGAATTGACTTTAAGACCAGTCCACTGCTAGGATTAAGGGTCTGGTTGGGTGTTGGGGTCCTCCTTAAAATTCCTTACAGTCCTAAAGGGTCTGGTATTACTTTTGGGGGAACCCATTGTATTTTTTTTGCATCAGAGGTGCCTCCTAGCATTCTTACCAGACTTAAAGGTTTTTTTTTAAATCTTTTTTTTACAAATTGCGGGGAGTCGGTCCACTTCAGCAGACCGTTCTCCCCGGCTGTGTCTTTGGCTGTGCCAAGCCAAAGCATATGCATTCGGCTTGGCTGTGTGCTTCGGCTGCCTTTGGCTGCTGTATGGGCTATTGTGAACAGTGAGTACAGCAGCCCTTCAGTTTGACTGAACCGAAGGGTTTCTGCAGCCGAAAGCGAACTGAAGGATTATCCAACGTTTGGCTAAATCCTTTGGCAGCTTAGTGAATAACCCCCATAGTTTTTTTTAGAAAAAAAATGATGCTGCTGTTGTATATCAGAATAACATGTAGAGTTATAGGGGTGTATTTATAAACAATTTGCAGAGCCATTCATCCAGAATAATTGCATGTACATTTATTCTGTGTGAATGGAGGCAAAAATTAATGTTATTAGTATATTTTCTTTTCAGGTCGAATGTAATATCAGGAAGATGCCACATTATGGCCATTAGATGGAGCTGAGGAGCATAGGAAATAAAGACTTTCCTATGCTCATTATCTCCATCTAGTGGTTATAATGTACATGCAATTTCACAGGACAAATGGATCTGCAAATTGTTTATAAATATACTTCATAAAGGTACTGGCATGTCTACTTTATTTGAATGCATAATGTGTTTTAATGTTTCCTTCATTTATTATGTTGTTAGATAATAAATACCATTTTTATTTTTTTTATTTTTAACCACTTGAGTACTAGCCTGTATATACAAACCCCATTCCAAACCGAAATGAAGTTAGACAATGCCCTGGGGGACATGTTCCGATGCAAAACAGTTTAAAAGAAATACTGCTCAGTGGGGAAATGTCTCCCCATTTTATGTGACTTTGAGGGCAACATGGGGAAAACACCAATTGTTTATATTGCATGCTTTATTGATGTCTTTAAGCTATATATGGTGTTATAGAACATTCTAGCGCACAGCAGAGTGACACTGTATCCTGGCGTTACATAATTTGTGTAATACATTTTACATTATTCCTTGGCTTAAGTAAAGCAACAGCATCCCTATCTGATTGATTTTAGAGTGAAAAAGTATTTTCTATGTAGTTTTTGTGACACATGATTTTTTATCTAGCAGTAACAGTCAGAAATAACCATATAAAGTAGTAGACAACACAGTAGTAGACAACACAGATATCGCAAAGTTCTAAATAACGTTAAATCTCTCAGATTTGTTACAATTGCCGAATAACAGCAAAACATGTTTCATTGCATAGCTTGTGAACTTCTTTTAGTGTAATACCACACTGTATTGTGTACAACGTTTAATAAAATGTCAACACAGTGGATAAGAGATGGTAAGGATGTCAGGTCAGTAGTAGCAGCGGGGGATGGTAATGGATAGCAGCCTAACAGCAATGTAAGTAGATGGAAATGTATGGTATATTAATGGCTTGGGGGGAGATTCTAAGAAAAAGACCCCTGCCGAGACCCTCCATAGCCCTGCTGAGACTCTCCACAGTCCTGCTGAGACCCTCCATAGCCCTGATAGGGTTTCTCCATAGCCCTGCTGAGACCCTCCATAGCCCTGCTGAGGCCCTCCATAGCCCTGCTGAGGCCCTCCATAGCCCTGCTGAGACTCTCCATAGCCCTGCTAAGACCCTCTGAACTCCTGCTAAGACCCTCTGAACTCCTGCTAAGACCCTCTGAACTCCTGCTAAGACCCTCCGTAGCCCTGTTGAGTGCCTCCGGACCCCTGCTGAGATCCTCCATAGTCTTGCTGAGAACCTCCAGATCCCTGCTTAGACCCTCCGGACCCCTTCTGAGACCCTGCAGACACCTGCTGAGACCCTCCACAGCCCTGGTGCTGAGACCCTCCAAAGCCCTCCTGAAACCCTGAAGACATCAAGCTGGCACCCCGGAGCAACACAGAGTATGTAGCTACATATTATTCTGCATTGCTGTACAATGTATTGCTGAGATTTGTAGTCCACTGTAGCTGATGGTATTATTCTGCATTGCTGTATAATGTATTGCTTGGATTTGTAGTCCTCTATAGCGGGTGGTATTCCACATTGCTATATAATGTATTGCTGAGATTTGTAGTCCATCTACAACTTGGAGTCAGTGGCAGAACTACAAGGGTCGCATCAGTCACAGCTGGGACCGGGCCCTGGCATGAAGTTAATTGAACTAAATTGAAGGCTGCATTTCCTCAAGATGAGAGAGAAGAGATAATTTATTAATATTAATAATATTAATTATTTATAGCATTCTCAAACCTCATTATCGTCACGTTTTATTATCTCTCAAAGAGGGTGGCACCATCTTTGGTCTGGCAGTATCAGGGGTTCCTTCCCTTATACAGTATGTCACAATCATGTGAAAACTGGTGATTGTGTTGCATATCATGTTCTGGGCTGTCTGTGTTACACAGATCATGCTCCCATCTGCCTGCATCAGACTGATGGCATCTATCCTCCAGACTGCACCTCTTAGAATAAGCATGGTCACTTTCTAGGGCTAAATGACTACTTTGTAATGGCAAAAGACATAGGGGGCTCCTTCGTGAATAACCCTTTTAATTTAATGTCACTTTTCTGCAACAAATTTTCATTCGTAAATATTGTTCAACTCATCAAAAAGTAAGGAAAATGTCAGATTCTGACAAAGCTGAATACCGAACGGAATTGACTTTAAGACCAGTCCACTGCTAGGATTAAGGGTCTGGTTGGGTGTTGGGGTCCTCCTTAAAATTCCTTACAGTCCTAAAGGGTCTGGTATTACTTTTGGGGGAACCCATTGTATTTTTTTTGCATCAGAGGTGCCTCCTAGCATTCTTACCAGACTTAAAGGTTTTTTTTTAAATCTTTTTTTTACAAATTGCGGGGAGTCGGTCCACTTCAGCAGACCGTTCTCCCCGGCTGTGTCTTTGGCTGTGCCAAGCCAAAGCATATGCATTCGGCTTGGCTGTGTGCTTCGGCTGCCTTTGGCTGCTGTATGGGCTATTGTGAACAGTGAGTACAGCAGCCCTTCAGTTTGACTGAACCGAAGGGTTTCTGCAGCCGAAAGCGAACTGAAGGATTATCCAACGTTTGGCTAAATCCTTTGGCAGCTTAGTGAATAACCCCCATAGTTTTTTTTAGAAAAAAAATGATGCTGCTGTTGTATATCAGAATAACATGTAGAGTTATAGGGGTGTATTTATAAACAATTTGCAGAGCCATTCATCCAGAATAATTGCATGTACATTTATTCTGTGTGAATGGAGGCAAAAATTAATGTTATTAGTATATTTTCTTTTCAGGTCGAATGTAATATCAGGAAGATGCCACATTATGGCCATTAGATGGAGCTGAGGAGCATAGGAAATAAAGACTTTCCTATGCTCATTATCTCCATCTAGTGGTTATAATGTACATGCAATTTCACAGGACAAATGGATCTGCAAATTGTTTATAAATATACTTCATAAAGGTACTGGCATGTCTACTTTATTTGAATGCATAATGTGTTTTAATGTTTCCTTCATTTATTATGTTGTTAGATAATAAATACCATTTTTATTTTTTTTATTTTTAACCACTTGAGTACTAGCCTGTATATACAAACCCCATTCCAAACCGAAATGAAGTTAGACAATGCCCTGGGGGACATGTTCCGATGCAAAACAGTTTAAAAGAAATACTGCTCAGTGGGGAAATGTCTCCCCATTTTATGTGACTTTGAGGGCAACATGGGGAAAACACCAATTGTTTATATTGCATGCTTTATTGATGTCTTTAAGCTATATATGGTGTTATAGAACATTCTAGCGCACAGCAGAGTGACACTGTATCCTGGCGTTACATAATTTGTGTAATACATTTTACATTATTCCTTGGCTTAAGTAAAGCAACAGCATCCCTATCTGATTGATTTTAGAGTGAAAAAGTATTTTCTATGTAGTTTTTGTGACACATGATTTTTTATCTAGCAGTAACAGTCAGAAATAACCATATAAAGTAGTAGACAACACAGTAGTAGACAACACAGATATCGCAAAGTTCTAAATAACGTTAAATCTCTCAGATTTGTTACAATTGCCGAATAACAGCAAAACATGTTTCATTGCATAGCTTGTGAACTTCTTTTAGTGTAATACCACACTGTATTGTGTACAACGTTTAATAAAATGTCAACACAGTGGATAAGAGATGGTAAGGATGTCAGGTCAGTAGTAGCAGCGGGGGATGGGAATGGATAGCAGCCTAACAGCAATGTAAGTAGATGGAAATGTATGGTATATTAATGGCTTGGGGGGAGATTCTAAGAAAAAGACCCCCGCCTCGGACCTCCATGCTGAGACCCTCCATAGCCCTGATAGGGTTTCTCCATAGCCCTGCTGAGACCCTCCATAGCCCTGCTGAGGCCCTCCATAGCCCTGCTGAGGCCCTCCATAGCCCTGCTGAGACTCTCCATAGCCCTGCTAAGACCCTCTGAACTCCTGCTAAGACCCTCTGAACTCCTGCTAAGACCCTCTGAACTCCTGCTAAGACCCTCCGTAGCCCTGTTGAGTGCCTCCGGACCCCTGCTGAGATCCTCCATAGTCTTGCTGAGAACCTCCAGATCCCTGCTTAGACCCTCCGGACCCCTTCTGAGACCCTGCAGACACCTGCTGAGACCCTCCACAGCCCTGGTGCTGAGACCCTCCAAAGCCCTCCTGAAACCCTGAAGACATCAAGCTGGCACCCCGGAGCAACACAGAGTATGTAGCTACATATTATTCTGCATTGCTGTACAATGTATTGCTGAGATTTGTAGTCCACTGTAGCTGATGGTATTATTCTGCATTGCTGTATAATGTATTGCTTGGATTTGTAGTCCTCTATAGCGGGTGGTATTCCACATTGCTATATAATGTATTGCTGAGATTTGTAGTCCATCTACAACTTGGAGTCAGTGGCAGAACTACAAGGGTCGCATCAGTCACAGCTGGGACCGGGCCCTGGCACTCCACCACTGTTCCCAAATAATTAGTCTGCATTCTTTTAGAAAAATGGTCACATGTCATAAAAAGGTATCAGTAATTGGTATCGATGAGTACTTGAGGAAAAGTATCAGTACTCGAACTCAGTCTCAAAAAAATGGTTTTGGTGCATCCCTAAGTATTATTACTGTACAGAATAGAAATAGTGCCAACAGTTTGCGCAGCGCCTTATAATTTAAAGGAAGACAGAACCATTACAATACAAGTAAAGGCAAGATGGTTCGGAGGGCCCTGATCGTGAGAGCTTACAACTGTGTGGAGATGAGTTGTCTGAGAAAGTAAAAGTCCAGTTGTTAGGTAGCAGCAGGATACGCTTCCCTGAAGAGATGAGTTTTTAGGGATCACCTAAAGACAGGCAGAGTAGGAAAATGTCAGAAAGGTTGTGAATTTCAGAGGATGGGAGAGACTCTGTAGGAGTCCTACAGGCAAGGATGGGGGGAGTTGACGAGAGAGCTAGAGAGCAGGATGTCTTGTGCGAGAAGCCGAGAGGACGTTTAGGGTGATATTTTGACACAAGGTTGGAGGATTGCTTTGTAAGTGGTTGTTAATGTTTCTTTTTTATTTTTGGAGTGATTGAAAGCCAGTGGAGGGAGTGGAACAGAAGGGATGCAGACACTGAGCAGTTGGTAAGGTGGATGAGTCTAACAACAGCATTCATAGACTGGAAGGTAGAAAGCATGTGTAGGCCAAAGAGAAAGAGGTTGTGGTAATGAGCTCAGTTTTAAAGAGATTGTATTTAAAGAAGTGGTGTTACATCCATACTGATATTTCAGTTAGTAAATTGGTGATGCACAAGGACACTGAAGGGGTGAGCTGGGAAGAGGAGAGATATATTTGTGTGTCGTTAGCATAGAGATGGTATTGGAGGCCATGTAAAGTTATTAACTGTCCAAGGCAGGAGGTGTAGATAGAGAAAAGAAGGGGTCCAAGGACAGAGCCTTGGGGGACTCCTATGGAAAGAGGAAGAGGAAGAGGAGAGAAGGGGGGTAGAGCTGTAGGTGACACTGAAGAAGCACTTAGATAGATAGGAAGAGAATTATGAGAGAGCAGTCTTGGAGGCCAAGGGAGTGGAGCTTTTTGAGGAGGAGCAGATGGTTAACCGTGTCAAAAGCAGCAGATATGGTGGAGCCAATCACTCCCTACTACATCCACGTCCAATCCAATCTGCCTTTAGGCTTACCATTTTTGGTTTATACTCAGGCATATTGCTAACTTGTTTTTTCCTAGGGGGATTATATGGCCCTCTGTAACCTCACCTACCTAGGCTCTTTGGTCTCCCTTACCCTAAACATCACCCACACTTAGGATCATCCATACCATCATAACATCCCCCAAGAGGCAAAGTCCCCAAAACCCTGACCTGGCAAGGATCAATCAACAACACCAACCATAACTATTTCTAGCCGTACCTTCAACCCAACCCACATCTGGAAATGCTGTCAAACCATCACACATGACGTGTGACCATTCTTTTCTATGTATCACCCACATCTGGCACAGGCCTTTACTTTCCAAAATTTTTTTGACACCCAACATTATTTGACCATCACTACCCACATCACCATGGCCATCATGCAGCCCTTACCTACAACATCACCTTCAGCTCGTCTTGCTCACCTACAACACCACCCATATTTTTCTTTGCTTTGTGGCTACCCCTAACCCCAACACCAGTTGTTCCTGAATCCCCCCTTACTTACTGGACCACCTACTTCACCACACTCATCTGGCCATTCTTACTCACAATACCACTCTTTTCTTCTACAGTGGCTCTGTGGCCACTATAATACCACCCCCACCTGGTAACCCTAACCTGCAATACCACATTCAGACTGCTACCCCTACCTGCAGCACCATCCCCAGCTGCCCATCTTCATCTGCCATGGTTCTATGGCTATCCTAATGCACAGAACCACTTGTACTTGACTGTCCTCTGGCCTTCCTAACCCACAGGGTCACCCTCTTATGCCATGGCTCTGTGTCCACCCCATTCTGGCCACCCTTACCCACAACCCCACTCTCATCTGACTATCCTTATCCACAACCACATGTGGCCATAAAGGGCACTTACCCACACCAGGACCCTATTATTTTATGCAACTGTGGCTACATTTACCAACAACACCAGTCTACACCATATCAACTTGTGCATCTGGTAAGGTCCTAGGCACCTTAACCTACACAATGTACTTTTCATGGCATGTTGATGATTTCCTAGGTTTTTTGGACAACTCTCGGGTGTTAGCAGACATTTTAAGCATCATGCTGACCAATAGCAGAATTTGATTTTGTAGACTCTCAGCTTTCAGGAGACTTTACCAGCTTTTAGAGCCACACGACAAATTGCTTCTTGGACGACAGTGATAACATAAATTGCAAAATACGAGGAAAAGACAGGAAACCTAACTAAAAATATTAATACCTTGGCAACAGTCCATAACATGGACAGAGCTCAGGGCACTTCCAGGATACAAACACACAACCTGGTGTTTGCAGTAGCATTAGCTTATATGCTGCACCACAAAACTAGCTGTTTTTGTGATTTATTTTTTATATTACAGGTTTTAACAGAAGTAGATGAGCATCCAGTTTTTAATGTTATCAGCAGAAGAAAAGAAATTAATTCATAGCAGCCAGAGTTTTTGGGTGGCCACCCAGAAGAAAGAATAAGTCTATCCTAAGACAGAGCTAACTGGCTCACCTTTATAAAAATGAACCAGTCCTGGATCAGTCCCCCGCAGCTGATTTGACTGATTAAATTATTTCTTAGAATATGGCCCTAAAACCATTAATACCCCATCAATATCCCATCCCATCATACATCATTGCCATTCACTAACACCGCTGTTGGCCTGTCATCCATTGCCATCATGTTCGACCTCTGCTAGCATGCCAGCATTATAACCTCTTCCCATTGCTGCTGTGCTGCCATTCATTAACATTTCCTGTCATCGCTTCTGGCCTGAAATCCATTACCATCTCCTGCTACCAGTGTTGGCCTGCCACTAGGGATGCACCAAAATTAACATTTTAGACCTAAATTTCAGTATTTGTCAGGCTGAAACTGAAACAGAAAATTACCATTTTTCCAACCTTTCTAAAATTTGATATTTCCCCTTTGGAACAGAAAAAGAGATTGAAGGCTCAAAGTCCTAAATCTCTTTTTCCGCAGCCCCTGTTATGAATAAACAGGAAGCCTCTATACTGAGCTGCTCCTGTCCATTCATAAAGTAGTATCAGATACTATGTCTACAATCATGAATGAACAGGAAGTGATGTAGAGCACTTCCTACTCATTCATAATTGGGGACACAGTAACTAAATACTGTGTCCTCACTTATTAACAAACATGTTTGAGCAGTACCTAGAAGGATCAGCAAATATTTCACATATTTTCTGATCCTCCCCGCTCTCAATCCTGAACTGTTCCACCCCTCCTGCAGCTCTCCTCCTCGCCACTGACACTGTCAGTCTTGACATCTTCTCTCCTCCCCACTGAGCACCAGCAGCTGGATCAGATCAGTGTCCCCTCTGACCCCCGCTGCCTCTGCCGACACTGGGGGGGGGGAGAGCAGCACAGATTGCAGGGGACACAGACAGAAGCAGCTGGCGCCCAGCAGGGAGGTAGAGAAGTTGGTGATCATTTTTGGCCGTTTCTTTTTAATATCAACATTTTGCCCATAGTATCATTTTCGGCTGAAATGTTTTGGCAGTCTAAATTTTGGTGCATCCCTACCTGCCACCATTATCATCTCTTCCCACCCCTGGTGGCCTGCTTTCATATACCATCTCACGCCACTGATTTATTTTTTTTATAATAAACAAGTTTTTTTTTTTTGTTTAAACATTTTAAGTGCTTCCATGAAAAATCCACAAGGCCAACACAGGCATCTGAAAAGTAAGACAAATTGTTTTCTTGAGATACAAGAAAGCAACAAAACAGGTTGGGGTTCACATAACATTTAACTAGTGTTTCTTGTACTAAACAGGCACATTGAGGTAAAGTCACCACACACTCACACACACACACACAAGGTGTGCTAGCTAGAGAGGAAACTATGGGGTCTATTCACCACGAAGCTGCCGAAGGATCTAGCCGTAGCTTTGGCCGATGCTTCGGCCCCAAGACCCCTTCGGTTCAGTAGAACCGAAGGGGTGCTGTACAGGCTATTCAGTATAGCCCGTACAGCTCCCGAAAGTGGCCGAGCGGCTCAGTCGAGCCGAGCACATATGCCTTAGGTCGGCTAAGCCGCGCTGAAAGCCGAAGCTGGCCAAGCTGCTTCTGAAAGCTGGGCGGAGCCAGCCGTGATCTTACGGCTGTCTCCGGCCACTTGCAGAGAGATCAGCGTCCCTGGTTACCTGCTAACCAGCGACACTGATCTCCAAACAGCAAACTCTCCCTGGCGCTCCGGGAGTCTCCCGCTCCCGGTCGCCAAGGAGAGAAACACTGCTGTTTCTTTTTTTTTCTATTCTGACACGGAGCCATGCCAGAATAGAAAAAATAGAGCGCCCGGGAGAGTTTTTTTTCTTCTTTTTTTTTGACGGCTAGAGCCGCTTAACAGTGTTTGGCTCACTTCACTTCAGGTCGGTCATTCACTCGGCTGCCTACGGTAGCTTAGTGAATAGACCCGTATGGAACCAGAAAGGGTTTTGAACCAGTGTTACAGGAGGTCAGCTGTTTGGGATCATGAGGAAAAGCAGAGGGATGTTGAAAGTGTGATCTCTCCACTAGGTCCTCTTTGGCTCTTTGTAGTTGGTTCTCAATATCTGTAGTGATCAGGTTTGAAGGGTGCCTCCTTGTCTAAGCCAAGGTCCTTGGCTTGCTTGTCTGAAAGCTTAGTCAGTTTCACTCCAAGCTTATCGAGATGAGCAGCTGCCACTGCTTCATCAAGCTTCTTGGGCAGGAAGTACACTCCTACAGGATATTTATCGGTGTTGGTCCACAATTCAATCTGCGCCATGACTTGGTTGGTGAAGGAAATGCTCATGACAAAGCTTGGGTGGCCCATGGCACATCTCAAATTTACTAGATGGCCTTCAGCAAGCAGTATAATGTGGCGTCCGTTTTTCAGGAGGTAGCGGTCCACCTGCGGCTTGATGTTCACTTTCTTATCCACATTTACATTCAACCATTTTACATCGAGTTCAACATCAAACGTCAAATTTAGAACTTTCAATATGGGACACCGATCTCAAAATGAAAAAGTTCCCGTTGGTTGGGATTTTCTGCATGATTCCCTCCTGTTTTTGGCTTACAGAGCTGATATAAGCAGTTCACAAACTATGGAGAAGAAAGTTTTACATGCACTGAATAGTGGATGTGAATTTTAGATAGACATCTTTCATGGTAGTAAGGGGAAGGGTCATTACCTATAAACTATACCTAAGGGTAATTTACCTATAACCTACAGAAAATGCCCTAAACCAGGAATTATAAAGCCTAACAGTGTATCTATAGTCAACACTTCTTGAATAGAATGGTGAGGGGTTGGGTCCCCTGTCGGGTTTTTATTGCTGCATCGCTTCTAGGAATATTCACCCTTGCTATTTGTTCTGGGGATGGGAAATCAAGAATTTACAGCTGTCACCAGAACAGAAGGTGAGGGGCAGTCTTACAAGGGAGACACATGTTCCAGTGACAACTAATTTGGAGAGAGTTCCTCCCATTTCTACTGACAGAAAGTGATGGGTAATCTCGCCCAATTTCTCCCCAATGGACAAAATCAAGACTAACAATTTTTTAATCACTCCCCACTTTATTCAAAATCAAAAAAAGGTTTAGTACCATTTTTGGGAATTGCTAAAATATAAGACCTACCCCGAAAATAAGACCTAGTTGTGACCTTTACCAGGACCGGTGGTGGCATAAGGGGGAACGTGAAGCGCCACGGCAGAGAATCAGCGGTGCCAACGAAGCCAGCGCTAGAGGAAGCGAGGCGGCAGAGGAGGGAGCAGAGCCGCATAAGCCGATGTTTCCTCTATAGCGCCGGCTCCTGTCACAGGCAGAGTGATACCAAATGCACTCCACCGGTGAGGAATCCATAGTGAAAGCGCACTTCACTCATTCTGGTTACCAAATTGCTCTTGGAAAGCTACAGCACCCCCTGATTGTCCTGATCACCCTATTCTCAACTTTGCCATTTTGGATTATTTAATTTGGATTTGCACTAACTTTGGATTGTTGTACATTAAAAAAAAAAATAAGACCTACCCCGAAAATAAGACCTAGTGTGTTTTTTTGAGCCCAAAAAAATATAAGACAGTGTCTTATTTTCGGGGAAACACGGTATACTTAAAACTTCCTACAAACATTAGACAGTGGGCTGATGTCCATGTATGACCTGACCACCAGATGATCTATTTAACTAAAGATTTTTGTACAAACATGCATGCCCTAATAGAGTATAAACTCTATTCCATTTCTTGCATGTAGATGTATAAAAATACTTTTTACATTAAACACAGCCAATAATTGTTTTTAGTTTTGTGTGCAGAGTGGGGAAAAGTTAGAAACCGTATCAAGCTTTTATTGCTGTGTGTGTCCATGTTAGGGAGATTTCCCCTTACTTCCTGCCCCAGAAACACCACAGGAAGTAAGAGAAAATACTACAAGAGTGATAGAAAATCCCACTTTTGACAAAAGTCCCGAAAACAATGTGCCCATTTCCCCCATCTCTTGTTCAAGTGACAATAGTCAAATTTTCCATTTCCATGGGCAGCAGTAGACCAGGGGTGGTTTAAAATACCCATTCCAACGGTGGCTTGGCTTCAAGCCGCTCATAGACCACCTTCTACACACGCCCATCCCTTGATTGATGCGACCCTTCGAGAATTCACGATCCTAAAGAAACAGAGAAGCATAACCTCCATTGAGGGCCCCATGACACCACTGCTAAACAATCCGGAGTTTGCCCCGGGGACCACCCCGGAATTCCAACAGTTTTGGCCAGTAGACAAACCGCTTAGGGCCCATCAGTTCTATTGTCATCAAAAATTTCTCGATAGAGATCAATTGACACACCTAACCAGAAATGGGAAGCTCCCGTGGTAGGTATACCTACAGATTCGGCACTTCTTGACCAGGAGTTCTGCTAAGACTCAACTTGCACGAGAGCTGACCCTCCTAGAAAAATTATGCACAAGCGACAGGCCCCAAACTCATCTGATATCACAGCTATATTCCTTACTGAATGGCACTCAAACTAAGGGTGAACGGGCCCTGCGACTCAAATGGGAAACAGAACTTCATAATCCCCTGACTGAGGACGAATGGAACGAAATATGCCTGAATGCGCATAGTAGCTCCAGTAACAGCCGCACACAGGAAACGAACTACAAGATCCTAACACACTGGTACAGAACCCCACAAATTCTACACAGAATTTACCCAGATGTACCTAATACATGCTGGAGATGCCTATCAGACACAGGTACTCTACTCCATGTATTCTGGACTTGGTCACTTCTTCACACATATTGGACGAAAATTCATGAAGTCACTACACAGGTCACGTGCATACCTCTCCAATACTCACCGGATACATTCCTGCTGCACAACCCAGCTAGACACTCATCACTGCCAAACAAAACCTTACACAAGCACATGATTAATGCAGCAAGAATGCTCATTCCGAGACACTGGAGGGCATCACACCCACCTTCCCTGTCTGAATGGATCAAACAAATAGACCAGATATATGAAATGGAGGAATTACTGTTTACAAAACGGGATGTACTAGAAAAATTCTTTCGAATTTGGGCTCGATGGGTACACTTCACCACCACACCAGAATATGTGTCCCTGAAATCGACCACATGATAAACCAAGAGATATGAAGCTCAATAGGAAACCGTATCGACTAAGAGCTGACAACCGGGTAGAGGAGTCACATGTGGTCGCAGAGAGTTCACTTCCCTCAATCTTACTTTACTTCCTCTTGCTTCCCCTCTCTCTTTTTTTTCTCAGACTTCTAACGGGGGCACTATAGAGGACACCAAACCCCCTCTAACTGAAACCGTTACAGTTCAAAACACGCTAACGCAAAGAGGTGGTACCCCTAACATCTACATAAAAGCATCACTAAACAACCACCCCCTAAAGAAGACTGATGAGTGTTATATAGCGTGTATGCAGTAATTGCCTTACCGTGATCTTTATACTATTTTTCTGACAACAATGTACTAAATGTCCATCTTGCGGATTTTGTACAAGTTTTTATCATTCTTACTTACCTGTTCTGTAAATGTGAAATATTCAAATAAAAACTTATTGAAAATAAAAAAAAATTCCATTTCCCTTCACTTCCTATCTTTTCATCATTTAAGTGTTAGTTGGCATTTTAATTCAAGATTTCTCTTAGTCCTGAATGAGTTCTGGTGAGTGCCCAGTACTAAATCATTTATGAGTATTAGCATTAATATACAGTTGTATATACCAATCAGCCATAACATTATAACTACCCACCTAATATTAAGTAGGTCCTGCTTTTGCCGGCAAAAAAGTCCTGAGACCGAGGCATGGACTACACTAGACCTCTAAGGAATGCTGTGGTATCTGGTGCCAAGCCATCAGTAGCAGTCTCTGCAAGCAGTATCTTTTAAGTTCTGTAAGTTGCGAGTTGGGGCCTCCATGGATCAGTTTTTGCAGCACATCCCACAAATCCTTGATTGGATAGAAATCTGGAGAATTTAGTCAAGTCAACACCTTGAACTCATTGTTGTGTTCCTCAAACCATTCTTGAACCATTTTTGCAGTGTGACAGGGAGCATTATGCTGCTGAAAGATGCCACTGCCAGGGATTTATTTGGTCAGCAATAATATTTAGGTGGGTGGTTCATGTCAAAGTAAAGTCCACATGAATGGCAGGACCAAGGTTTCCTATCATAACATTGCCCAAACATCACACTGTCTCCACTGGCTTGCCTTCTTCCCATAGTGCATCCTGGTGCCATCTCTTCCCCACATAAGCGACAGACACACACCAGGCCATCCACATGTTGTAAAATAAAACGTGATTCATCAGACCAGGCCACCTTCTTCCAATGCTCCGTGGTCCAGTTCTGATGCTCACATGCCTATTTTTGGTGCCTTTGCCGGTGGACACTGGTCAGAATGGGCACCCTGACCAGTCTGCGGCTATGCAGCCCCATACCTAACAAACTGTGATGCACTGTGTGTTCAGACACATTTCTATTGGAACCAGCATTAACTTTTTCAGCAATCTGAGTTACAGTAGCTCTTCTATTGGATCAGACTACACAGGCCATCCTTCGCTCCACACGTGCATCAGTTGGCTGCCCATGACCCTGTCGCCGGTTCACCGGTTTTGCTTCCTTTGAACACTCTTGATAGGTCCTGACCACTGCAGACCTGGAACATCCCACAAGAACAGCAATTTTGAAATAGCTAAAATCCTTACGCTTAGCTATTTTTTCTTCTTCCAACACTACATCAACTTCAGGGACAAAATGTTTACTCACTGCCTAATATAGCCCTTCATTTTCAGGTGCCATTGTAACGAGATAATCAATTTTATCCACTTCACTTCTCAGTGGTCATAATGCAGGGCTGTAGCTACCATGGGGCGAGTGAGGCACATGCCTCAAGAGCAGCTGAGAGGGGGCGCAGCCAGGGCCAGCTTGGCTGTTCCCCTTCGCTCCTGTTGCCATGGCAAGCACAGGGCACCATGGCAACAGGGGCACCCCCGCTCACCCCCGCCTGTATGGGTAAAGGCAGCAGGGATCCGATGAAAAATAGAGCACTGCTGCACTCAGAATGGCAATTTTCTTTTCTTTTTAAAAAGGGTAATGTCAGGGGTTTAGACCCCTAATATTTCCCCAAACCCCCCTTTAGTAAAAAAAAAAAACCCACAAACACACTCATGCACACATATTATTAGACATATGCAAAGACTAAAAATTTGTTTTGGACGAAATGAACAGAAACTAAAAATGTTTTCATTAATTTCTTCAAACAAAATTTTGGATTTGTGCACCTGTGCATTCTGCACATGCGTGCCGCCATCCTGGAGGTGGGGCACATGACGTCACATGATGCAGCGCGTGTGCGGCGTCGAGTGACATCACACGTCTGTTGGGGGGGCACAATTTTCTATTCTTGCCTCGGGCGCAAAAGGAGCTAGCTACAGCTCTAAACAGAGTTCAGCACTGGCCATGTTTAGGCCTCATATATATTTGCCTTGCAGTTCATACTGAAACCTTATCCAGATTTCGCTAGGGCTGTGTCTGCATAGTGTTTTATCAAATATTTAAGTTGATAGATGAGTCGCCTGATGGCTGTTGTATTGTTGAATGCATTGATTTGGTACTTTTCTCTTTCCTTTAAAAAGGGCAGTGAAATTTAAACTATGTTGGTAGTAAGAGGTAAAAGCTCAAAGTTCTCTCTGACCTATTGAGGAATATATCACCGCATTATAAATAAAATTCTTCTAGAACAACCTGGGAGCTGATAAGCCTTGGACTCTAATGCAAAAAATATCATCTATTTTGTTCAGTAACAACTTCCTCAAAGTTTACAAGTAGGGGAAACACATAACAAACATGCAGAAAAAATAATACACAACAAAAAGTGGTAGAGCCCTGCATTCAGCATATAATATGAATATTTCTGAAAATGAGGTATTAAGGTAAGCTGCCATGACAATTGATAGTGAGTAATTGACACCAAAGCAATTGATCTAGCTGGAAACTTGTCTGATCTTTTTAAAATTCAAATTGACTGTTTAAAATGCACTTCCTACATTAGGAATTGTTCTTGGGAAAGGCAGTTCTACACATTTCAGCTTCTTCTATAAAGGATGATCAAATGTCAATGACATCCTATTCTGTACACCCAACCACTGATTGTGTTAAGTAAACCCTTTGTCATTCCTGGTTGTGTTGAGCAAAGCCTATATCATCCCCGTTGTGTTGAGTGCGCCCTAGGTCATCTCAGGTCATGTTGAGTACAACCTATTTTATCCACGGTTATGTTGAGCCCACTTTATGCCATTCTCAGTTGTGATGAGCACATCCAATATAATTCCTAGTTGTGTTGACCACAGCCTATCTCACCCCTTGTTGTGTTGCTCATCACTGATTCCCTGGTTACATAGAGTGTACCCTATGTCATCCCTGCTTGTGTTGAGCATACCATAAGTCATTCCTGGTTGTGTTGAGCACATCCCGTGTCATTCCTGGTTGTGTTGAGCACATCCCGTGTCATTCCTGGTTGTGTTGAACACACACTATGTCATTCTTGGTTGTGTTGAGCACACCCTATGTCATCCCTGAATGTGATGTGCGCACCCTATATCATCTTTGGTTGTGTTGAGTGTACACTATCCCTATTTAATATCTGGTTGTATTGAGCAGACCCTATCACATCCCTGTTTCTGTTCAGCACATATGTCATCTCTGGTTGTGCTGAGCGCACTCTTTCTCATCCCTGTTTGTGTTGAGCACACCCTATGTCATCTCTGGTTGAGCTGAGCATAGTCTATGCCATCCCTGGTTGTACTGAGTACACTCTATGTCATCCCTGGTTGTGTTATGCACACTCTATCTCATTCCTGGTTGTGTTGAACACATATTATGTCATCCCTGGTTGTGTTGAGTGCAACCTATGTAATTCCTGGTTGCGATGAGGACACTCTATATCATCTCTGGTTGTAATAAGCACACCCAATGTCATCCCTGGTTGTGTTGTGCACACTCTCTCATTCCTGGTAATGTTGAGCAAACATTGTCATCACTTGTTGTGTTGAGCACACTCTATGTCATCACTTGTTGTGTTGAACACACACTGTCATCTCTGGTTGTGTTGAGCATACGCTATGTCATCCCTGGTTGTGTGGTGCACACTCTACGTCATTGCTGGTTCTGCACGTTCTACCTTATCCCTGGTTGTGTTCGGCACACTCTATCTCATCCCTGGTTGTGTTCTGCACACTCTATGTCTCCCCTGGTTGAGCACACTTTATCTTATCCCTGGCTATGCTGTGTCTACTCTATGTCACACCTGATTGTGCTATACACACTCTATCTCACCACTGGTTGAGCACATCTTATATCATCCCTGGTTGTTTTGTGCACACTCTCTCATCCCTGGTTGTGGTCTGCACACTCTATCTCATTCCTGGTTGTGTTGTGTACACTCTGCGTCACGTCCGGTTGTGTTGTGCACACCATCATTCCTGGTTGTGTTGTGTAACTCCGTGTCATCCCAGGTTGTGTTGTACACCCTATCTCATCCCTGGTTGTGCACACCCTGTCTCATCCCTGGTTGTGTTGTTGTACACCCTATCTCATCCCTGGTTGTGTTGTGCACACTCTGTGTCATCCCTGGCTGTGTTGTGCACACTACGTGTCATCCCTGCTTATGTTGTGCACACTCTCTCACCCCTGGTTTTGCACACCTTGTCTCATCCCTGGTTGTGTTCTGCACACCCTATCTCATCCCTGGTCCTGTTCTGCACACCCTATCTCTTGTGCACACTCTCTCATCCCTGGTTGTGGTCTGCACACTCTATCTCATTCCTGGTTGTGTTGTGTACACTCTGCGTCACGTCCGGTTGTGTTGTGCACACCATCATTCCTGGTTGTGTTGTGTAACTCCGTGTCATCCCAGGTTGTGTTGTACACCCTATCTCATCCCTGGTTGTGCACACCCTGTCTCATCCCTGGTTGTGTTGTTGTACACCCTATCTCATCCCTGGTTGTGTTGTGCACACTCTGTGTCATCCCTGGCTGTGTTGTGCACACTACGTGTCATCCCTGCTTATGTTGTGCACACTCTCTCACCCCTGGTTTTGCACACCTTGTCTCATCCCTGGTTGTGTTCTGCACACCCTATCTCATCCCTGGTCCTGTTCTGCACACCCTATCTCATCCCTGGTCCTGTTCTGCACACCCTATCTCATCCCTGGTCGTGTTCTGCACACGCTATCTCACCCCTGGTTGTGTCCTGCACACCCTCATCCCAGGCTGTGTTGTGTGCACTCTATGGTTGTGTGAAGTTGCTCAGGTCGGGGTTCCCTGTGTTCCAGCAGCTGTGATGTACTTGTCGGAGTAGGAAACGTCTTGCTGTAATGGTGCAGACCCCCAAGGACATGCACAGCGCCGGGGGGAACCCTCAGGTTAGGGCTCAGGCTGCACTCCAAGCACCTGGATTGCCAGCACCCAGCATAGCTCAGCCAGCTTCAAGGCAGCAGCAGCTGCAAGACCCGCCCCTTCCCCCCATCATCATTAGCAAATATTACCCTAAACACTTGCTCTTTACCTCCCTTCTCCCTCCAGGCATTGGAGAGGCCGCCTGTCAATCACACGGCACCCCTGCACGGCTCAGCAGCAGTGCAACAGCGACAAGAAGACGAGCCGAGGGAAGGGAAAGCACGGAGAGATGGAGGAGGAGATGCAGCCAGCAGAGGAGGGGCCCTGCATCCCTAAAATCTACAAGCAGAGGAGCCCCTATAGCGTCCTCAAAACCTTTTCCAACAAGAGGTCCATGGGCAGGAGGTACGAGAGACCCACCATGGTGGAGATTCCACATCTGGGGGCACCTGCAGGGCAGCTGCACGCACACTTTCAGCACCATCCAGCCTCCATCAGCAACAGCGAGCAGCAGCAGCAGCAGCAGCATCATTACCAGCAGGCTCACAGCTCCTATCAGAACGGGCCCATCAGAGCTGCCACATCCACCTCCTCCCTGTGCCAGCAGAGGGGAGGTGCCCCAACTGGGCATCTGGGCTCCTCCAACAGGTCCTGCCAGCAGTCCACCAGCGAGAGCACCCTGGAACTCAGTGGAGGTAGGTGCGGTCATTTGTCGGGGTGCCCTGGGGATCTGATGATTGGGGGGTCACACGCTGATGATCGGGGTTCACTGATCTCATCCCAGTTGTGTAGAGTGAGTTGTGCCCATGTGTAGGTATTGTGTGCTGTGACAATGTGTACTCTCTGCCATGCCCACTTTACATTGATATAGAAAAAGTTAACTTTGTAGAAGTTTTCTTCCTCTGGTAGTGTGGCAGCGTTCACTGCCCTGTGTGTTGTATACAGAGGAAACTTGTCTATGTCTAAAGCTCACTCATCATACAACAAGGCAAGGGTCTGGGGAGGGGGAGATCTGTGTATTATATAGCTTTAGGATGCAGAGATCATCTAGGGATCACTTTGTAGAAGTTTTCTTCCTCTGGTAGTGTGGCAGCGTTCACTGACCTGTGTGTTGTATACAGAGGAAACTTGTCTATGTCTAAATCTCACTCATCATACAACAAGGCAAGGGTCTGGGGAGGGGAGATCTAGGTATTATATAGCTTTAGGATTCAGAGAACATCTAGGGATCACTTTGTAGAAGTTTTCTTCCTCTGGTAGTGTGGCAGCATTCACTGGCCTGTGTGTTGTATACAGAGGAAACTTGTGTATGTCTATAGATCACTGGGGGGATCTGGGTATGATAGGGCTTTAGGATTCGGAAATCAGCTTGGGATCACTTTGTAGAAGATTTCTTCCTCTGGTAGTGTGGCAGCATTCACTGACATGTGTTCTGTATACAGAGGAAACTTGTGTATGTCTAGAGATCACTCATCATACAACAAAGGGTCTGGGGGGGATCTGGGTATTATAGGGCTTTAGGATTCAGAGATGAGATCACTCATCGTACATGAAGGCAAGGGTCTTGGGGGGGTCTGGCTTTATATACAGCTTTAGGATTCAGAAATCAGCAAGGGATCACTTTGTAGAAGTGGCAGATTGACAAAGTAGCAGATTCTTGTACTGGGTTCAGCTGTTGCAGTGAAGAGTGTCTTTATTAGATTTAGATACATTTTGTTACATTGAATTACACTTTGACAGATCAGGATAAGCTGCATTCAATATGAACACTGGCTTGTGATCAGGATAAGTGTAAAGTTGTGTCTATCTCCTCAGTTATAGAGGAATGCTACACAGGAAGAGAAGCGTGCAATGATGATCAGCCTTAGATCTCCGAGCCATGCTTTTTTCTAGGCTCATTGACATCCCATTTATTTATATTCTACAGGTATTTATATATCACCGACAATTTCTTCAACACTTTTCATCCTGTACATTCAAATCAATCCCTGTCCTCAAAGAGCTTACACTCCTTTACCCATGCAACCCTGGGATATAGTGTCCTGCAAACTCCATGCACATGGTGTCCCTGTTGGGATTCAAACCAAGAACCCTGGTGCTGCATGGCAGAGCAAACCACTAAGCCTCTGTGCTGACCCATTTTAGAACAAGTGGTATGCATGCTCTGTGTCCTCCTGCATCCTATCAGCTTGTCTTTGGAGTACTGGAGGAAAACCATGCGACACAGGGAGATAGTGTCCTGCAAACTCCATACAGATAGTGCCCTGGTCAGGATTTAAACCAAGAACTCCAGTGCTGTAAGGCAAAGCAGATCACAAAGTATCTGTGCTGTCCCATTTTGCATCCTCAGTATCCCAGTTTGTTAGTCAGTGCAATGAAGACGCCAGCATTGTAAATGACATGTATTGGTCATTTTGTTTTGTGTTATACCTTGTTAGACTGATCAGATTTCGCTTATTGCCTTGAGGAAGCAAGCAAACAATTGTCTATGGAATTTCCTTTAAAGAACATTAAAGAGAACCTGTCAGGTTGGCAATATGGAAGCTGCCTTAGGTTCAGACTCAAGGACGGTCATTCTTATCATTGCTTCTCTACCTTGTGCCCTGGAACAAGCATATGTATCCCAACATATCAGATGCACATTCACTTCTTTCCGGGTCAGAAGCCCCGGAGCTTGCATCTTCAAAAACAAACCAGCAGCGGCAGCCAATATTTCTACTCTAATAGATTCCTTTTGTCATTGTGATGTGTCCACAGTTAACTCTACATACAAAGCATGACCAATCCTAATATGGCACAAAGGAGAATTCATAGAGAAGCCATATAGGTAACACAGGAGCCACAGGATTCTTTTAAGGAGCCAGCTCCATTGATGAAACCTAGAGAGAACCTCAAAACGTAGGTGCCTCCTGTAATCTTTAAGGAGCATTGGCTACCTGGCTCCTGGGATATGTACAGCCCGGGGTGAGAGGTACTGTTATTTTTTGTCTGCGCAAAATTTGTCAGGAGGATATTGGGCTTTACATGACTTTGCTGGAACTGGATATTTATGACAGAGGAACCCATCAATGGTGAAATAAATAATGATATTGATATTATCTGGGAACAATTGTCGCGCTGCCATTGTGGAATGTTAATATTACACTTTTTCGCGGAGTACACACTTTTTCTGGTAAGCTCCTTAGAAACAGATTAGGATCAGGTGGTCCAATATTGTTATGGCATTACCATGCACAGGCAGATATTTCACCAGGAACATTGAGGGGTCTGGCCATGTTCAGCTCCATTGCTGGAACCTGTCATGACTTTGGTCCCTGTCCCATTTGATGTAAGGCATATTGCCTTTTCCATGAGAATGACTGGTAATGTTCCATCTCAATGTTTGATAACACTCCTTAGAAATGGAGGTGCTAATTGTCACTTGTAGGATAACCTCTGCATGGCCTGAATAGCTTCATATTTGAATAGGTCTGTGTTTGTTCCAGGTATGTTTAAAGCTACAAACTGCTTCATTCCCCAACAATTCTCAAGTATACTTCTAATACCAATACTGGTGCCAGTTTGGGGGAATACTCCTTGTCCTGGGCAGAGAGTAGACACATTGGTGCAAATGTGCAGCAAACATTATTCATTGCAATATTTCTGCTGGTTATACATCAGGACCCATACATTAGGTCATAGGATTAGAGTGAGATAAAATACTTGATTCCGCTATCCACCATACACAGAATGGATGGGGGAATATCCCCTGCCGGCCATTGTATTCTGACAGATGACACACATGGCTACCAGAATACCAGAATACCCAACCAGTAACTGCAGCTGACAGTTAATTTCAGCAGAATCAGCAGACTGTTTTGGGCAGTGTACGATCAGCTTTAGGCCCCTTTTTTACATGGGTCCCGTCTGTTCCGATCATCAGGGAATCCAAGCACAGATCTCCTGCTGATGGGAGCAGTACGGGATAGACGTCACTCTTGTGACATCGGTATCCATTTGGATTTTCCCTCCATCTTGTGATGGAGTTAAAAACTGAGCTGTATGGACCCATGTTAGGTCTATGGGGAGTCAGATATAAGCAGACATGTGTCCATACACATCACCACCATTACAATCAGGTCCACCAAATGGAACTCTGTTTTTCTTTGTCCGGACCTAGTCGGAGTCGGGTGTAATCGGATGTAACTGTACGCACATCCATTTAGATCCAGCAGGCCATAGACTGTCATTGGGCTTCCGATCAGATCTGCCTGAAAAACTGACAGGTGAACCTGATCGGACCTCCCGTGTGAAAGGGGACTAACAGTGATTCAGTGTATGTTATGTTCCTATCATAGACTGGACCCCAGAAATCAGACATAGTTCTATAATACCGCAGGCTGCTCACTCCTGATATTATTAATAGACACAGCACATCCAGTAACATATTTGTTGTGCTCCTTTTCATTCGGCGGATTAGATTCAGCTTCTATATGTAAAAAGGATGCTGAACAATTCCATCTTCCCCATTCCAGGCTGACAGAGCTCTGATGTATGATCTGACAGCACAGCTGATAACATCCTTGAGGCAGAGATATATGCAAGGTTTCATTTACAGAACATCTCAGAGCTCTTTACTGGTTCCTTGTCTGCACTTCTCAGACCACAGATAGTGGACAGTCCCTCTGATAATTAATGAGAACGCTCGTTGCCTATATCCTGTGCACACTACATGGATGCTGTAAAACAATTAGGAAGAATCTTGTTTTCTTCACACATAATACATGCTGGAATCTCTTTGTGGATCTAAGAAATGGGCAGCACTCTGCTGTGTCAATGTCCCATTCGGTATTAGTAGATTGATTGCTGTAGGTAATAGCTTGTGAGTGTTACAATACAATGACATTGAAATGTTATACATCAATAAATATTGAAATCACTGTGGCCATCTATTGTCTTTTAGCTGTCAAGGACTACAAAGCACAATGAAAGCTTCAATGTTCATCAAAGAAATGTACGCATTGTTTCATAGCAACCAATCATATTCATGCTTGCATGGGAAAATGACAGATGGAAAAAGAAAGTCTGAATCTGATTGGTTGCTGGTCATACTGCAAATAGTATGATTAAGAAACCTCTATGTGTCAGCACTTCAGAAACTGCTGTGTCTCCCTGCTGGGACTTATAGTCCTATAACATGGTCTCTGGGTTCTTGTACATATGTTCCATGCTTGGTGTTTACTTTAAACTTGTACTGTCAGCACTTTGTAAACTACCTCTTACAGTGCGGGGATTAATACAGGTTACAGATGTTGACTTTTGGCCTGCTTATTTATAAATATGACATATTTTATATTGTAAAGCGCTGTGCAAACTGTTGTTGGCACTATATAAATCCTGTATAATAATAATAATAATATTATTCAGTAGAGTAGACATGTAGTTCAATGTAGAGAAGTAGCAGTATTCATGTATGTAGTAGCAGTATTCATGTATGGAGTAGCAGTATTCATGTATGTAGTAGCAGTATTCATGTATGTAGTAGCAGTATTCATGTTTGTAGTAGCAGTATTCATGTATGGAGTAGCAGTATTCATGTATGGAGTAGCAGTATTCATGTATGGAGTAGCAGTATTCATATGACATATTCAGTAGAGTAGACATGTAGTTCAATGTAGAGAAGTAGCAGTATTCATGTATGTAGTAGCAGTATTCATGTATGGAGTAGCAGTATTCATGTATGGAGTAGCAGTATTCATGTTTGCAGATGCAGTTGTGATGCAGTCTGTTCAGTTTGACAGGTGCATCAAAAATCGTGTCCCAATGCTTTCCAATGGGATTTCTGGTGCTCTGTTCACACCAGTGCAGTCTGTTCTGATGCAGTGAGAAAAAATACTGCTTGCTCATTTTAGCTGCACTTGATCACAATGGAATGCATCAAAAATGCATGCAAACACACCAAAACGGAACACATCCAAAAAATGCATAATTGGAAGTGCTCTGACAGGAAGAAGGAAGTGACATAATGGTCTAATTTGCATTTTGAGTTTAAAAAACAGAACCATGACAGCTAGCTCCGCCCAACTGTTTCCTATTGGCCGGCACCTGCTGAGTCTTCTGGCAGGTCCTCGCCAATGAATAACAGCTGGGCGATGCCGGCCGTGACGTCACAACCTGCTACGCCCAGTTGTTGTTGTTTAATGACAGTTCAGCGTCCCCAGGTCATCTGGGGACACGGATCTGTCATTACAACTGGGCAGAGCCAGCCATGAGATCACGGCCATTTCATTACACACTTTATTTAGGACCCACTGACATCATCACTGGGTCTCTCTGTTTCTGTATGCAATGCAGCCAGATCATGGCTGGTGGGAAGGGCTGGTAGGGTGCTGTACATATATTCCTGGGCACAGGAAACTGTGGTAACTCCTCCATGCGATGATGAACATTTATGCTTGAAAGAAGTGAAACCTAATGTATGAAAGGGGAAGGCCAGAAACAGTCAGGATGTGGAGGAAAGTGCTAGATAATGCTGGTCGTCCTCCAGACAGAAAATGAGGTGGTCTCTATCTGGCTTGCTGTCGTTTCTAATGCACACTGTGAGAGGCACACAGTGGGCAGGGAAATGATAGTTAGCAATTTCAGTGAGGTTTATAGCCTGTAAGACTGTGTAAGACTGAAGGGAAGGCTGGAGTTCAGCCTTACATATATCCCCTAACACTTAAGTCACGATCTAACATTTTATCTTTTATTCACCTCCCTGAACACCAGCAATTAAACTTACCCCTAATCCTTGAACCTAACACTAACCTGTTGTAGCCTCTAACCTAATGTTAACCCTTAGAGCTGCCTACTTACACTGGCACCCAGAGCTTTAGGTCATTGTGATCCTGGTACTGAGGACCACTGATTTCGTACCCTGGATCCTTCACAGTGTGACCAGATCAGAGGATCTGTGAAGAAATGAGGAAAATGTTGCAGTAGAATGTCTTTGTAGCCGCTTGCTTCCTGTAGATGGTCATAGGATCATGTATGTTTATATGTTCTTGTCGGAGGAGACCAATGACTTCTGCTTGCTGAAGCATTTACCAATGTCCCTGTGAAATCCCATTTTTGTAGCACAATTAGATCAAGCCGGTGATATTGGACTATGTTATTATTATGCTTCAAAGTCCAAAAATGTTTCTCCGCGTTCAAAGTGAAAATAACACATTTTAAAAAAAACTTGACAAAATGTCAACTTCTCCAGTTCTTATATGCCATATAGAAGATCAAACAACAGATAACTGCGGATGTGAAGAAAATAAAAATACTGATTTCTTCTGTGCAGAATATTATGGGAGCATAATGCTGGTAAACAATGGGAGCTCATGAACATAGACACACACACACACACACCGTAAAGTGCACCTGTCACAAATCTGGGCAATTCAAGCTAGTATCGGTATCGGTGCCGATACCGAGTAAATGCTCCGATACTAATCCTGATACTCGAACTTCCAGTTTCAGGAAGCCGGACAGCAAGTTATTTAACCGCTGCCCGAATTCCTGATTGGCCTGTCTCCATGCTCCCTCGTCACCAGGGACCATGTAGCTGGCTTCCTGGCCAATCAGGAAACCGGGGGGCGAGTCATTACCCGCCCCCCGGTTTTCTGAATGGCCAGGAAGCCGACTCAATGCTCCCAATCAGGAAGACGGAAGGCATGTAATGACTCGCTGTCAGGAAGCCAGGCGGCGAGTCATTACCCGCCCCCAGACTTCATAATAGGCCAGAAAGCCAGCTCCATGCTTCCCTGTCATCTGGTGACGAGGGAGCATTAAGCCGGCTTCCCGGCTAATCAGAAAGCCGGGCAGCGAGTCATTACATGCCGCCTGGTTTCCTTCATAGGACTTCCGGTATTCGGTATTGGTGAGTACCAAAAAAACATGTCGGTACTCGTACTAGATACCGAAAACTGATATCGGTGCATCCCTAATTCAAACTGAACTTATAATGAAGAATGGAGAAGTGAAAGCCATATGTGGAAACAATCAGTAAGTTCAGACATACAGAGGGCTGTACATATTGACCAATTGTTTTGGTAAACTATAAAAGACGAGTTCACAGCGAGTAATGCTACATTCACATTTTGGATTCCTGAGGTAGGAATCCCAAATGTCACGTTTAGATGGTGCCAAACTAGGGAGGTGCCCAGCCAAACATGTACAGAAGTTGAGATGTTCCCGTGGCTTCGGCCGCCTGTATCTCTGCATCTACTGATCATTTTAACAATTTTGTGGAATTAAAGGTCACCACTGTTTATTTTTGCAATCATATGTTGTTAGATCTGTGTGTTTACCTAAAAGTGGACTATGCAGTAAAATTCTGAATTTGCCCAGGCCCCCTCCACCATGACAAATACTGTTAGTAGATATAAAAAGTGTCTGTAAAGAGGAAAAATTTGAATTATACTTACCTTCCCCTGCATCAGCATCCTTCCGCGAAGATTCCTGGGCAATGCAGAGCAAGCCAGCCCTCACATCACAATAGTGTTTTCTCATGTATTCCCCAGGATCTAGTTGGAAGCCATCCTTACCTGGGCACCATGGGTGAAAGACATGGGGTGAGGTAAGTATAAACCCAACTTTTAGATAGTTACTGTACATTTTACACCTACTAATAGTAAGATATATTTGAAGGTGGCCTGCAAATTCTACTTTAATGATCTAAGTCCTTTAAAGGAGAACTATGGGGTTAAGGCTTTTCCCCATAGCTCTCCTTAGGGTAACGGGAGGACACAAACTAGCGTCCTCCTGTCACCCTAGGCTCAGTATACCACGAGCTGTAGCTCACGGTATACTGAGACGCCGCAGCTGAAGCGGATCCCGACAATTATGCCGGGACCCACCCAGCTGCGTGACTGACAGCTGGCTCTGCCTATCTAGAGGCAGAGCCAGCTGTACCCGCCCCCTCTCCCGTCCGTTCAGCCAGTCAGCGCTGGCTGATCGGAGGGGGAAATCCAGCTCCTCCCATTTCACGGCAGAGAGCCGTGGCAGGATCGAGAGGTGAGCAAACGCCGGTATGTGTTCGCTCACCTCCCGATCTACTGAGCTGACCTGTGACAGTCTCATTGTCACAGGTCGGCTAGAACTATGAGGTGAGTGAAAAGCACTCACCTCATAGTTCTCCCTTAAACCCGTCATGAGTACTCATGACAGGTACTCAGATGTACTCACAGTTTAAAGGCCACGTTTACCTTTAGGACTGTGTTTCATGGTCGCGTCACAATATTCCAGCTTTACGGTTTAAGGCCAGGTTCACCCCTTTTTCTGGACCAGATCTGGAATGCGGTGCATTGCATTTTTATAGCGATTTTGCCATTTTTCCGGAGCGTGTTTTTTTGTGGGGTTTTTTTTCCGCTTAAAATGGGCTTTCAGGTGCGGTCCAAAGTGTTTGCATGCATTTGTATGAATTGTTTATGTGCTCCAGTGCATTCCAGACCAGAGAAAGTAAGACAAGCAGTATTTGTTTTGTCTGGACCGGAACAGATTGTGCTGGTGTGAACAGACCTCAGGAATACGATAGGGATAAATTGGGATGCTTTTTTGGTCTGGGAACAAACTGGTCTGGTCTGGACATGATCCAGACATGGTGTGAACAAGCCCTAAAAGCAGTGTGACTGATTTAAAAGTTCCATAGCACTCAGTCTAGGTTTAGCTTTCATATCCGGACATGTAAGGTGACAACAAATGATAAAAATTTGATTAGTTTAATTGGCATCTTCTCTTTTGATGTTGCCAGTTGAAGCCCTTCCAGATTCTGTGTTTGCCTAGGTCGAGCTACAAAATGAAAACTGAAATCTAATAGGTTGCCGAGGAAAGAGCATGTTATACCTTTACTACTGATGTCATAAATCAGCTTTAGCTAGCCTCACTTATTAAGGAATTTTAAAGATTAATGAATGCGTATGTACAAAGTGCACGGACCCTTAGCACCCTCTCAAGGGTTAGTTTCCTCTAGTAAGATTAGAGAATAATGCATTCTAATTAGATGTTTTGGCCTATTGTAGTGCACTTTGCTCTTTTGCATTAAACTGACCTTGTATGTTGTGCTTGTCGCATGGCAGATTCATTGTAACCATTTTAAAAATAAATTTTTCTTCAAAATATTCCAAGTAGTATTGGGATTAATGTGCTTGAAGCTTGACCATTTTGCTACCTAGGTACATGGAAATAATTAAAAATTCTTAACACTTGCAGCAGGGCTACCCGCGCACTGCGAGAGTTAAGTTCTCGTTGTTGTCTTGGTTCAAACATAACAAAGTTATACTTACCTGAACTTCGGATCTGGCTGGCTGTGACAGCGCTCCTTCGAGCCTGTCTCCTCCTCCACTGCAGTGAAGGTATGTCCCTCGGCATCCTCACGTCCTATACACTCTGTATAGAAAATAGTGACTCAGGGACTTTAGATCGCTGCAGCCGAGGGGGGGAGCAAGGTGAAAGGGACCGGTCTGAGAGCCGGCCTCCAAGGATCGGGTAAGTATAACTTTTTTATTTTTTAACCCTAGACAAAGACGAGTACTTAACCCTTGCAGGGTTGTGCCCATTGCAAGGGTTAGGAATTCTTTTCCCTGGAGTTCTTCTCTAAGCCATTTTTTTGTGGGCTCCATCGGCTTTCTGTGGTTGTGTTACAATATTATTTTTCTTTTCACAAAATACAAAGCATTCTGTTCATGGACAAGGGGGGATTAAGTCGCATACACACCTTTCCTCTCCCTTTGTCCATTCATTTGTCTCCTTGTATTCTGTGAAACAAAATACACAACTTTTGTGAATGGATGAGGGGAGAGGAGAGGGCGGGCATGCAACTAGATCTCCCCTTGTCCATTCACAGAACGCTTTGTATTCTGTAAAAAGACTTTCTTGTGAATGAACGAGGGGAGAGAAGGGGCTGAGAATATATGACTAGAGCCCTTCCCTGTTGTCTCTTGTCCTTGCAGCGCCAGACTTCAGCGCTACGTATATTATCTAGCAGGTGCAAATCAATGAATTCTAAAGTGAACAGGACACTGTGAAGCATTAAACACATATTACCAGAGGTAACTTATTTTTCCCCTCATTTGTAAAAAAAAGTCTGTGGCTAAAGTTTAGCTTTAAAAACAAGAATACACTGCTGAGACAAGCATGGTGGCTGCGTTCTGTGCAGCTGTACAGCTGTACAGATCACTAACTCCAGAAAACAGAGACAGTTATGTGTTGCCTAAGCTGGGGAAAACCTTGTAAACCCCATCTCCCTTTCATTTCTTTTGCAGGATTTACTTAGAAATTGTCAGTGGCAACTTCAAACCAGGTGCTGAAGTTGCTGCTATAGGGAAGAGTGGGGTAGAGTGATTGACAGCATTCGGCTCCTTAACATCTGGCTTTGTGAAGTCTGGACCGTTATCAGAAATCAGCCATTCTAAGATGGACTGTTTTTTTTTTAGGTAGCTGCCACAGTAGATTCTCATGGATGATGGATCAATTGGTTTCAGTGGTAGCTCCACTCCAGGTCATTTTTTTTATCTGAAATCATAGCTGATTTCAGATAAGGGCTCAAGGTTTACACAGCCCTCAAGTGTTCAGTGGAAATGAATGAGCTGTGCACAGTAATCAAGTGCAAGTGAAGGAAGTTGGGTATCTTCTGGAGAACCTCTTTAATGAAAAATAATTTGGCTGTTGCAGTGCACTGTATGTAATGCAGCTACCTATTCCTATTCATGTTTCCTATCCCTCAGTAAAGAAACACTGCCTCTATCTCCCTATTGTATCTAATACACATGCATGCATTAATTGTCTCATTGTGCTGTCCTTCTGCCTGATTTCATGATCAGGATTATTAACACAAAAAAAACAAGCTGGAGCCATTTGTTGATGCACAGCTCATCTCCTCCGAGGATAGCTTAGAGTTAAAAGTAGGAGAATTTTGATGTGCGACCAAAGTGTGGCATCAGGAAATGGGAAACTGCATCTTTAAGCAGAACACAATCAAAAATGAATTACAATAAATCCTATATAATTGCATAGGTCATTCTCTTTAATGAGATTTTATTAACCTGACTGTCAAGCTTTTGAGTCAGGCAGATATTTTATCTTCTTCAACTGATAAAAGTGTCAGCTATAAACCACCATATAAATATTCATAAATCTACACATCTGTGGCAGCCTATCAGCATCATTCTTTTGGACATTAAAAGCATTCTAATTACTTTCTGTCTAGCAGAGCTGAGATGCTGCCTGCTATAGTGTGTGTTTGGCAGTCATGATTGCTTTTGTTTGCCATCACAAATAGCAGCAGTCTATTTCTTATATTGATAGTTCAGAAAATACTCCCGGCTTGTGACTGATATAGAAAGGGGTGGGAATGAGCTACCCGCATTTGGGTAGCATTAGAAAATGTCAAAATATCTATTTTCTGATGAATATAAGGCAATCTTGAGTTTTAAGCAAAAGCACTGCAAAAGGCAGCAGTCAGGGGCAAAATGGAGTAACCCATAGCAAGCGCTAGTATATTAGTTGACCAAAGTCACCATAATTCTGATTGGATGCTGTGAGTTACTGTTCTTCTTTATTGTGTAAACTTGATCAACTAGAATATTTTAGATTAAACTCACTGCTCAGTATGAGATCTTTGGTCATTGTGAGCAACATTTTCAACACCTGCCTGTCTGCCTACAGATCACGAGGGCCCAAAGCTGACACAACCTATCTTCATCATTTCTATACTTATGCATTTAGGGGATTGCTCCCTGTTCTTAATGGAAAAAAGAACCATCATCGAGATTGAACAATTCAAGGCAGAGATATTCCATCACCCTGGAGAGTGTCTACAGCCATATTATATAGACTGAGAGACACACAAACCCTAGAAACAATTAAGGTGGAAGCACAAGGAGGATCTTGCATTATGAACATTGTCAGTAAATAATATCCCATTCCAACTTGGTATAAATATAATTATATTGACAGTACTGCGGTATGGTCGATACATCATCTAGATACTTGTGTAGGAGTGTTTGCTGGACCTGTAGTATGTGAGACGGCTTAAAGAGAAATGACGTCCTGGTTTTATTGGTCTCACATCGGTTCTGGACTCTTGTGCTATTTCAGACTAACAGATCTGTACAGCCTTGGGTTGGGAGGCAGGTTACTGACATCACACATCATAAGACTGTCGAAACTGGAAGTCTGAGCTGTCTTATCAGCCCGGCAATGAGGCATGCCAGTCTGGAGTCAACGACATGCCAGGCTCATTGCTGTAAAACATAATACAGGTAGGATTTTTAAATCACCCAATTATTGTGCATACAAGAGGAAGCATTGTAGACCGTGGTGCTCAAATATAATGTGGCCAAGCAAAGACTGTTTAACCCACCATTAGAGTTTTAGAATATTGGAGGAAACCTTTGCAAACATGGGGATAGCATATAAACGTCATAAAGAAAGTCGCAGAATGCCATTGATTATATCTGTACACAGGTGGTGATTTACAAGAGAAAATCTGTTTTTACCTTATACAATGAATCTGTCCTTGCAAAAAACATAAAGTCCAGTGAACAGGGGAGGATTCTTTTTTAGTTAAATTCACCTGACAGGATTGGGTGTTTAAAGTGAAAATAGGATTACCGGGTATCTTTAAAGTGACACTAAACTCAGGAGTTAAATCTTAAAAATACATTACAGTACCTTAACTATTAGCAAAAATATCTCCTTTTTGTGTATTACTCGACTGTAGATTCTTAAACGATCTCTGAATTCATGCTGACACTCTCCTCCTTCTAGAGGGTGGCTACTTTTGTTTCCCATAGTCCCTGTGTGTGTGTTGTAAAGTAGTCACCGCTCCAAGATCACTCCTTTGATGGACTACAATCTCACGTTTAGTTTACTAATTTGTATTGAGATTGTAATCCATCACAAGAGCGAGCTTGGAGCAGTGACTACTTTACAACACACACAGGGACCATGGGGAACAAAAGCAGCCACCCTCCAGAAGGAAGGACAGTGTCAGCACCAATTCAGAGATGATTTGAGGATCTACTGCTGAGTGATACACAAATAAGATACATTATTGTTAATAGTTAAGGTGCTTTAATGTATTTTTAAGGTTTACCTCCTGAGTTTAGTGTCACTTAAAAAAACCTGCTTTGTTAAATATCTCTTTATGCCCTCATTGACTTAATTCATGCTTATAAAGTCTGACAACCTCATAGATTCCATAAGGATAAAAGGTCAATTTTATACTTGGGGCTAAGCACATGTAAAAAAATGATAAAATCTATGGGGGAGGGGTAAAGTTGAGTAAATAAATGATGGGGAAGGATTTGGGAGATCTTGTAGATCACAAACATAAAATGGACCTGAGCTCATAAAGTGAACTGCTGTCTTATAGGAACATCTAGAGATGTTAATTGTGCCTAAGCAGTACTATAAAAAGATTTACCGCTTGTCGTGAATAACTCCTTCAATTCAAGGATCTCTCCACTTCTGCTTAATCATTTTTGTGGGTCTGTGATCTAATTTTTCTCCAGCTTTCCTGCTGCTGCTTTATTATTCCCCCACCAGTCATCAGATCACCAGTCACCAGGGAGGCAGCTCTGACACGAGGAAACAAAGCCCTACAAGATGAATGCCTCCACACAGAGACAGTGCAAAACAATGCATGGTAATCAGTAATAGGGATACGATCATACTGGAATAGAAATACTGGTGACTAGTCTTGTGCACTCTGCTTGCCACAGCTCTCACAGTTTAGATTCTCTTTAAAGTCCAGTTGAAATCACAGAAAAAGATATGTAGTCAGATACTGTACTAACAGCCTCTGTTTTCATTGCCATACCTGCACTTTCCTGTTTTAAGAGTTGTGGAGGAAGTGTAAGTATGGTGGTGCAGTTTTAAAAGGCATTAAAGGAGAACTATGGGGTCAGTGTTTTTCCCCATAGTTCTCCTTAGGGTAACGGGAGGACACAAACTAGCGTCCTCCCGTTACCCTAAGCTCAGTATACCGCGAGCTACAGCTCGCGGTATACTGAGACGCCACAGCCGGAGCGGATCCCGACGTAGATGACGGGATCCGCCCAGCTGCGTGAGTGACAGCTGGCTCTGCCTATCTAGAGGCAGAGCCAGCTGTACCCGCCCCCTGCCCCATCCGTTCCGCCAGTCAGCGCTGGCAGATCAGAGCGGGGAAAGGGGAATCCAGCCCCTCCCCCTGTCACGGCAGAGAGCCGTGACAGGATCGAGAGGCGAGCGAACCCGGTATGTGTTCGCTCACCTCCCGATCTACTGAGCCGACCTGTGACAGTCTCATTGTCACAGGTCGGCTAGAACTATGAGGTGAGTGAAAAGCACTCACCTCATAGTTCTCCTTTAAAGTTAGACCCAGTGCTCTCAGTATTCAGCATTCAGTAACAGGCCTAGTCACACCTAGACACCCCCTCCCCTTCTCTGCAACCCAAGTCTGTGTGAGGAAGCTTCATTCTAGGGGTATGGCTGTTACTCAGCTCTTCAAGCTCAGAGAGGGCATTTCTGACAAGAAACATTTATAAATCCTAATAACATAAAAAGAATGTGTGGGAATTCAGTTAGACTTTAAGTACAGCATGCAATGCTGTCTTCTAAAT
>NW_017306292.1:1683950-1738428 GCF_000935625.1 Nanorana parkeri | reverse complement strand
AGGAATGGTCAATGTCACCCAGGCAGCAAAGTGGACACCCAAAGAAGGACTCGCGTCTTCTGGAAAGGAGATGGAAATTTTGGGACTTGGTGTGTCACATGACCACGGATTTAGGTAAATATTTCGGGCATGTACCTTAGGATTTTTTATTCTAACTAAATAATAATAATAATTTTAAACGGTAGCAACACCGATTGGTTAGGTGCAGTAAAGCTTTTTTTTTATAAAGCATAATAAAGAAAGAGCAGTGATAATATGGAAATTTCAATAACCCACATCAACTGATCAGAGTTCATTATGGAACTTGGATATGTTAAAAATGGCTTCTGGTTGGTTGCTATGAGTTACTGCTCTTGCCCAATCCCTCTTGCTTTCTGCACTGTTTTCTTAAATAAGCCGAATGTGTTAATTCCTTTATCTGATTCTCTTACACAAAGGATGTGGTAGAAGCATTGTATCTACATTTCCAAGAAAGTAATTTTCAATCTTCACAGAACACCTAAACTGACATGTAACTAATCATATCTATGGTAATGTTCTTTCAAAATAGAATCCGCTGGGGATTTTTTTTTTCTGCATTGATTTGCAAATACTGTTTAATTCCCAGATGATTATATTGAGTGACATGCAAAAGGTACTGGAAAAAATAGCAATTTTTTTTCTGCATTTCATTTTAAGCTCAGTTCATATGCGCACAGATGAAGCTTCCCAAAACTCTATATGCACAGACGGAGACTACAGTATGCTCTAGACCATCTGCCAAAGGTTCTCAGATTTCTTTTAAAATTAGATAACATTGCCCAAGTGTTTTAGACGATGGTGCTAGACTCTTCTCTAACAGTCCTAAAAGGAGTCTGGTATTGTGACCAGATAAAGAAAAACACTATAAAGAGAACAGACACAAAGGACTGTTTGTGCTCATATGATAATATAAAGCTATGATAACAGTATTGTGGAGATACATAAATAGAATTATAGAAGGGCTTCTCTTTCTGGAGAAAATGTTGCTTCATGTTCCTCTTGTGCTTACCACATGTCTGAAAGCCTAAACATTTCATCAGGTTATATCTGCTGAAGGTGGAATCAGAGTCCAACCTGGAAAATTCTCTCCTTCAACAGAGATATTGTGATCAAGGGCCTTGACCTTTGCATATGTGTCTAGCACACATGTCACTTTGCTTGATGAAGGGACCCCTGGTGGCTCTGACACATTGCATCTGATGTATGACATGATGAACGAACGTCAATAAAGGTGGTTCTTATTGCACAAGATTAAGGTGTGCTGGCAACATATTTTTCCTTCAATAACTCTTTATTGAAAATTACGAAATAATAAACAGTTTACAGTGTAACACTATCTGAAAGGAGTTTGTATGTTCTCCCTGTGCTTGCGTGGGTTTCCTCCCGGTACTCCGGTTTTCTCCCACACTCCAAAGACATGCTGGAAGGGTAATTGGCTCCTGTCTAAGTTGGCCCTGTATGTGTATGTGATAGGGACCATAGATTGTAAGCTCCTTTAGGGCAGGGACTGATGTGAATGTGCAGTGGGTAGAGTGCTGCGTAAATTGTTGGCACTATATAAATACCTGTAGTAATAATAATAATAATAATAACTGGTCATTTGTATGAGCACATATGTAGAAACAATGCAAAGCAACCTAAATCATGCGGACGAAGTACATCAAATATATCATTCCCCAGGAACAGCCCCATACATGAGGACATGAGTAGGAGTGTGTCAGGCATTAAAGTGGCAACAGAAATAGACCTTAGAAACTTGTTGCTTGAAAATACATAAAGCAGTAAGAAAAAGACAGACAAAGGTGAAAGGAAGAAAAGGTAAAGAAAAAGTGAGAAAAACAAAGTTGAAAAGACGGGTCAGGGAACCTGAAAAAGAGGGCAGCCAAACACACCAGGAGGTGGACATGCTTCACACTACCCTAAGACTATCATTGAAGGAGATGCCAATCGAATGAGGGTGGGCGAAAGTGTTCATCCCAGGGAGCTAGCATCCCATTGAGCAGTTTTGCAATAATTTTCTCAAAAGTCAAGGTCTTTTGCATCCTAACCTTAACTTTGGGAAGATTAAGTCTAGGGGATTCCCAAGATCAAACCATAGTTTTTTAGTAGTGATCATGAAAATAAACTTACGTAGTTTAAACTGATGAAAGAAAACATTGTCTAGTTCCTTGGTTCTCAACTGGTGGGTCATGACCCAAAAGTGGGTCGCGACCTCGTGTTCAGTTGAACAGCAAACGTTTTTCCAGCACACTCACCAGCCAGCATGCAAAAAAACTTGTCTCACTGCTAAGGTTAAAAACAGAGGTTTAGATACACGTCTTTTGCAGAAAATGTGAAAGCCGCACAGCTGCGCCAAGGCACCTCTATATAGTGGGGTCCCTCACATGTCCTGTAGAGGTACCAGGACCAGGGTGACATCACATTCTGGCTCCCGGCACCTCTACAGGCGGGCATGGGAGCTGTACAAGCAATGCACATATGGATGGAGCTCCGTCACAGCACAGCAGTCCACACTGCTGTGCATTCCAGTGCAGTCAAACGTAGGACGCGACGTAATGACCAAGGACAAATGTGGGTCCTGAGGTTAACCAGGTTGAGAACCACTGATCTAGTTTGTTATTAAATAAGCCTTCGCATGGGTCCAAGTGCAGGGGGTGTCCCAAGATGATTACTGTATGTATTCTGGATATACTTTAGTGCATAGACAACCAGACATTTCCACCATATATGAAGAAAAGTATCAGGTAACATCATTTTCATCTGATTGCTGTAGCACAGGGGTGCCCATTAGGTCGATTGCAATCTACCAGTCGATCGCAAAGTGAACACTGGTAGATCACGATCGTCTCACTGACCTGTGTCCTGTCCTCCTGAGGTGCTCGTGCGGCTGAATGTGTCAGATGCCGCAGACATGAAGGGGCGGGACACCTCGTGTGCAACATTGGCCACACGATGCCGGCGCACGAGAGGAGACCTGGGAAGCTGCTGCAGTGGAGGTAAGAAAAGACAGAATGGAGAGAGAAAGTGAGAGAAGAGACAGCAGAGAAAGTGAGAGAAGAGAGAGAGCAGAGAGAGAGGAGACAGCAGAGAGAGAGAGGAAAGACAACAGAGAAAGTGAGAGAAGAGACAGCAGAGAGAGAAGAGAGACAACAGAGAAAGTGAGAGAAGAGACAACAGAGAGAGAAGAGACAGCGGATAGAAACAGGGGAGAGAGCAAGGAGAGAGAGAAGAGACAGCCAAGAGAGAGGGGCTGGTTTACACCACAAAGTCTGCGTTCCAGAGTGTTCGCCTTCTAGAACGCACTGGAACGCAAGTCGGCCCTCTCCCTGCGGATGCTTGCAGCATTTTCGCAGATCGCACTGGACCGCCCACAGGCGATCGCACTATGGGCGGTGGCGTGGCTGCGGTGCCATTGACTTCAATGCACCGCCACACCCCTGAATGGAGGTGTTTTTTCGTTGGTAGATCTCATTGAGCTTGTCATTTGAAAATTAGATCTCCAGACGAAAAATTGTGGGCGCCCCTGCTTTAGCACCATCCAGCAGTTTCTTCAGCAACCGGAACTTGGGTGTATTGCAGTTTGGTGTGTGATGGAGCTATCTTTATGATAGCACTGAAGGCAGTTTGGAGCAGAAGTTTCTCCTGGCATGTATTTTAGACCTTTGATTACTCATTATGTTTCCATCAAATGTTGGATCGGCTGAGTCGAACTCCTTCTGCACTTCGGGTCAGCCAAACATGCTGAGCATGTTCGGCCGACCCAAAGCCATCCGAAGCAAGCCGATCTACGGCTGATTTCAGCCGATATACGGCTGAAATCAGCCGTTCAAGCCTGAAGTGAATAGCCGAACAGTGTTCGGCTCACTTCACTTGGGGTCGGTTGTTCACTCGGCTGCCCTCGGCAGCTTACAGTAGTGAATAGACCCGTATATATATGGTGTATAGGCTCAGCACGGTTTTTGTGCGCATGCATAGGAGTTACGTTATCCCAGCCCAACCAGTAAAGAGACCGAAGACTCCAAATCCGTAAGAAGACTGGGAGCAGATGGAAGCGCCAGTGACAAAGAGGGGCGTTGACATTGCAGTACTGGAGGGGATCACCTGCAAGGTAAGTAGGCCATCATATGCTAATATGTTGTATATACTAGCACATTACAGCAAACAACTCCTGGGGGCCCAACATTTTTGTTTTGTTGTGGCAGTTTATTCCAGCTCCCAGGCAAGGACAACACTGGTTGCGGAGGGCCACACCATAAGAACCAAAGGACTACAGGTTAGTCACCAGAGCATTAAGGGCCTGTTCACACTGTCACTTATGCGGCGTTCAGGGATTCCTGTGGTAAGAACCTACGGAACCTAGGTATCACCATTCAGATGCCACATGCGGTTTGGGATAGATACATGTCCCTGGAGGCAGGATAGATACCGATCCCAGAATGCCCTGTGTGAATTCAGAATTAGTTTCCATGGCTCAGACAACATACACTGAGCAGGCAGGCTGCACAGTTCAATGGCAGGGCTGCATATAAAACTCACAATATGCTGATTCTAATCGTGCATTCTGACTTTAGCCATTTTTATATCACTAGCTACATTGCTAACATTATCCAAAGATAAGTATTTTCTGGAAAAAACGTTTGCCATGTACCATCATGAGAGGAGGATTTTCTGCTGCAGTAATGATGTGAGCTCTGTCATATGCGGTACCATATCCCAGCACTTGCATAGAGCATATGATAGAAGAGGCCGGTACTTATTGATTTATGGATGGGTTTAGTAGCCAGTGTGAAATGTGTTCAATAAACTGCTGTCAGATGGGAGAGGTTAAGACTGCGCACTGTCTTATTTCAGCTTTATGTGTTTTTCTTTCCCTGTTCCCCTAATCGTATTTGTAACAGTATATAGTTCTTTATCTCATTTAAATAATCTGTTATATTACAATAAGAAAAAGGCAGATTTACAATAACAATCATTAATATAATACAAGGCAATCGTTTAAAAATAAAAACATGAAAATAGTCATTATATTCATAGATATGATAGACACAAATGGCATAAACTGAGACAGCCTTGGGCATAAGGCATATTGTAGCTTAGTCCCGTCTTTATCGACCAGGATGCCTTGGCATACTGGGGTGCCTTCTAGCTTTGTCAGCGGTGCCTCCACATTTTTGCTAAGGGGTTAGAGGGGGTCTGATGTGAAGAGGGGACTCTGATGTGAAGGACGAAACGCCATCTCTTCTTTTTTGTTTGCCTGGGGTCCCCTCTTAAAATCCATACCAGACCCCTGTCTAGCATAAGGGTTTGGTATTGATCTCTTGGGCAGGAAACCCACAAGTCATTTCTTACATTATAGACTAGGGTGCCTGATTTTGCACACTTTTAAAAGGTTCCATGACTGTGAAAAGGTTGCGAAATGCTGCTTTAATCTATTAGCAAATCTCAGAAATAGGTTGTGATTGGCAGAATGTGCAATTTGAATGGGTAGATTTAGAGTGGATAAGGGTTTACCCTCTGCCAAGCTTTTATGGATTTGTCTAGACTAGGGACATTTTCCTATCTATTTGGCTTGGTCACCATTGTCACCGAGACAGAAAGTAAGGAGAAATTCAAAATTGTAGAGTTGCCATGAGATTGAGAGGTGAGGGGAAATCTTCCAATGGGAACATACAATATGTTACAGTAACAACTGTCTAAGATGGGAATTCTCACATTGGGGAGATTTCCTCTGACCAAGACAGAAAGTGAAGAGAAATCAGGTCCCCCGGACATTAACGAGCAGTTAGGCCTTGCAGTGCAGAGGTAACCCCATAACAGGAAAATCTTCACACAAAAACATACCACTATAACAAATGCTTAAAGTAAAACTGAAGCCAGAACTTTATATTAGTTTTGGATAGAGTAAGGTACGGTCATAACCCCCACCAGCTTTTTTGTGTGTCATCTGTGTCCCATTGGCAGGGCTTCCCTTTACTTCCTGTCCGATAACCAAAGCAGGAAGTGAGAAGAAATCCCTTTAATGTGAGGGAGGTCCCTAGTGGTCAGCAGGGTCACTAGAACTAGTGTCCCCATTGGAAGATTTCCCATCTATTCCTTTTTTGATGACAACCAAAAACTTGGGATTTTCTTTCACTTTCAGTGATTATGGTGACCAGGACAAATAGAGAAGGGTTGGGTCCTGACATGGGTTCTAATATCTATATAAATTTTGGCTTCAGTTGCACTTTATCCAGAAAACTTTAGTGACTGTGCCTACTGTATTAATGACACGTTTAGTGGTCTAGGAAAAATGATTCCAAGTTGGAAAATTATTTATAGCAGATATACAGTATCTCCCATTCTGTCTTACCTACCTACCTAAATTCTGCATTCATGTTCGGTGCTTACCGAAAATTCACTGAATATTTACATGTTTTTGTTGAATCCTCTGCAAACTTGTCTGTGACTTGCCAAAGTTGGGATTTTGGCTTAGGTAATGGCTTGAAAAAGGTGGAGACACACAGAAATGATTCCTTCTAAACTTTCTACTTGATTTTTCTGCAAAATGTTTTAACTAAAATTATGCAACCCCAAATCTGGTTCAGTCAATGGTTTTCTGTAATGGGAACTTAAAGTATAATAAAGCCTCTAGTGTCTTTGCATATATCTACTGCTAGCAAGCAGTAGATATATGCAAAAAGCATTAAAAAAATTAAAAACGCTTTAAAAGTGGTTTGTACTCACCTGTGTCTTCCACGCGCGCTCCCGTCCGAAAATGTGAAAATTCTCGGGCGGCCGCAAAGCATGCGCAGTTCACATTTTCGGCCGCGAGGAGAGACACAAGGTGAGTCTATGGACGCGTGCACTCGCATGCAGACACCGTGGGACAGGAAGTGCCAGCAAGGAGAGAGGAGTCAGCGCTGGATTGGAGACCCGCCGCACCGCTGAAGGGACAGATGAAAAGGACAGGAAAGAAGATCGGAGTAAGAAACTTAATTTAAGGTAAGTGCTTTAATTACCATAGGGGGGAAGGAAAACCCTTTTTTTACTTTAATGTCACTTTAAGGAGGAACATCATCAAAGCGATAATATTTGGTTTCTTTCTCAACTTTTTGTTTTTACAAAACCTTTTTTGTTGTTTTTTGTCATTGTACTTAACATCCAAACTTTTCTTGTCAATCTTATGAGAAAGTGATGAGGAACTGAGAGGATGTAAGTGTGCAGATTAGTGAATAAGGGAAGTTACGACTTCAGTCAGCAGGTTAGAAAGCAGTAAAGCCCTTGGATCAGAATGACAGCCTGGCACCTTGCATTTTTAGGAATAGAGGTCACAACGGCAGCCTGCACAGGTTTGCTTCAGATTGCTCAATATATGATAGCTTCTTGGTCGGTTCTGAAATGTATACAGTGCCATACCTTGAATAAGGACAGCATTTTATCTGCCCTTTAAAAAGGATATTAAAGGGAAAATGTTGGTTTCATCTATATGTGCATTGTATGTTCAGTGCAATGTACAATGAAATTTCTGCACAACAAAAAGCAATTACCTCTTACATCTGACAGATTTACATACAAATGTTTTTACATACTATATATACAATGCACCTGTGAGATAAACATATATTAACTGATGTCACCCACACACATAATCTATGCGGCATACATAAGGCAGATACACCATGGCTAGGTTGTATGACTGCAGTACCAGGCTCAACAATACAATGGTTACAGGCAGGAGATGGAGAGGAATGAACAAGGTAATGCATATTTTTATATACTCCATCACTGTTTATTAACCCCTAGGTGTCTACAATCTGTATATTGACATTCTCAGATACAGTTCCTCATGCCATGTGAATGTTGATTAAAGAAGAACTCCAGGAAAAATTATTATTAGCCCTTGCAGTGGGCTACCCCTGCACTGCAAGGGTTAAGTGCTTGGTTTGGTCTAGAGAGAAAAATAACAAAGCTATACTCGCGTGATCCTCCGAGATGGCTTGCTCTTGGACCAGTTCCTAGAACCTCTCTCCCCCTCTGCTGCAGCAGTCTAAAGTCCTGTAAATCATCATGCACAGTGTATAGAATATGAGGATGCTGAGGGACATTCCATTGCTGCAGCGGAGGAGAAGAGAGGCTGAAGGGAGTGCTGTCACAGCTGGCCGGCTCTGAAGATCCACTGCAAGGGTTAATAATATTTTTCCCAAGAGTTCTGCTTTAATGTTGCAACTGTGAACTAGTATTGTGCTAGTTTGGTGGCTATACTGCTGCTGACAGCTGCAGGTTTCAGAACAACCGGGGACCAATCAACGTGGTTCCTAATCATGTGTTCGCTGCAACAAATAATCACAGGGATCACTGAAAATTTGTTTAAAGACAAACTTTTCCCCCCTTCCCCTCAGATGTCACAGTGCCTTTTTGTATATGCTAAATATACTAAGTATATTGGACCGTAATATACAGGGGTACGGGTACTCCTAGAATGAGATCCTAATAGGTTGGACTTGATGGACTAATGTCTTTATTCAACCTCAAATACTATGTAACTATGTAAATGTCCCAATGCATTCGGCTATTCACTCACTGCTGTTCGGGATCTTTCAGAATAGCCCGAACAGCAGTGAGTAGCCTGCCGGAGGTTCGGCTCAGGCGATCCAGATGTTGGATCGGCTGAGTCGAACTCCTTCTGTACTTCGGGTCGGCCGAACATGCTGAGCATGTTCGGCCGACCCGAAGCCACGCGAAGCAAGCCGATGTACGGCTGAAATTAGTCGTATCAGCCTGAAGTGAATAGCCGAACAGTGTTCGGCTCACTTCACTTCAGATCGGTCATTCACGCGGCTGGCCTCGGCAGCTTCGTTAATAGACCCTACAGTGTTATTGAAAGAGATACAGTGTTATAGAAAGAGATACAGTGTTATAGAAAGAGATACAGTGTTATAGAAAGAGATACAGCGTTACAAAGTATTTCAGATGGTAAAAATAAAATATATTTGAAATGTTTAAGGCTGGGCTCACACTATTTACCGTAGCAGATGTGGACCAGATCTGGAATGCAGCACATCACGTTTTTGCCACAATGTTTCCTAGTTCCGGAGTTTGTTCTTTTTGCGCTTTTTTGTAGCTTAAAATGGGCTCTCAGGTGCGCCCAGTGCGTTCCATGCATTTTTGATGCCTTTTTTATGCGTCTCTATGCGTTCCAGTGCATTCCAGTGCATTTTCTGATCTGGTCTGGAACGGACTGCGCTGGTGTGAACAGAGGCCAGAAATAGCACAGGGATACATCAGGATGCATTTTGGGTCCGGGAACAATCTGGTCTGGTCTGGAGATGATCTGGATGTGGTGTGAATTGACCCACCTTGCAATCATTGGGCTAAAATTTTTGTCCGATAATCTAACCATCGTACAATTTTTGTACAGCAGCCCCACCCTGCCCCGACCATCGCACAGTTTAATTAGCAGTCTTTAGCAGAAATCACCAGGGCGAATTTAGTTAATCAACCGCACGGATTTTCGTTTGTACATGAGCAGTGTTAATCGTACGAATTTTGACGTACGGAAACGCCACCAACCTTGCGAAAATCGTACGATCGACCAAAGTTTTCTAGCATGCTGGAAAGACGAACGTCATACGATTGTACAGTATTTGCGATTGTAGTCTCCCCATCAACCTTGCGAATATCGGACGAAAACGCGATCGCATAGAAAATCGGCCAATACAGATGTTCCTCACTTACCGACTTACCTGTTTTGCGACCACTCGCACTTACGACGGACCGCCGATCGACCTCCGACCTTCCGCGTCAGCGTCAGTGCGACGGGTCGCCGGCGGAAGTGACATCCCCCGATCTTCACTGCAGGTCTCGGTAAGTATTTCCATTGCCGGATGTACAGTACACTGTTCGGTACTGTACATCGGCAACGCTATACAGTACTGTCCTAATGCAGTACAGTACTGTATAGTGTTCCTCACTTAACGACCAATCCGTTTAACGACCTGGTCGTAGGAACGGAACTCGGTCGTTAAGTGAGGAATACCTGTATTCGTAAGGTGTAAGGCAGCTTTAGAAATGTTTAGTAATGACAATCTACAAACACATACTTCTAGATAATTGCAGCCTTTATATTGTTTGCATACCTTATGTCTCTTTTCTTCCCCAGTCTTCTCACAGTGGCCATGTTTACTAAGGGCAGATGACTTCATCTCCCTTTACATTCTGGAGCTCTGTGTCTGACTCCAGGAACATGTCTGAGGAGGTAAAAATGTGTTTCCCCCAGGTCATGTGAGATTTTGCAGTTTACAGATGAGATTTCCCAGGGAGGCACTGGTGATGTAGCCTTCCCAGAATGCTTCTGTTAGGCCAGGATTACATCACTAGCGTCTCACAACCAGAAAGTGGATAAATAGTAATTGTAAGTAAAAGCAAAACATTTTTCTTTTAACCAATGAAGGTAAAAAGATTTTAGATCAGCATGCAGAGCTCAATAATGATGTAATTTTAAGTGAAAGGGGTTAAAGGCCCAAGGTTTAAAGCGTATCTAACCCCAAAAACAAACATTAAATATACTGCAGCTTACCAATCTCTAAATGTGGTGGCTGCATTAGTTTTCATTTTTAGGCTTTTTCCCTTTATTTTCACTGGGTGATCCGGCCAGTAACACACTTCCTGTCTTAGGGTGGCTTAATTTTATGGGGCAGCAACAGAGCCACCCTTAGACAGCAGCATTCTCATCCTTCAGAAAGGGTAGTATTAGATGCCCTAGAAGACTTAGATGGATTTGACTAACAAATTAAATCCAAATTCCCGATATAACACTTTTTAAGCAGTTACAGTAATCTTTTTTCCTTTTGGGATAAAGGTTTTACATAAATGAATAAAAACCGACCATTGTAAGCGCCCCTGTGTGTGTTAAATTGTTTGTCTCAACCTTCTATCTGCCACTTTTGATGGACAGTTTGGTCTGTTAATGGAAGTTGCAAAATAACAAACGTATTGGCTGGACCACCAGGCGGAAATAAAGGAAATAAAGCATAAGAAAACGAATGCAGCCACCACATCTAAGGATTGCTAATCTGCAATATCTTACATTTTTGCTTTTGGGTTTATGCGTTAAACAAATGTTTCCCCTGTAGTGTGGGTTAGCTAATTGGGTAAGATAATCAATTGTTATTATAACTATATTATGCAGGTTATTCATATTTTATAATTATTATAGTTTATTCATATTTTATGCTAGCACCTATAAGTTATTTGTTTTTATGTCAGTTTATTGTTAATTTTATTAATCAGTTCATTTTAATTATTTTAATAATTTATTTTTAATTTACATAGTTTTTTTTAAAATAATTGATTGTGTGATAATGAATTCTATAGGCTCATAGTATGATTAATTCAGTATCTGAAATTCCATTTTTAACTGGTGCAGTTCCACTTTTCTGATGTTTGGGGTCCATGCAGCCAGGAAATGTTGTTGTAAACAGAGATATTACTAACTGCTTAAAAACTGTTATGTGTAAAACAGCAGCAAAATTCTTTTTTTGTTGTTGAAGTCTATGATTTAAATGGAACTACATTTAGAATTCAAAGACACACCAGGCTCCTCCCACTGCCTAGTTATTTTTTAATTAAAGAAACCTTATAAATACCTTATACCGTGCTGTCCTCTAGTCGGTCCAGTGACATCATAGGAGCTCCTCCTTCGTAGCAGATGGGAGAGGGCAGAGCCGTAGCTAGCTCCTTTTGCACCCGAGGCAAGAACAGAAAATTGAGCCCCCCAACAGATGTGTTATGTCACCCTATGCCACGTATACGCGGTGTCATGTGCCCCCGCCTCCAGGATGGCGGCACCAAATAGCATAAAAATTTGTTTAATTTGACGAAACTAATGAAAACATTTTTAGTTTCCGTTCATTTAGTCTTTGCACATGTCGTGTGTGTGTGTGTGTGTGTTTATGGGGGCTTCGGGGAAATATCGGGGGATCTAAACAGACCTCTGACATTTCCCTTTTGAAATAGAAAAAGAGATTGAGGACATAGAGTCCTCTGCCCATACAGCGGGGAATGCAAGGAGAAGCTGTGTTGGACGTCTGTCGCCCCTGTTGCCACTGGCGCCCTGTGCTCACCATGGCAACAGGGGCGCAGCGAGGCTGGCCCCGGCTACGCCCCCCTCTGAGCTGCGCCTGAGGCGAGTGCCTCACTCGCCCCATGGTAGCTACAGCCCTAGGAGAGGGTATCCCTCCTTGATTGAGTGGTGATCATGTAATAGTGTGTGAGCACCCCTCAGTCCTGGATTACTGTGAACCCACGCTAGACAATGACATTCTCTCAAGGAATGGAAGGTATCCCAAAGACAGGCAGGACTCATAGGAAATAGGCAGAATAATGCGAGTTTAGTTCTGCCCAATGAGAACCAGCAGCACTGCACAAAGAAGGATGTATATTGCATAGAACATCGCTGGAGTGTGGGCAGGGCAAGTACAGGTTGGGCACTTTTTTAATACAGGATGAGGTTTTAAAAAACTGAAACTGGGGTTCCACTTTAGCACAACATGACCTAGGCATCTCTTGTTATAAAGGGGTTAATCTTATATTTCTGAGATTTACCTTTTTTTTTTTTTTAAATAAATACTCTAGAATAAAGCTAGATAAACTCTCATGTGTAAAATAACTAATAAAGTTCCTAAAATTATCAGCAATTAAACCTTGACTCCATGCTGACCAAAAAAACTAAATTTGGGTGCTGCCCCTTCATATTTATAGGATATTATGTGTTTTAAGACTGGGGGACTCTAATGCATATAAGTGTTATATTACTACATTTGTTTCCTCAAGTCCATATAGTTCAATATGTACAATGGTCAGGATTTTTGTTGGTGGGCTTGGTTATATTATATATATATTTTGCCCCTTTTGTTCGACAGAAGGATGCATTTAGCTGAATTTCCCATTCATCCAGATGGCACTAAGAAACAAGCATACATCGTACTAGCCATTTACAGTAGAACTGAAGACAATCCTTTTTTTTTAGGGATGCACCGATACCAGTTTTTCGGTTTTGAGTACGAGTACCTATGTTTCTATTTTGATACTCGCCGATACCAAATACAGATACCGGAAGTTCCAATAAGGAAGCCGGCGGTGTGTAATGACTCGCCGCTCAGCTTCCCAATTGGCTTTCTGGCCAATCAAGAAGTCAGGGGGCAGTTAATGACTTGCCACCTGGCTTCCTGTTTGGCCAGCTTCCCGAACAATCAGGAAGCCGGCCGGCGAGTCACCAAGTGATGAGGCAGCATGGAGCCAGCTTCCTGACCAATCAGGAACCTGGGGTTGAGTCTTTACCCACCTCCTGGCTTGCTGATTGGCCGCGAAGCCAGCTTCATGTTCCCTCATCACTGGGTTCCAGCCAGCTTCCAAGCCCAATCAGAAAGTCGGGCAGCATGTAATGACTCACTGCCTGGCTTCCTGATACCGGAAGTAACAGTATCGGGATGGGAATCAGCGGTGGTGTATTCTGGTTTGGGGCTGCCCTAGGCAAGGCAAAACTCGGGCTCCCCCCCTACAGCTCTACAGCCTGCAAAGCCCACTACAGATCGTGCACAGCCCCCGTGAGATCCGGCAGACTGCAGGGTCTCAGGGGGGCTGTGCAGGATCTGTAATGGGCTCTGCCCACCATAGACCCTGCAGAGCCCACCACAGATCCTGCAAAGCCCCCTGAGACCTGGCAAAGCCCCCCATAGATGCTGCAGAGACCCCCTGAGACCCTGCAGTTTGCCGGATCTCACGGGGGCTGTGCATGATCTGTAGTGGGCTTTGCAGGCTGTAGAGCCCCCTACGGACCCTGCAAAGCCCCCCACAGATCCTACACAGCCCCCCTGAGACCCTGCAGGATCTCAGGGGGGCTGTGCAGGATCTGTGGTGGGCTTAGCAGGCTGCAGAACCCCCTATTAATCCTGCAAAGCCCACCAAAGATCCTGCAAAGCCCTCCTGAGACCCGGCAATGCCCCTCACAGATCCTGCAGAGAACCCCTGAGACCCTACAGTCTGCCAGATCTTAGGGGGGCAGTGCAGGATCTGTGGTGGGCTTTGCAGGCTGCAGAGCCCCCTACGGATCCTGCAAAGCCACCCACAGATCCTGCAGAGATCCCCTGAGACCCTACAGTCTGCCAGATCTTAGGGGGGCTGTGCACAATCTGTGGTGTGCTTTGCAGGCTGCAGAGCCCCCCTACGTATTCTGCAAAGCCAACCACAGATCCTGAAAAGCCCCCTTGAGACCCGGCGAAGCCCCCCACAGATTCTGTAGATACCCTGCAGTCTCAGGGGGGCTGTGCAGGATCTGTGGTGGGCTTTGCAGGCTGCGGAGCTCCCTACGGATCTTGCAAAGCCCCCCACGGATCCTGCAAAGCCCCCAACAGATCCTGCAAAGCCCCCAACAGATCCTGCAGAGACCCTGCAGTCTCCAGGATCTCAGTCAGACCTTCGCTGCCCGGCTGGAGCCTCGGCGATGCCTCCCGCCTCCTCCATCGCATCTCTGCCCCGCCTCCTCCATTGCAGTCTTCGGCCCCCTGCCTCCTCCGTCGTCACCCAGCCTCTTTCATCTCCGCCCCATCTCCTCTGTCACCGCCCCTGCCTGCAGCCGCTACGTCCTCGTCTCCTCCTGTTTCCCCGCCCGCCGCTTCTTCCCCGTTCTAATTAGGCAGCCAGGCTGCCGGTTTCTGTGCAGCCCGTCTGCCTAAATGTTTTGGGGGGCGGCATTTTTGCTGCCCCCCTGGAATCTGCCGCCCGAGGCAAACACCTTGTTTGCCTCAAGGCAGATATGCCCCTGGGCATCAGGAGCATTTTGTCGAGTACGAGTACTTGCCCAAATAATTGGTATCGGCACTGATACCGATACAAGTATCGGTATATAAAAAGAGAACTATACCTTTAATTCATAATCCACAAAATAAGACACACACCTTTATAAACATTAAAAACTACCTCTGACAAGGTACTTATTAAATATAACGACATGATCTTTGAATATAATGTACATGATTTAAACTTCAAAGAATGTTATAGGGTAACTAAGCAGCAGATGCTGCTTTATAAGCTAAAATCAATCTTTAATTTTCCTACAGGTTTAGGAAGAGTTATGACTAAAGTTACAAAAACACCTGTGTTTTGACACTTTAGCAGTCAAATTTGAGAAAACCCCTCTAAATGTTGATTACATAGTAGTTAGTCAAGTTGAAGAAAGACACTAGTCCATCGAGTTCAACCCATAGTGAGGTTATGTGTTCCTATTCAAACAGCACGCTGAAAAATAACTTTTAAAAGCAATTCTTACCTTTTAGATGTTCTGTTACAGCAGGCAAGGTGGCTGCTGATGATGAGCTTCATTACCATACAATGGGCAAGCCACCAAAGACCCCTCACATCTCTTCCTAGCATTTCAAAGAAGGAGAAGCAAGAAGAAAATGTAACCCTTAAAACCCTAACTCAAGTTAAAGCAATTTAAACTGCAAGTATTTTAGCCTATGCTGCGTAACTGGAAACAATAATAACAAATATAAAATGGGTGTTATCCCAAATTGGCTGTAAAAGTGGAAATACACTTTACGTTTGAAGACATAACTGTAAACATATAGATCTTCATCTCAGTTACAATATAACAAAGTTTCTTTCTGGTTCTTACACTCTCAATTCAGGGAAACAAGAATACATATAAAGAGTTATTCACAACTGCTACAGTATAACAAAGTTGTTTGTAGTTCTTGTACTCAACAGTATTGAGCTTAATTTCCTTGGTCTGGACATTAAGGTATCAAGTAGGTTCATTATTTGCTCCTAGGTTCCATATAGCACTAAATGTATGACCATTTGGCTCTAATACACCTTATATATATATATATGTATATATATGTGTATATATATATATATTTGACAGTGGTACATAAATACTAAACCCTGATGTTAAAGCAATAAAGCAAAACTCCAGGAAAAAGTGATTATTTACACTCTGCACACTCTGCACTGGGTGTGTAAATTGTCATTAAAAGTTGTATGCTTTGTGTCTAAGGCTTCTGCAATTCCTAAAAATCTTACCTTGTCGGCTCTTACACATAATGCCCATCCTCCAGGCACTGCGAGGAGTGAGGGATGTGACTCAAGTAGTGAAGTGCTCCAGTCACATCTCCTCACTACTTGCCCATTCACATAATGCCTTGTAGAGGAATATGTGATTGTCTCTCTTCCTCCCATCACAGAACGCCTTGCATTCTTTGGGGAAAATACAAGGCATTTTGTGAATGGGCAAGTAGTGAGGAGGGGCTTGGTTGGGACTGAAGCACTTCACTGCTTGAGACGCATCCCTCACTCCCCGCAGTGCCTGGAAGAATGGCGTTATATGTAGGAGACGGCATGCTGCATGATTTGTATACTTTGTAGCTGCTCTTCAGGCATATCAAACAGCTTTTTAATGATGATTTACACACTCTATGCAGTGCATACAATATAATTTTGACTTTAACCCTTATTACAGTTATATTTGTCCAACACATTCCAAACCACCCAGTCAGGTGGAATCATTACATTGAATTTCCCATTCATCCAGTTGGCCATTTAACCTTCCAGAAGATGCAGTGGTGGGCCTTGCCCATAAGCGAACTCTACAACATTTTATAAGATTATATTGTGTTCCTAGTTTGGATTCTTGTATAAAAAACTGCTTTGCGCAATATACATCATTTACAAGCCTATAGTGTATTTTTATAACGGAATTTAATGGTGGCCCCCCATATACCCCAATGCAGCACAGCTTGCATCTTTTAATAACTTGTCTCTTTAGCCTGTGAATTATTATCTTTTCAAGGTACTTCTTCATTCATTAATTATTCACATGCTTGTCTACAGTATTCAGCTACCACTGCTAAAAGAATTTATTTTTATTTTTTTGTAATAAATCCATTATTTAAACATGCGAGATCTGAAATAGGCTTTCTGACGGGAGCAGTAAATAGTGAGTACATTTACATTTTCTTGCTATTAATACTTGTCATTGTTAATTATGCAAATCAATAAGAACATAAGCAATTAACTTTACATTGCAATGAAAGCATGTGTTTCTAATCAAACTGAATGACGGCTAATTCTGGCAGTTAATGAAGAAATGAACCTGATGCAGGAGCCTTATTTTCCCTGATGCCGTGGTTGTTTTTTTGTTACTATTTTTATTTTCTCTTTGCAGAAAGCCGGATGATTCTGGATGCCTTTGCCCAGCAATGTAGCCGAGTGTTAAATCTGTTGAACTGTGGGGGGAAGCTTTTGGACTCCAAGCATTCCCCAGCCCTGGTGTCTTGTGTGAAACAGGAAAATAACAGTTACAGTGAAAGGTCAGAGCAGTGCCAGCTTAGTAAAGCCTTCCACAGCCAACCATCAGACAAAGCAGATGTAGAAATGCAGTACATTCACAAAAAGCAACAGACCTCTGCATTCCTGAGGGTGTTCACTGATTCCCTTCAGAACTATCTACTGGCCAGCAGTTTCCCAGTTCGGAATATCTCTTCCTCCAGCGATTATGGTCATGTGACCGACATGGATGTTCTTTCATCGTCTCCAGTGCACACGTTGGGTGGGTGGGCATCACCAGCAACTTCTGAATCACATGGCCACCCATCATCTTCCACTCTTCCGGAAGAGGAGGAGGATGAGGAAGAGGAAGGCTACTGTCCTAGGTGCCAGGAACTGGAACAAGAGGTCATCTGTCTACAGCAGGAGAACGAGGAATTAAGGCGGAAGTTAGAAAGTATACCAGGTAATCTCATCCCGTTATTCTGATACTCTTCAGCATTATTGAAGCTCAAGCAGAATTAAGTGCACCTAAAGGCTGGATGTAAATTGTGTACATTTATGATTTGCCCTACAACATACCTGCCAAAACACCAATTTTCTTGGTGGGCAGATGGACAGATTGATAAGTAGGAAGTCTGACATCAATCTTCCATGATGCATCTTGACAACTTGTGACCAGGAAAGGTTGGGGATCCAATTCTCTGCTATTTAGTTTTTCTTTTGTACAATCTATTGCATTTTGACTATAGTGTTGGATCACCCATGGGGTTGTATATTGTTTACTTTTAGACTTTAAATTCACTTTTAAGATATTTGATTTATATAGCATTTACATATTACTCAGAGCTACACAGAGAACTTTGATCCATTCCCATTGCTTCCCCCGAGATGCCTTCAGTGTAATGTCTTATGAGAGAATTCATCATTTCTGGGACATAAAGTGATTGGCCAGGCTAATTACTGTTGTTGTATTCAACTGAGGAAACCTGGACCCCAATCGCAACCCCTACGTCCATAGGTTATACATGTACATTTTCCTGATGGCAGCATGCATGTTTGTTTAACATGAAAAATTGTTCAGGTACTGCTATGTGCCCTCACAGCCCATTGGCATCTGAAGTTTGTAGTCAACTATAGCAGTTTGTGGTAATGATTGGTTTTATTTAAAGCTGCTTATAATGTATAATAATTATGTGAATTATAAAAAAATTTTTTTTAAATATATACATATACACTGAGTGGCCAGATTATTATGACCACCTGACGTTTGTAGGCAAATTAGCTATAATTTCGCGCTGAAGTTGCTAGAGGGCCAGACCATTATAAATAGGGAAGCAGGTTGTTTACCACGACAGTAGAAGTGATTTTTTTCTGAAGATCATTCAGAAGTGTTTATATTACACTGTCTGATTTAGAGATAGGACACTCTACAAATCTATATACAAGATATATATCTGCAGTATAAGCAAGGAAAAAGGTTAAAGTAACACAAAAAATACATATACTTTCAACGAAATATACAATAATAACTCAAAATATTGATTAGCAGAACAATACACTATAATTTCCCTTTAAGGAAGTAAAGAGAGCCATTAAAATGTTTTATGTATTGATCACATGATGTCATTCTAGAATGCTACTGTCTGTATTGCTATATTTGGGCCCAGCATTTACATTTCTGAAGCTCCCTGTTGAATAATTCCCTTGATCTGATGGTATCATTATTTTCTGGTATCTATAGATTTTCATTTTTATTGCGCCCTGAGATGCAGACCAAAAACCGTACGCTGAAAAAACAGATCAGCGGAATATTGCAGATTTTATATTGTCCTCTGATAACACTGCAATGCTCTATTGATCGTCACATGCATAAAGCAGCAGAAATTTATCATGTCACCAGGGAAAAGTGGGGCACATCAACCGAGGGCTGTAATTTCAGCAAATAACAATATACAGTTGCATTTTGATGATCTACAATGTCTGATCAAGGTTGTGTTCAAAAGAAATGGCTCATTTCAGCTATCTCACAGCTATTCTGATATTTGTGCAACAAAACGGAATCTGTTTCATGAAAGTGAAAATCATATAATGCCTTAGTGTATTTCTATTTTACATGATTAATACTGTATAAAGCTTCTGTATCTGCTTGACTGCCAAATAATCCAGTGCGTTCACAATTCAGAAAAACTGCTTTAACCCACGCATGTCCAGAGGATACTGAAATCTACGTGCCTAGACCAAATTTTGCAGCCTCAGTATGTGTGGGTAACTAATTTGCCTGGCTAATTTTAGCAATTCTTTTGGGAGCGACTTAGGTAATAGACCAGATCCCTGCCAGAGACAAGGTAATATACTCACCTCTTTAGCAACCCATGACTAGTACCTTCCTCCAATTTCAGCACTGCAGCTTCCTTCAGTCTCTTTGGCATTTAAAGGAGAATTATGAAGTGAGTGATTTTTACTCAGCCTCATAATCTGAGCCGACCTGTGACAATGAAACTGTCACAGGTCGGCTCAGTTGATCGGGAAGTGAGCGAACACCTACCGGCGCTCGCTCACTTCTCGATCTATCCGTGCAGAGAGCCGTGACTGTCACTCGTGGCTCCCTGCAGGGATTCCCCCCTCCCCTGTCCGATCCTCCAGCACTGACTGGCGGAATGGACGGGGGAGGGGGCGGGTACAGCTGGCTCTGCCTCTAGATAGGCAGAGCCAGCTGTCACTCACGCAGCTGGGTGGATACAGACAGAATTGTCGGGATCCGTTCCGGCTGCGGCGTCTCAGTGCAGCTCGCGGTATACTGAGCTTTGGGTGACGGGAGGACGCTAGTTTGTGTCCTCCCGTTACCCTTAGGAGAACTGTGGGAAAGCCCTAACCCCATAGTTCTCCTTTAATACTTTAGGGCATATTTATAAACAATTTGCAGAGCCTTTTATCCTGTGAAATTGCTATTCGGGTCAATACTTTTTCCCAGTTTTTTTGGGTAAAAGTAGGTACCTCGGCTTATACTCGGGACGGCTTATACTAGAGTATATACGGTACATTTGTTTTGTGGAGAAAATGAGCATAGTCCCTTTCCAAGTTGAATGTAATATCAGGAAAATACCTCATTATGGCCACTAGATGAGCTGAGTAGTGTAGCATGTAGTGGAGCATTACAGAATGCAGTCGCCAAGTAGTGAAGAGCAAAGTTTTGAAAATTAAAGGGGAAGAATAGTTGATTTTTTAGGTTATTGGTGAAATATATATATATATCTTTTTTTTGCTTCTTGAAAATACATTACTGCCATGCAGGCATGCTCCTGTCCTGCAAATAAGTTACTTTACATATAGGGTGGGAATTACAGCTCCAGCTGTACTTCCTGGCCGATTCGTATGTAAGAGCTGCAGGTCTCATGGACACCAGTGCTATATTATTAGTGATTATATTACCTTCCCACAGAATCACCAAAAGGTAAATGAGCTTAATTGGTAATTCCGTTAGTTCTCAATACTTTTTCCTTCACTTTACAAACATGTAATATCATTTCACCAATCCCCCCTCCTCCTCATATCAAAGAGGACATGATTTCATAGGGTAATTCCTTGTATAGCATAAATCCATTTATTAAAAAATATAATAATATTACAGAAGCTGTTATAGTCATGTGTAGGAAGTGCATATAGAACTATAACAATCGCTTAAATAAACAGACTCAATCATTGAATTGAACTCACAAGTTTTGTCAAAGTGTTGACTTTATCCAAAGTCTCCTCCTATATTGGTGGTGATTCTTGAAGTGCCCCCTTTATGTTGGTTGCTAGTGGTGAACTGCCACCCCACATTGATGGTCAGTATAGTGTCCCTCTTACAATTGGGCCAGCAGTAAATGGCCCCTTACAGAACTAGGTGGTCAGTGCAGTGCACCCTTCTCTTAGTGGGAGAGGTGAAATACCACCTTACATTGGTGATCAGTGGTAACATTTCCTTTTATGTTATTGGTCAGTGGTTTAGAGCTTCTTTAAATTGGTGTTCAGTGATTAAGGCCTTGTTCACACCAAGCGTGGAGCAGGTGCAGAGCAGATCAGTTGCAGACCAGATCAAAACTGCGTCCAATGTTTCCAATGGTATTTTTTGCTCCAGTTCACAACGCAGCGTGCAGTTCCAGAGCAGGTGAAAAAACTGCAGCAGGCCCACATACATTGGTGGTCAGTGGTGAAGTGCCCCCTTACATTGGTGGTCAGTGGTGAAGTGCCCCCTTACATTGGTGGTCAGTGGTGAAGTGCCCCCTTACATTGGTGCTCAGTGGTACAGTGTCTCCTTACAATGGTGGTCAGTGGTGAGGTGCTCCCCTACATTGGAGGTCAGTGTTAAATTGTCCCCTTACATTGGTGTTTAGTGTAGTGTCCCTCTTATGCTGCTGATCATTTTTAAAGTTGCTCACTTATGTGGCTGGCCAATGGGAGCTACATAGATCAATGGTGTCAGTGTTTTAGTTCCTGATTGAGTAGATGCTCTGTTCCCCTTGCTGTTGGCTGTGGCTCTTCTAAGTGACACTGGCGCCAGAACTATGTGGCCACTGTGGGGCTGGAGGACACTTCACTTAGCAGTGCTGCAAGTCGGTTTGATGTGGCTAGACTTTGGGCACACAGCAGAAGACTCATGGCATATACTGTGTGGTAAAGTGACGCTGATGCTTAATTGGGAAAAAGTACCACCTGAACCTGTCAAATGTACACCCTGCATAACATGTATCACTGATTGAGAAATTATGGTTTAATGGATATTAACCCTTTTGGCAAATACTATCAAATGAAGATAGTTAACTGCTGGCATCAGTAGAGTCAGTACAGTGAGTCCAGTACCTACCTTTACTGACTTTTTGTCAATGAGCCATCCAAAGTGCACCTAATGTAATATGAAAAAACTGTGTTATGAAGATTTTTTTCTCCTGCACCCTGTATGGCGCATACTAGGGATGCACCGATACCTGTTCTTTGGTATCGAGTACCGATATTTTTCCCGATGCGTACCGATACCGAGTACCGATACTAGTTCTGTGTCCTCTGCCCGACTTCCTGATTGCCTGGGAAGCCGGTGTTCTATCGAAAGAACACCGGCTTTACTTGCTGAGGCTGTTAATCAGGAAGCCGGGCGTCGGGTCATGAGGTGCCGTCCGGCTTCCTAATTGGTCAGGAAGCCAGGCTGCCTAGCAACAAGTGAAGCTGGCTTCCTAGCCAATCAGGAAGCCGGGCGGCATGCTCCCTTCTTCCGGTATCGGAGGTAAACATCCGAGCATTTGGGCGAGTACGAGTACGAGTACTGGCCGGAATACTTGATAGTGCATACTGAAGTTTATGTTGTATTCATAAATACTGCAGAATGCTCATTGGCAGTGTTTAATAGAATCTCCCCAGTTATGTTCTGTGAAAGCCGTACCAATGGGAAGTCACAGTAGTGAGCACAGATCAGAGTGTCATGTACTAAGTGACTTATTAGATGGTCTCCCATCAGAATCAAACATGTTCATTGGCATACTTTTTTTATTTGATAATTTCCTTGCTTTAAAACAAAAAATAGCCCGCTCTTCCATTAGAGTTTTTCCTAAATGTTGTCCAGATGTTCTGTTCTATGTTATACCTTTTACTTATTTAATGCAGATGCCTCTTTAAATTGGAGTGTACAAGCCATGGAGAAAACTTCATATTTTCCTGATGTATAATTGCTATTAATGAATTATTAATATTGTTTGTGAGTCTCTTGGTAGCTATTCAGAAAGACTGCACTTCTCATAAACCTCCAGGAAACGTGTCAGTAGGGTCAGATTTAAGAGTGGCTTAAGTCATGTACTTCATCTCCAACCATTAGCCATCTGGAAAGCATCACATTTATAGTGCAATCATAGCATGTAAAATCAGACATTTAAGGAGAATCTGTTACATGTAAGGCATGATCACAGTGGTGTAGACAAGACATAGGGAAATTCTCTCTGTAAGCTGTTCTGCCATTAATAATAAAGAGTAATTGGAAGTGGATAAAGTGGAGAGAGTTGTTGACACTGTAGTGTTCTGTATTGAGTGCATGTATAGTCTAGTGATAAAGACACCCCTGCCAATCAGCACAGCCTGGTCCTGGACCACAGGTTTAGTTAGGCAACCCCCTTACCCCCTACCTCCTCACAAACACGCTGATTGTTCAGTGAAGGAACAACAGCAAACTGATGAGTCAAGCCTGTGCTCTGCCCTCCTGTAACCATTGTCAGTGTTAGACTGACAACACTGGGTGCTGCAGCATACGCTGATTGGCTCCTATTGTTGACCTGCCCTCTCTTATTCTGCTGTGTAGGGGAATGCAAAAGCTGTTATGAAGTAAAATATAAATAAAATATATTTAATTGTTTTTTCATGAACTTTAAAAAAAAAAAAATGTCTCTATAAATCTGCCTAAAGTTCTGCATTCATGGATGTGACATTCAAACTGTGTAATAGTTTTTACATTGTTAGCGATGGTAAAAAGCTGTTTGATGTATTTTACAGTTTGTGTATTTAGTTGTGATTCATCTGACTGCTCTGTCTCTTGCAGTGCCCTGCCAGACAGTGTTAGACTATTTAAAGACTGTACTTCAACATCACAACCAACTGATCATACCACAGCCCACAGAGCAGCCCACAGAGGTAATGTAACTCCAGGTCTGACATGCACATCAGATGTAATCAAAGAGTGTACTTGTACATATTGTATCCCAGTTACTTTTAATGTTACCTGTTCTCATGAATGCAAACAGAGATCGTCTGATGTATACAATTTTACTGAAACTGCACATGATGATTTTTTCCTTACTTAAAGTGATATTAAACCCTCAGATTTTTTAACATAAAACAATACTGTAATGTGTGCCTTACTGTAATCCATGGTTGTTTCCCTTCTCTTTGCTGCTCTTCCTTTAAAATTTGCATGTCTTCTCATGCTGGGCAGAACTTCTGTTTTGCAGCAGACTGCCTTGTCTCTGGAATGGATACATGGTGTCTGTGTGTTGGTTTGCAACCTGAGCCAGCACTACAGGAAGAGGCACTCAGCTGCAAAGGGAAGTTCTAACCAAGCATGAGAAGACACGCGGATTTAAAAGTAAGAGCAGCAAAGAGAAGGGAAACTACCATGGATTACAGTAAGGCACACATTACAGTATTGTTTTATGTTAAATAATCTGAGGGTTTAATGTCACTTTAATATAGTTCATTGGGGATTGTCGTTTTAGAATGTAACTTTCCAGGTTACAAAACGTATTGGCACCCCCAGTAAATGATGGCAGATAATGTTTATAATATCTAAAAACCCAACTTTGGAAAATGATACTGATTTATTAAAAGGTTTTCTATTTTACTTATAGATAGTCAGGGGTATATTTGCATATCATAGGGTCCCATAGCAAACTTTGGGATATCTCTACTTACCATATCTCCATTTTAAACAACCTCTCTGCAGTACACACGCATAAGGTGTATCTGAACCCGAGAACAAAAATGTTATTTATTAAACCTTACAGCCCTTAGATGTGTAAAGGTGGTGGCTGCATGTGTTTTCTTTTTTTTCCTTTTTAACAGTGAAGGCCTATCATTGCTAAAGCCCTATTTGCATTGATGGTCAATCAGTGGAAAAGCCCCCATTTTTATTGATGGTCAGTCAGTGGAAAAGCCCCCATTTATATTGATGGTCAGTCAGTGGAAAAGTCCCCATTTTTATTGATGGTCAATCAGTGGAAAAGCCCCCATTTATATTGATGGTCAGTCAGTGGAAAAGCCCCCATTTATATTGATGGTCAGTCAGTGGAAAAGCCCCCATTTATATTGATGGTCAGTCAGTGGAAAAGCCCCCATTTATATTGATGGTCAGTTAGTTAACAAACCTCTAAAACCTACAGTTGCATTGGTTGTCAGAGGACTTCAGATTGTGCTGTTGTGGTCACCTACCTTCTTAGCTTGGCAGAGCAGAGTGGCTAGAAAACACCCTGAAAGTGATGGCGCTGTTTTCTTGAGTGGTTGATGCTCTTGTGAGTCTTCTGTGTCAGCTGGATCTACCCTGGCTCAGATGGGAAGATTAATCTGAAAACAAATAGTCATCCCCTCTTTTGCCCGGTGGCAGCAATGGAAGCACCCTTAGAAAGTAGGCAAGGGTGTATTGAACATAGTAGAAGAAGGGTACGTTTTTTTAGTCATTGCAGAGGAGTTATCCCAGGACCCACATTATCCACTTGGCTACAAAGGCTACTATGGTGTTAGACAGAAGCTGTGGGTAATACGTGAATTGATTTGGCCAAACCTCACGTTCACGTGTGTAGATGATCTGCAGCAAGCAGATGTTCCACTCCTCAGATGGGTAAACCGGTTCTGATCCACTCCTCAGATGGGTAAACAGGTTCTGATCCACTCCTCAGATGGGTAAACATGTCCTTTTGACTAGTCCATTAGTGCAAATTAGCCAGGGGTCAGTCCTGCTTTATTAAGCTAAAGAAAGCACAGGGGATTGTGTGGGAGAATGGTCTTCCCCTGTGATTTAGTAAACCCAATAAGCAGGTACTAATACTATACTTACTTATTATGGCAACAACTAATAGGAAAGCGGAATACCTATTATTAGGTATAGTATATGCCTTCTCCCTTCATGCTCTGTAGAGCTCCTTATGGAGTTTCAATTAGAAGCAGCTAATATGCTCTCCCCCAAAATGATGTGCAAACCAGTATCATGGATGTAACCCTGTATTAAATGTCTATAAAAAAATGGATTTTATTTTAATAAAAAAATTATATAAATAATCAGTTAAAAAGTTGTCCTTATATTACCACTGGCCCAGCATTGAAAATAAGTAGGTGTGGTGCAGATAGCAGAAGCACAAACAATATAGCTGAGCTGAGATACGTTTACAAAACCTGTGGGTAACTGAACACTTATCTGTGGATATTGTACTATTATACTTTATCACTGATTGAAGTAGTATTAAACTCTCAAACCTTTTTCAATAATGAACCCAGATCAAACAAATATACATTGCCCAGAAAAGTATTTCTTTACATTTTTGCCCAAACACTTATAATCATCATGTCTATGAACATCTGTGTCAGGGATACCGGCACAGGTGAACCCCACACCTCCGAAGGTACCCGCACAGGCAGACCAAACATGTGTGACCACACGGACAAGGCAAGTATGTTACACGGACCAGGCAAGGATGTTAGATATGTATAGTTTGTTTAATATACACCTTAGACTAATAGCCACAACCAACAACAAGGCTCAGGACAGCAAACAAAAGACACATGAAAAGGGACTACAAACAGGGTTCAGGACTTACAGGTAACAAGGTTCAAAACCGGATTCAGGACTCACAGGTACCAAGGTTCAAAACAGGATTCAGGACTCACAGGTAACAAGGTTAAAAACCGGATTCAGGACTCACAGGTAACAAGGTTCAAAACAGGATTCAGGACTCACAGGTAACAAGGTTCAAAACAGGATTCTGTGTTCAGGACAAACAGGAAACAGGAAACAACACTGAGCCATCGTCCTGACTGCAGGGGGGGGTTTATATACCCTCCCAGGAAGCACTAGGTGATGGCTAAGTGCTGGGAGACACCCGCAGGTGAGCACTGGAACTGCAGGGCTAGCTCCAGCGCCACCTGGAGGCGCTCTGGATCCTAACAATCTGCTTCCAAGTCTCTCAGCTCAGCTACCCTGAACTTCCTGTCCAGTACTTGTCATGCACCCGACCTTGGGAGAGGTACGGTGGATCTCAGCTGCGGTTCTAACTTGTTGTGTTAAGCGGTTGTCAGGCTATAATCCCAGGCGGCTCTCTCAATCACAAACGGAGAGTTTGGGATTTAGACATCATGGACCACTAAATAATAATCAAAAACAGAAGGCGAAGTTGCACAAGGAATATTAAGCCATATTCCTTATTAGCTAATCACATCAGGGAATTGTAATATAAATATATAAGGCAGTCTCTAGTTCAAACAGCAGGGCAATTCACTGAAACAGCATAGGTATATGTGTATTGGTGTAGTATGAGTTGATACTGAGAAGGCTCCACTAGGTGGCAGAGTATAGGATCCAACACAAGTGAACAACAGTCCATAAGCAGATACATGCGGTTTGGTTGATGAACCAGTGGCTCAAATGAGTTTAAACTCCAGGGGAGGCTGGCTGCTGGGGGAAGATTTGGGATCCTGTTTGGCGTGGTTCCAAGGGACGTGGAGAGGTTCCTGGGGTGTTTGGGCAACGATCCCAAAAATCAAACACCCTACAGCGTTCCCGGCAGGTTTAAATAGCCCGAGGGCGTGACGTCACGTGGCCGCGGCGTGCTTCCGAGTTCCAGCGTGGAACGCACAGTAGCTTCCGTCATGGGGGAGGAGGCCTGCATCAGTCTCCCCGGCCGATGCGTTCCAGCCTGGAACGCAGCCGGTGAGTGCCGCGAACCCGAGGGACATCACAGTACTAGATCACAAAGAATTGTGCAGACTCCAGCAACTGTTCATCTACTAGCTTGGAGAGAGGAGGGGGGGAGGGGAGTAGCTTGCTTTGCTGTGTCTGTGTGTGGAGACACACACAACTTACTACCACACACAACGGTGACTGCATAGCATTCTGCTTGAGAAAGGAGTCGCTCTAAAACATGAAGTCAGGATCAGTGCTCAGGGGTTCCTCCAAAAGGTCCACAATCCACAGTGGGCAAGTAAATGTCCATTTTTAGTAAAGTGAAGAAGGGTGACAACCAGGGCCGGATTTACTCTCTCTGTTGCCCCAAGGCCAGGTTCCTCAATGTGCCCCCCTACCCACCAACCCCTCCATGGAGAATGGCACATCTGCAGGCTGCATACAAGTGATCTGGGCTCACTTGTAGAAAACACAAGTGGCGGCTTCCTCGCTGGGCTTAGCAGGGCTAAATGTAGAAAACAACTACATTGGCCTTGCGGGAAATCCAGCCCTGGTCACCAGCAGAAAACCTGCCCTGAGAAATGATGGGGGTGAGTGCAGGTAGACAGAAAGTGGCTGACAGAGGCTGGAAGAGATTAGCAGCACTGAGATACATATAAAAATGGGATCAGAAAGAAAAAAAAACAAGCAATAATCCATTAAAAAAAGCCAATTGAAAATGTTGAAGATACTCTAGCAATAGCAATTTACTGTAAATGCCATCCACTTAAGGTTAGGGTCTAATTTAAATATCTTTTTATGGTAGGCTGACCCCTTAATGCTGATTAATAATTAACCTTTCTAAGTCTAACTACAAAAAAAATTGGTATGATTTTGATGGTGACAATAACTCCGTGTGAATGAGTCAAAGGCTCAAAATTCATCTATCAAGGTTTCCTTTTTTAACTTGCTAATCTCTGTTTAATTTATACAAGAAATGCTCTACTTTTGTGTCTCTCTGCATTGTGTTCAGAAAACATTATGATAATAATATTATTTGTGCACTGTGATAACAGGCATACACATAAGATAGCTCTTTCTCTGCAATTCCCAGATGTGTCGTGATGTGACGTGAAGTAGAGGGCACTCTAGCCTTCTGCAAAGTATCCAACTCTCACGTCACTTTGATGGCAGGTGTCTTGATATGTTAATTGAAGGTCTGATCATGTCTTTTGCATTGCTTTTATGGCTAACCACATTTTTTCACTGGTCCCTTAAGAGCTCCGATGCATTATGATGAGTGGAGACAGTCAAGCTTCTTCATCCTAAGTAATTGTTGAGTTGCATATTTGAGTGATTTGGGAAGGGAAAGTGTTGATGTGTATGCTGGGGGTAAACCACAGAGCTGCTACAAGTAGGGTTGTTGGGTATGTACAACATTCTGACGCCTAGCAGTAGTCACAAACATAACTGGCCTTTCCTGCAGAATATTTCATTTACCAGATTTACTTTCAACAAATACTGTAAATACTGTAAACCAAAAATGCTTGTTGCCTTGTCATAGGAGGTGTGCATAAACACACACTGGCTTATACATGTAGTGCAGAGAGCAACAAAAATTTACAAATTACCAGTGGCGTCACAAGGGAGGTGCGGGGGGTGCGGCCCGCACCCGGGTGACACCATTGGAGGGGTGACACCAAAATGACTCACAGTAATTTTGGTGTCACCCCCCTCTGAAAAGTTGGGCGCTCGGTCATGGACCGAACGCCCGACAGTATCAGGAGAGAGGAGGGGACCCGGCGGCATACCTTATCCTGCCGGGTGACTGTCCCCTCCTCTGTCTGCCGGCGTCCATCACCACAATGGCTGCCGGCAGGTATCAGAATACTGCCGCGCGTGCGCGATGACATCATTGCGCACGCGCATGGTGACGTCACGCGCATGCGCAGTGTCGTCTTGGCAGGGTGACACTCGGTTACCGCTCCGCGTGTCCCCCAGCCTCGGGATGCCCCTGCAAATTACCAATAAGTGACCCATAGCAAGAGATTTCTCTTTATTAAAGTCACATAAGGGCAGGTTACAGTGCCCCTCTGGCCAGACTATGGACATTACAATGTTCACATATTTTAACATTCAGTAAATTAGCTACGGTATATAAAAAAATCCCTCACTGACCTCTGTATCTGCAGACACACCTTGGAGAAATTAATATTCAAAGTTCAAAAAAGAGTTACTGAAATCGCTGTTCCTCTCCCCTTCCTCTGGTGGGAGGGACTTGCCAGACTACCAGCCTTCTAATTTCAAGCCCAGCAGTGTAAGCTTTATGAAACTAACTGAAGCTAACTTTAGAGTCTATGTTCTGATCATTGAGGATGCATTACTACTCCACAGTACACGCAGCTAGAGAGGTCAATGAGGGCTTATTTTTAAGCCTTTTTACGGGGGGAGGGGGCGGGCATAGCTGGCTCTGCCTCTACATAGGCAGAGCCCACTGTCAATCAGCCAGCGGGGTGGATCTCAATTAAAATCAAAGGATTTTAAAAACTTACCCTTGCAGTGCTCATTTTGTCTAGGAGAGTCAAAAAAAGCTATTTGACTCCCCTAGGCAAAACCAGCATTTAACCCTTAGAGTATGGGGTAGGTTCGCTGCAAGCGTAAGTTTTTTTAAACATTCCTGGAGTTCTTATTTAAGGATATGTAAATACCTAAATGTTTGCACTCTGAAACTCTTGAGACAAGATTTCCGAATTGAAAGATAGATGTCCATTGAGATAAACAAAAGACAAAAGTAAAAAATGGTATACTGTACCTTGCATCCTAAGAAGCAAATTTGCATTTAATCCCGATAAAAAAAGAAAAAAACCCATTATGTGGGATCCAGTTTGCTCGACAGTCACACCGAAAAAGTCCTTGCACCTTTTTTGCAAAACATACTGCACCAAAACTCATTGTACTTTAATACCATGTGTATTGGTGTGATTTCACAAACATAAAAGCGCATGGTGCAGCAAGGTGCGTTGAGGTGCCATTAAAGAACTACGGGGTAACCTTTTTTTCCCCATAGTTCTCTTTCGGGTCACGGGAGGACAGATACTAATGTCCTCCTGTGACCCAAAATTCAGTATATAGTGGGCTATTGCCCTCTATATGCAGAGAGCGCCGCAGCCGGGACGGATCCCGACAATACTTTTGAGATCCACCCCACTGGCTGATTGACAGTGGGCTCTGCCTATCTAGAGGCAGAGCCAGCTATACCTGCCCCCTCCCCCATCCGTCCCAACAGTCAGCACTGGCAGAATGGAGAGAGTGGAATCCCTGTGGGGAGCGGTGACTGATAGTCACCGTTTTCTGCAGGTACTTGATCGGGAAGTGAGCGAGCAGCGGTATATTTTCTCTCACTTTCTGATCAATAAGCTCATGTGTGACAGTTTCAATGTCACACGTTGGCTCTAACTATAGGGATGAGTGTAATTCACTCACCCCATAGTTCTCCTTTAACAATGAATGGTACTGCAGCGTGTCTTACAAAGTGACAAGTGTCTTGGCACACTGCAGAAACGCACGTGAAAAGAAACGTTTATGTGCACAGTGCTGCAATGCTCAAATGTGAACAGAGCATTTCTGTAAAGAACCAGTAGCTCCCTAATTTGTAGAATAACTCATTAGAAGGGAATTCCACTGGCAGTAGGACCTGCAAATTGATTGATCATTTGATTGATTGAATTGATTACAGTTTCTCTTTAGCTTCATCTGCACCTTTCAGATGTTCTTGTTTGACAGCATATCAAGTTTCAGATGCATTTTAATGAATTCTTGTGATGGGGACATATATTGTATATTGTAAAGGTCAGTGATGCTAGAGTGTTTTATACCCAACCAGATAATGCAAACACACAATCAGTGCGTACACACAAGTGAAATGATTTCATGTTTTAATTGTTATGCAGAAATGAAACAATGTGTTGAAAAAAATATATGTATATATTTATTTATTTGTATGAATGCGGCCCTGCGCTCACCCGCCCTGCACGTCCATGCAGGTGCGGGTGTCCGTACTTGTACCCTGACAGGATGGATCCTGTCTGTGTCCCAACTAGGAAACACGCACCCGTACGGACCTGCACTTGGGGTAAGTGTAGGGCACATAGAGAAGGGCGGGGGCTGCGTACTAATCACACGCAGCACCTGTCATTCCCGGGAGCTGCCCGATACGGCCGTGCACGCAGCACGGAGCTGTACGTGCCGGCCTTTTCTAGTGTCAATGAGGGCTTATACTGCACTTAGATCTGTGTGCCGGTTTTTTATTTTTTCTTCACAGTACATAAATGGCCGAGTGGGAGCCTTCTAGATGCGGGTGAGCGTTTTAAAACGACCTTACTTGCCCCCACTCGTGCACGGCGTCCAGAGCGCACACAAGCAGGAAAAATGGTGACATTTCAAACAGCCAACGATGGCTGTTTAAATACAGGCGTTACGGTGGCTATAGAGCCGCCCGATCGCTTGTATTTTGTATGTGGATATGCTCCCCCCCTCCTCTGCCACCACTACTGATCCCGAGCTCCACTGTGCCCAGTGCGGGTCCGGGATCGGCACAGCGGCTCTGTGATCGGAGATCAGGGGGGGATCAGTACATGATCTCCCACTGATCTCCTCTCTGGTGCCAGAATGCAGGAAGTGATGTATATTGCAGCACTTCCGCATTCAGCTGTCATTCCTGGCTACAGAAGCCGGAGAGAAGCTGTTGTAATCCCTCGCCCCCACATACACACACAAGCATGCGTCGGGTGCGCCTACATGCGAAAATTACGATTGCGCCGCACTTGTTACATATCACCATTGCGCCGCACATGTTACCATAGACTGTGAGGACTAGCTACAGTACATACTCTAGCTAGTCCTCACAAAGCAGTATATGGATATGTGACTATACTGTATATGACATATGTATAATGCTGCTTCCAAAAACCTTTGCAAGCCCAAACATAGGACATTGTGGGGGGCGTGCTCACGGTCTGAAACTTTTTTTTCATCTTGAAAAAAATTACTTTTTAAATCCAACACTGTATTATATTATCTGATCTTTTTTTTTAATTTTTATCCCTTTTACTGCAAACTTTACAATATTGTTTAGTACCAAAGGTCCACAACAAAAGAGTATATGAAAGAAATCCAATAGTGGTAGCCTCACACAGGGAATGTTAATACAGAAATTCCTCGGCGTCAGCCCTTAATGTTGGTGCACTTTAAGCTTGTGCTGACTAAGCATTTTGTGTATTTCAGTTTGTTTTTCTGTAAAATTTCCATTGTAAATAAACACTAAGAGCACATTTGTATCTTTTTGAAAATACTAACCATACAACCCACTTAAATCTCATCCCGCAGAGTCCCATTTGGTATCACTTAAGCAAGTTCTTACTGGCTCTTAACATTAATTCAAGGGATATCTTTATTGTCTGTTCTAGCAAACCGTGATATTTATTATCACTTATGCTTTCATAGGAAAGCTGAACAAGCTTCTTTTTTCTGAACTTTGGTTTAGTTTTTTTTATCTTTGGATATATATCACTCATTCTTTCGTCAATGTTTGTTTTGTATTTACTTTTAGTTATTTTGTTTTATTTTTGGTGGATTTACTGTTCTCATGTGTCTCTTAAACTTTCCTGTGTTCATAGTCGGGTGGCAACAGCCCAACACATATCAGTGGTCAGTAGTAAGGAAAACCATGCTAAGGGATTTAGACCCCGTTCACACCGGGGCGGTTCGGCCGCACGGATCCGCATACATTGCTACGGGGACCGTTCATGCGACCGCGTAGGTCCGCACGATCACAACCCCCTTCCCCCGCCCAAACTGCCCCCTGCACTGTTTTTGCCTCACTGATCAGTGTGGTTTCCATACAGCTTTCAATGGAATCGCACTGATCAGCGTGGTTTTGGGCGTTTTTAATTGCGTTTCAGCGCTGAAACGCAATTAAAAACTCCCTTGCGAGATCAGCGTGGTTACCCATTTACACCGCGCAACTGCCCTGGTGTGAATGGGCTCTAAAGAACACTATTCAAGAAAAGTGAAGTCCACAGTACTGGATTTGTAAATTCTACGCACAACCTCCATCGAATCTATGTTAAAGTGACACTAATCTCAGGAGTTAAATCTTAAAAATGCATTCAAGTACCTTAACTATTAACAAAAATGTATCTTATTTGTGTATCACTCGGCTGTAGATCCTCAAATCATCTCTGAATTGGTCCCGACACTGTCCTTCCTTCTGGAGGGTGGCTACTTTTGTTCCCTATGGTCCCTGTGTGTGTAGTAAAGTAGTTACAGCTCCAAGCTCACTCCTGTGATGGACTACAATCACAATACAAATTCGTAAACTAAACGTGAGATTGTAGTCCATAACAGGAGCGTGCTTGGAGCGGTAACTACTTTACAACACACACAGGGACCATGAGGAACAAAAGTAGTCACCCTCCAGAAGGAAGGACAATGTCAGCACCAATTCAGAGATGATTTGAGGATTTACAGCTGAGTGATACACAAATAAGATACATTTTTATTAGTAGTTAGGGTACTTGAATGTATTTTTAAGATTTAACTCCTGAGATTAGTGTCACTTTAAAGGGATTTTAAAGGGATAAGCTACCTGAAGCTGAGATTGGAAATTCAGTGTGTTGATTTACTCTCTGGCTCCTTATATGTCTCAGGGACAATAGCAGAGAGCTCCCTGCCACAGATTTACTGTCTGCCCACTGGGTAGTAAATGGAGTCTGACTTTTCCATTGCAGAAAATACAGCAGACGTGAACCTCCCTTATAACAGGTAGAAATAGAAATATCAGTAGAAATATCTGCTGGAATTCCTACAAGCACTTCCCATAACTTGATTCCCGTCTCCAGCCAAAACATTTTGGTGAGGGGATACAACTCCTGCCTTTTTATTGTGGACTGTAACCCCTGTGGAAAGCCTTCCCTTCCTGTCTGGACAGGAAGTGATGGGCAACACAGTCTGAAACAAAGCACTATTGTTAGTAAAATATGAAAGAGTTAAAACCTTTGGAAGGTTATAGTTGCTGTCTGCTCTAGTGGCAACTGCTTACCTCCCAAGCACACCTTCCAGCACAGTGTATTTAGGCACTGACACACCCTCAGTTATGTGGACCATTATGTGTCTAAAATGATTGATCAAACCCAGAATTGTCTTTTTCCATCATTACTTTTCCTTTACGGTAGCTCTTAAAAATAGCAAACAAGCTGTTTTATTCCAAGTATTTAATATTACTTTAAGTACTACAGAAGAAAGTCTGTTGGTAGATATTATTGATCATTAACTATTTGACAATGTCAAAGAAGACTGTAAAATGTTGTCCCATTGAAACAGTTTTGAGCAAAAACACTTAAAATTAGGACAACGCTGGAACAAAGTATTTGCAGTGTACGGTATTTACAAAACGATACAAGTACATTAAAATGGGCACTAATTGTGTCATCAAATTAAACAGTTTCAGGATTTTACTCATTAAAGCACCGTATTATATGTAATGTTCATTGTAGTTCTATCCTTCATAGATTTAGATGTCATTAACATATGGAAATGGGTATAACATTTCACACACAATTGATGTTAAGTATCTATAATTATGTACAGGAGATGGTGCTATTAACTTTTCAGTGATGTAGGTTTCATTTTTAGATTATGCTTATGTACATGATGCTTCATCAGAAGTGTAGTTACAGACTTCAATCTTTTTTTACTTTTTTTGGTGTTTTATTATATCATTTGTACTCACCATATTCATACATCTGTCCACCTGCAGGTGACCCTGTTTTCTTGGTTTCAGCAAAATGAGATTCTGTTAAAGAGCCCTTAGGCTTAAATGATAAGTATACCCCTAATTCAGGCCTTCTCCCAAATTGTCCTCATAAGTAAAAACATGATGTTCAATAATGGTACTTTAGTGGACTCCATCCTTTCAAATGTAACATTGTTTATGAAGCAGACAAAACCGGAGGGTGTACCAAGGCCTTGCACCAAGAGAACCGGGCTGCAGTCCTCAAAAAGCACTTGCAGGGCTATTTACAAAAGGGTGAAGAGTTTGGAGAATAGCTGATTTTGTCCTAGGTTGTTCACTTCTCCTGCCTTCTCCAAACGCTTCACCTTTTTGTGAATAGCCCTGTTAGTAACTCAGAAAAAGAGAAAAACCCACCAAATAGTCCATGATGGATACTTTGTTAATGGCTGATGTTTTTATAAGGTGCGGTCCACCTTTCTGGCTTGGAGAATGTTGAGCTGTGAATTTCAAAAACCATTAAAACGTTTTTATCATAGATGAGATGCGTTGGTGCTCCTATTTCTTCTGTATATTGATAAAGTGTTATATCATTCTTCATCTGCAGTAATGATTTACTGCAGTAATAAATGCAACAGGGAGAAGGGTAGACGCATCTATTTTGCTACAGGGAATAGTGTCCAGCAGAAATCCATTTTACCTATTTAGGAGCAATCAGACATTAGAAAGATCTAGTTTCTTACTACATGGTTACTGCCCATTTAAAACATATTACAGGAGTCCTGTGAATGCTAGAAATATACAGAACAAGCAGACCCCTGCAAAATCACAGAAAGGTCCCATCTTATCACAAGGGCTGGACTTATGCTTTCTGCCCCTCTAGGCCAGCTGTCTTGCAACGATTCTTTTTCTACTCCAATTGACTGGCCAACTTCATATCTTATGCGCACTGCCCCTGCTGCCCTAAATTTACATTAACACCTACACTTTAGGTGCAATCTTTTTTTCCTCAGTCAGGAACTTGCGATTTACTGCAGCAGGAATCCCAAATCCGTTCACATTCGTGATCGGGTGACGGCGGCTGCATCTGAAAGTGGCAGAACAATGGCACACGGCATGTAATCATATGTGATACAATTACATGGAGTTAAGAATGAAACACTATCCCTGGACGATCATTCACATACAATTACATGCAGTGTGTCATCGTTCTAGCGCGTTCAAATGAGGCTTTTGTCACCTGATCATTAACGAGTGACAGCTGCGGCTTGTACATGGCAGATTTGGGATTCCTGCTGCAGGAAATCTCAAGTTTCCGATGCAGAAATACCAAATCGCACCTAAAGTGTAAGTGTGAATGTAGCCTAAGCCGTTGGCTATGTAGAAATCTCGCTTCGGCTTATCACTGCACTTGCATGATAGATAGCAAAGAGGAATGTCCAAAAATGTCTTACATTCCAAATCAACTGCTGTCACATGGTTTCCTGCTACGGTCTTTTGTACAAGGTATGCTGTGTGATTGTCGCATGAAAGCTCACAAATTTGTATCAATCAACAATTGAACTCAACAGTTGAAATCTTTTAAAAACAAAATTGTGTTTCTTTGTCAAGAAGAATCATTATTCTGATCCAGTTCACATATTCTGAGGCTTATTTAACCTACGATGGAACAAGATTAAGATCTCATTCGGTCCTATGTGACACCCCAGTTCAATCTGTGGAGACCCCCCTCCCCTCCATGTACCCAGAGACAGAGGATGGATAGACGTGTGCATGTTTGTGAGCCTTTCAGGGGGGTGGCAAATCTGCCAGAATTTCAGTTTGTAGACGTCTGACTGCTGTCTGCATTCAGCTCTGTGCACAGACTTTCTTCTGCCACATTGTTACAAAGCACTACAAAATACATGCAGTTGCAAACGAAATCATACGGGTCTATTCACTAAGCTGCCGAGGGCAGCTGAGTGAACAACCGACCCCAAGTGAAGTGAGCCTAACACTGTTCGGCTATTCACTCGCTCCGCATGGCTTCGGGTCGGCCGAACATGCTCAGCATGTTCGGCTGACCCAAAGTGCAGAAGGAGTTCGACTCAGCCGATCCACATCTGGATCGGCTGAGCCGAACCTCCGGCAGGCTACTCACTGCTGTTCGGCCTATTCTTATAGATGCCGAACAGCAGTGAGTGAATAGCCGAATGCCGCTGAGCGGCATTCGGCTCGGCTGTTCTGCTCGGTCCCTCAGAGGGACCGAGCAGAACAGAAAAATAGTAAAAAAAAGTAAATAGAAAACGATTGTGCGGAGCTAGCAGTGACAGCTAGCTCCGCCCAACAGTTTTCTATTGTCCGGCGGTTCCGCTCTGGCCGCCCAGGAGAGAAACACTGATATATCTTCTTTTTTTTTCTTTATTCTGACATGGAGCCGTGTCAGAATAGAAAAAAAAAACAAAAAAAACGTTTTTGCCCATTGGAATGCATTGCTAGATTCCTATTGGCTATTTCAATTTGCAATAGCCAATAGTAAACTAGCATTGTACCCGCCCTCTGCTGATGGACTTTCTATCTTGTATACACATACTGTACATACATCTGGGTTCGCTGTTGTCACTGGAACAAGCGTCCCCTTTGGAAGATTCTCCCCTATTTGTGTTCAGGACAAATAGAGAGGGAAACATAAATGGCAATAAAACCTGACAGCGAATGCGGAAAAGCGAATCTTTTCACACATACATCCTCAGCTTCCAGCAATGCCCAAGAAAATAATTATAAGCTCCTTACCAGATGGTACAGATGGTACAGGGACCCGGTTACATTACATCGTATATTCCCGTATGTTTCTGCTAAGTGTTGGAGATGTGGCGAGGGACTAGGCTCTTATATACACATCTGATGGGAGTGCTCTAAGATTCATTCTTTTTGGGACAAGATTTTTGCAATGTATAACGACATGTACGGTACGCATCTCTCCCCTACCCCGGAGGTAGCTCCCCTCTCTATTTATCCAGGACTGGTGTCCTCACAGCAATCTCAGTTATTGGGACACTTATTGTCTGCGGCCCGTCCGGTCATACCTATGTTTTGGAAATCAACTACAACTCCCCCGCTTTCCCTCTGGGCAAGCACCGTCAATGATATTATGTGCATGGAGGAACTTCTGGCAATGGATTCCGATACCCTGGGTATATTTCACACTCAATGGCTTGTTTGGATCCATTACTCTAAATCAGACAAACTAAAGACCTTGTTGGTTCTCCCTAGAATTGTTTTATTGCCTGTGTCTGTTCTCTTTCTTGCCTACTTCTTCTGTCATCATGTGCCTTGCCCTCCACTCTCTTATCTTTGTTCTTTTACTGCTGCTGCTCTGGTTCTGTTCTACCTATTTTCCCTTTTTCTTGCAAAGTACCTCTTTTTGATTGTTGAGGATCAGCCCATTTGTTTTTATTCCTCGGATGGATACGATAATCTTCTGTGAATTGTTTACAGTACCACTTTGTTTGCTATGTTCTGTATGATTCTATGCAATTACTGCACCCTTTAGGTGGCCTTGTGTTTTTTTCCCCAGAATTTTGTAGTTTATTCCTGTACTCGTTTGCTCAATTGTCGCCTATTTAGATATCACCATGCATGATGTTTGATATTTTGCTGTCATCACTGTTGTTATATATGTCTTTTTTTTTCTTTGTTACGTAACAGTGATTTTAAAATGATATTAAAGTGAAAAGGTTTTTAAGCTATTACAAGTGATGGTGAAATCACTTACAATGGATGGTGCTCCTTGATGTTTAAAAGGTTTAGTTTCCTGCAGAATCAGCTGGTCCCCTGAGCACTGGTCCTGATATTCTGTTTTACGGTGACTCCTATGGAGCAAAGCAAAACACTCCCCAGCTCCCCTCTCCTCTTTTGCCCTCTTCCCATCTCCATGGTAGTTACACAACTGCTGAAGACTGTGCTGTCCCTTCTAATTGTGTACTCAACAGGAAGTTCAGGGAAGTCAAGCTAAAAGAGTAGGAGCTGTTTGGAAACATGATGACTGTAAAAACTTGGGCAAAAATGTAAAGAAATACTTAGCTGGACAATGTATATTTGTTTGATCTGGATTCAATACTGAAAAAATTTGTGAGTTTAATACTACTTTAAACTTCACCACTCCAAATAACAAGTCTGGGTATATAAGATAAAAATGAATAGCCCAATAAAAGATAAAATAACAAAGTTCTGCTATGTTTTAGAGAGTTCTCCAGCAGTACCTCATTTTTTGCCACAAGATGTTCTCAATCCAGCCAATATCATTCAACGCATCCATATAAGCCCAACTATGACTGGATAGTGAAAGCAGAAGCAGTAGACTCATGAGCTCATCTCTCTGTCACTTTGCTTTCTCTTCCTATCCTTCTTGTCAGCACATGAACTGATCGGCTGCTTGTGCTGCTTCTTCCTCCCACAATCTAGATCTGCTGTACAGGGACTGCAAAAAGGCTGATACCAGGTCCGATTCAGGTACTTACACTGCTTGCATTGAAGAAATAAATTTACGAGGGGAGGTCAATAAGTTCTTACCCTCACAATGATCTAGATCATCGTGAGGGTATGTTCTAGATCTAGGGATCTGGAATTTTGCAGGTTTATAGGTCGATATCTTAGTAATATGCATGTCAATTTTTGTTTTTGTAGGTTGTGGTGAATTATAGATAGAGCCAAGAGAAATGGAGTAGGTGTCATGCCGGACAAAGTTGAATACCGAGCTCAACTTTCGCCACCACACTTGGTTCTGTGGCAGTTGACGGACGACCTTCCATTGGGTCATCCTGTATATTTGTGCGCCCACACTTGAATTCTCTCTTCCATCGTTTGACAATCTCATATGATGGGCAATCCTCTCCATGCACAGCTGACATCTCTTCATGGATTATTTGGGCAGATTTCCCTTGAAGATGGAGAAACCTAATCACGGGTCGGTATTCAACTTTGTCCGGCAGGACACCTACTCCATATCTCTTGGCTCTAACTATAATTCACCACGACATGCATGCATATTACTAAGATATCCACCTATAAACCTGCAAAATGTCAGATCGCTAGCACATCTAGATCATGGTGAGGGTAAGAACTTATTGGCCTCCCCTCGTAAGTATCTATCAATGATTACAGAGCTGCATTCATTTGTGTCTTTTTTGTATCTGCCTAGAATTTACTATGTCTGATAAAGTATATGACTGTGGGAGGGACATTGAATTTTATGCTCCTTCAGGGGTAAAGAGTAGTGATGAGCCTGGTCTTGGTGTGAACCCAGTTTGCCTGAGTACGCTCAACCCTGCTCAAAACTATGAATGACTAACCCCCCCCCTTCCCTCCAGGGTCAATCAGTGGTGGCAGGCGCATTCCCTTTGTGAAGCATAGCTGCGGGGTGGGAGGGAGTTTTTGCAGTCACAGTTTTGAGCAGGCTTGGCAAACTTATGCAAACTGGGTTAACATCCCTAGAAAAGAGCATTGAGGATAGGTTGTGTACTATATAAAATACAGATGAATGATTCTGCCCCACTAAACGTATAAGAATAAAATGAAATAACTGATATCAGATGTGCTAGGAAACATTGACCTTTTCAATGATAATAAGAACCCACTTTGTGTCACATTGGAGATCCACGAGCATTCTACCACTTCAACATTGTGTTTTTTTAATTACCCGTGGAGTATACGATGATAGCAAGGTGCTAATTTAATTAAATGACCAAAGAAGAGTTGAGACCTCCTGGAAAGTATGCAGTGGCAGCTAGGTGTTCTTGACTGATCATTGCTATAAATGGTATGTGGGTCGTACAAATTCAAGTAATTAGTCCCAATGCTTCTAGTTGGCCCTGGAGTTTCACATCTCATGTAAATTATGAGTGTTGGGACATGAGAAGGATTGCAGCTTGACACCATGACATTTACTTAATGCTGCAAAGTTGAATTAATATACTTTGCATTTACATCAGGCTTTCAGTGAAATGCTACAGTTTTTTTTAAAGTTATATATATTTTTTTCTCCTACTGTAAAATGAATGCAGCATTCATACCACTTAATGGTAATTTAGGGAGCAGATGATAAAACATCATCTGTGTATTGTGCACTTGTCAGCCATCAGAAAGACAACTCTTTCATCAGGCACGTCCTGGCCTCCTGACACGTTAATAGAGGAATCAGGAGGTTACGGGTTATATTTAAATGATGTTCTCAGTCACTGGATCATTGACACTTTGGCTCCTACTTGCTAAAGTGCAAATTATAAATAACTGCTTTCTCAAAGGTGTTCATTATACCTCGTTGGGTCTTGTTATGGAAAATGCAAATGTAATTTAAAAGTGTCAGCCTTTAGAATGAGCAATTACTTGTTCATTTCAGTGCATGTTTTATTGTCAGCGTAAGAGCAAGCTTGTTTTTTTGGTTGAATGTCTTAAGTACTGTAGAGAGTTGCAGTGTTGAAGAAATGCCGTGAGATCCTATCCAGCAGTGATCTGTTTTATCAGAGATGGATAATCTTTATATTGCAGTAGACATTGGTGCATTGTTACCTCTTCATGGCTGTCTTTCATTCAGGTAGGTCCTCTACCAAGCACATCCACTACCAGGTTCAGCAGCAGCAGCAGCTGTCAGTGCTCCTCCTTGCTGGGGTGTAGTAGATAATGGACAAGGAGGCTGCATAATGATCCTTCCATGCAGTAGCAGAATCTAGCTGCCATTGCTGACTTCTCATCCTAAAAATATTAGTGGATTGTGACCTTCTTTCTTCTATACATTGAGTCAATGATTTCATGTGAACTCATATAGCAGACATGCCAGTTATGTTCATAGCAATTTCTCCCTGCTCTCATGTATGTCCTTTTAGTAAATCAGGGACAGTATATATATATAAATATATATGTTGCTTTTTTAGCTATGACAGCATAGCATGTGGGGTTTTTAGACTGGCCTTTTAGCTTGGTGCATGTGTGTTTCATTGCTTAGGGAGGTAGCCACTTCTTTTTTTAATTATAATGCATTCTTAAAGGAGAATTATGAGGTGAGTGATTTACACTTATCCTCATAGTTTGAGCCGACCTGTGACATTGAAACTGTCACACATTGGGTCTATAGATCAGGAAGTGAGCAAACGCATACCGTCGCTCGTTCACTTTCTGATCATCTCCATGCAGGAATTCCCCCCTACCCTCCCCTTTCCGATCCTGGAGGAACGGAAAGGGGAGGGGGCCGGCACTGGTGTCTAGATAGGCAAAGCCCGCTGTCACTCACGCAGCTGGGTGGATCTCTACAATATTGTCGGGATCCGTCTCGGCTGCAGCGCTCTCAGTATGAAGCGAGCAATACGCCGCTATATACTGAGCTTTGGGTGATGGGAGGAGGTTAGTATATGTCCTCCTGTGACCCTAAAGAGAACTATCGGATAAAAAGGTTACCCCATAGATCTCGTTTAAAGCTGAAATCTAAGCAGATATAAAAAAAAAAAAAAAAACACATTAAAGAAGAACTCCATGCAAAGGTTATTTTATTAAGATGTACTCAGTAATACATGTGCAATTCATTTCGTTCCGAATAGAAATTTGGACGAATATCAGCATATTCGGATGCATCTTAATTTCCATATATAAGATATAAGGAATCGGAATGTATCCCAAATTTTTTATAACATTTTCGGAAACATCCTAAATTCTTTCAGAATCTCATTCTGAATGCATTTATGTTGTTGTTCTTGCTAGGAAAAAATAATAAATAAAAAATGATAAATAAAGTAGTAATCCAAAGATCAATCACGTCGTCCAGCGATGTAGATCCTCATCAATAACGATGGACGATGGCCACAAACTTGCTTAAAACAAAAAATTCCCAACACATTTGATCCCGATGAACACAGATCACAAAATGACAGCTCTGCTCCCAAATGTCAACCAAGGGGCAGGGCGAGTCGTCACATCATGGGACTTGTTCCAACCATTTGTTTACATTCCATTAGGGGACAGAGAGCTGTCACAGAATGTAAACAAACGGGAGGAATTCAAGCAAATGAGCACCCAGATTCCTATAAGCCCCCCTGCCCACAGACCCTCACAAACACCGGGCCAGGGTTGTGTGCTGCTCAGATCAAGGGTCTGCTAAGGAATTTTAAGGGGGATTTTTTTTGTTTGTTTTTTTGGCATTGGGGTCACACACACACCCGTTCACACCAAGGCGGCATTGTTTTTTTTGCACGTTTGTACACTACACGTGGGTTCAGCGTACAGTTTTTGCACATTTGTGTACGGTTGGCACATTTTTACACGCGAAAACGCACGCACATGATGATGTGCGTTTTGACTGCCAGCTCAAGAAACATTGCGGTCAATTGACGAGCACGTGTATAAATGCGCAAAAACGTACACGAAAATGGGCAAAATGCTTCTGCTGTGCGTTTTATGGCGTTTCCATTAACTAAAGGGACTAGTATGAATTGAGGGGAGACCGCATGCCATTTTTTTAATTGTTTCTGTGGACTGTCAAAAGTAAACATTCAATGTCACTTTTCTGCACCGAATTTTCATTCGTAAATATTGTTTCATTTATCCGAAAATTTCGGATTCAGACAAATCCGAATACCAAACTGAATTGACTTTAGGACCCGAATCCCAAAAAACAAAATGATGAGAAATACAAACCAAAACAAAAAAAATCCCGGCTGTTGTCTAGTAATGACAAGTTAATGCTGATTGTATGAACTCTATACTTTATCATTTACAGTTTCATTCATGTCGGGAAGTATACAGAGACGGCCCGCTGCAGCTTTGTGAACTCTCATATATGGAAGCGGCAGGGTTGTTTCTCCACCCCTCCTCTCCCCTTTCTCTTTAACAGAACATTTTTTTTTTTTGTGAATGGTTTACAGAATCCGAAATGTTCTGTGACTGGCAAGGGGAGAGGAAGGGTGGGGCCTTCGACGTATGAGAGCCTCTGCTCTCGTTGTACTTCCTGGCATGAATCAAACTACTGTATAAATAATAAAGTACAGTGTTCCTGCAGTTACCATACCCCTAATCAGCAATAACTTGTTACTCTATAGCACATTTTAATAAAACAAAATGGTCTGGGTGTGTTCTTTAAGGCAGCTCTGTAATCATTAGCATATAATTTAATGTGTTTTCTAAATTGAAGCATTTTAAGTATCTGAGTTTGACTTAGTCCCAGCCTCTTGCAGTCCCTGTACAGCAGAGCTTAGAATGTGAAAGAACAAAGCAGCACAAGAAGCCAATCAGTTCTATGTTGACAAGCAGCATGCTGATATGAAGAGAAAGCAGAGTGGCAGAGAGATGAGCTAATCACTGTGCTGCATCTCCTTTCACTGCCCAATCACAGGCTGCGGCGGGGCCAGAATAACCTAGGCTTAGAGGAAGTGCGCTGAATAATGTTGGCCATCAGACTGAGGTAGAAAGAAGTACCGTGGGGGAAATCTATGAATTGAAGGTGAATATTGCGGCAGAATATGATTTTGTTATTTCATCTTTGAATGGGCTATTGATTTGTATCCTATTATTTATGGTAGGAGTTCTGTTTTAATTACATTGCTGATGTGCATATTCCTTTAGTGTAATTTATAGGCTGGCAGCAAACAAGGAGAGTACTGTGTGAACATCAGTGTGATCAGATAGATAGATTCAGGGATCCCGATCCTACATTCACACATACAAGTGTGTCTTACTGATTTATGTATCCTGGCTTTTGTTCATCACCCTTAGTATGTCATCCTATAACTCCTCATATAAGAATGTGCAGCACTGAGAAGCTTGGTGAATTTTTCATGATATTTGCCCAATATGGTCTCATTCATCCATCTTACATTGTTTTTGTAGAGCTCTGTCTATGGAACACTTGAACTCTATGGAAATGTCATTTTTATCCTGTGGTTCTCTTTCTCCATATGAAGACGAGACTCCGTGTGAACTCCGTATACTTCATGTCATTTACTTCATATTTACATTTGTCACTCTGGTGATATACCATTTACACATTCACAGGAAAATCATTACCAGAATGTCATTAGTAAGCAACATTTCCAGCATCTTACCCTCTAATTAATTAATACATCCCCTTGCAAGCTTTTCCTCAGTTAACCCTTTCCTGCTTCAATTCAGCATTCTTTGCTATGCACAGAGGAGAAATGAGGGTTATTTATCCAGTAATGCTGTTCCAGGCACACCCTTATTATTATTATTAGCAGATGGCTGTATAAATAAAACATTTCCACCATAATAAAATTATGTGTAGCACGTTACTTCTTATTTTGACATTTGAGGAAAGCAGTCTTTCTTGCAATTTTATGTTTTTGTATATAATTTGCATATGCGCACATGGCCATTTAACTGATGACTAGCTCAAGGCACACATATACATTGTACCTTCCCACGTACAGGGCTACTACAACCAGACACTTCAGTTATGACAGCCCCTCTGCCTACTGCCATAGTGGAATCACACTCCCCCTTTCATGTAAACGGTCTCCTGACATTCCCTAAATCTTCACCCCATCCCTCTAAACTGAATTTGACACTGCCTGGCCACAAAAAAAAAAGTCACCACCTGGATTTAGCTAAGCACATAGGTAAAAGCCTTCCACTGGATAAGTGTTATGATCCGGGGTTGCTACAGTTGGTCAGGTCTAGATTCAGCAATGTTATGTCCCCCAAAAAATGAGGTCAGCTACCTACCTGAATATACTGAATGACCAGGTTTTTCCATCAATGGGTTTTTTTCTTCCCTGATGGCACATTGGGCATATTCCAAGATGACAATGCCAGGATTCATCGGGCTCAAATTGTGAAAGAATGGTTCAGGGAGAATTAGACATCATTTACATACATGGATTGGTCATCACAGAGTCCAGACCTTAACCCCATTCAGAATCTTTGGGATGTGCTGGAGAAGACTGTACGCAGTGGTGCGACTCTCCCATCATCACTACAAGATCTTGCTGAAAAATTAAAGCAACTATGAACAGAAATAAATGTTGTGACATTGTATAAGCTTATCGAAACAATGCTACGGTGAATGTGTTCTGTAGTCAAAGCTAAAGGCAGTTCATCACATGACTTTGAACTGGCAGCATGTAACGCCACTTTACACATAGAGAGAGTCTATTTGAACTGCCATTTCTTCCCCTCCCCTACCCTTCAAAAAAGAATGCAGCAAAGTAAATGGAATATCATTTATCTATATATGTATATATATATATATATCTCTCTCTCTATATATGTATAGAGAGATATATATAATGTATTTTTTTCACAGATGGTAAAATTCACATTTTAGGCCTGGAGATTACTTAAACCCCCACAAGATATATATGTTTTTAAAGCAGAGAACCTCTACGATAAAAATGGAGCAATTGCATTTTTTTTTAAATCTCACATGATATTAGTGTAACTGTTTTACAAACCCAAAATTTCAGTTAAAAAAAGAAAGTTTTTTTGGCACACATGGTAAAATGCACATTTTAGGCTGGAAGATTACTTAAACCCCCCAAAATTATATAATTATAATTAGGGGTGCACCAATACTAGTATCTGTATTGGTGCCGATACCAAGTATTTAGGCGTGTACTTGCTCCCGATGCCTATCCTAATACCGGTATCAGGAAGCCGGGCAGCGAGTCATTACACACTGCTGGCTTCCTAATTGGCCAGGAAGCCGGCTTCATGCTCCCTCGTCACCAGAGAGCCAGGGAGCATGGAGGCGGCTCAGCTTCCTGTAATGACTCGCCGCTCAGCTTCCTGATTGGCCAGAAAGCCGGCTCCATGCTGACAGGGAGCATGGAGACGACTTCCCGGCTAATCGGGAAGCCTGGCGGCGAGTCATCACACACAGCCCGGCTAATCAGGAAGCTGCACGGCTTCCTTAAAGGGACTTCCAGTATCGGTACTAGGTATCGGCGAAAAACCGGTATCGGTGCATCCCTAATTATAATGGTGGCAGTTTTGGTAACATATAGAAGATAAGGTTGTATTTAGTATATACCGTAGTTACCTAACATGTAAGGCCTCAGAATAGTGTGCGCCTGTGAAACTTGAAAAATGTCTGTAACCAAAAGCTTTTGCAGTTATACATTTAGAGTTAACCATGAATAATGGCCCTAGAATTATTGCACTCTGCACACTGAGCATTTTGTAAGCCCAAGGGCATTACCCTGTACTGAAGGAAGCCCTCTGGAGTTACAAATAAATGTTTCCCCTTTAGTATTATCAGGCAGAGAGACCTGCCAGTAACCCTTTGTCAAGTCTAAGATCCTTAAGTATCAGGCTGTACCCAACCGGCAGTGGCGTCACAAGGGTGGTGCGAAGGGTGCGGCCCGCACCTGGATGACACCATTAGAGGGGTGACACCAAAAGGACTGACAGTCATTTTGGTGTCACCCCCTCTAAAAAGTCGGGCACTCGGTCATGGACCGAGAGCCCGACAGTGTTAGGAGAGAGGAGGGGACCCGGCGGCATATCTCATCCCGCCGGGTGAACATCCCCTCCTCTCTCTGCCGGCGTCCATCATGAAGATGGCCACGGGCAGCCGTCAATGAGATGACCGGTCGGCCACGATGATGTCACGCGCATGCGTGATGACGGCACGGCGGGGTGTCACCCGGTCTCCGCTCCGGGTATATATGATTACTGCTGTTCCTATAACCCTTGTGCCACTTTCAGATACCTGTTAAAGATCTTTGCCTGTTTTTCAACGATCCCTGTTGTCCGTCTGTTTAACCATGACCTTGCAGGACCACAACCTTGCGAGGTGCTATGGTGAACCCCAAGCGGTTTCTTAGCCCATGCGCCTCAGCCCACTTCAGGACCTACATTCACCTAGCTACACAGAGTCTACTATTTCACCCATATGCCATTAGGTGTAATTACCTCAGGTTCACATGTGAGAAGAAGGGGGAAGGATGTGAGCCTGTGCAGGTGTCTTGTTTAGGACAAATTGTCCATTTGCTCTCTGAAATCTTGAAACCTCTACTGCCAGATCTGTGGGGGTTATAATGGATTGTCAAATAATTGTCAAATAAGGTAAAAGACACATTTACAGTAAATGTACAGAGATTAGATGTTTCCTGGTATATTATATTAACATTTTCTAGCTATGAGGAGTTGTGTGTGGACCTGGCTGCGCCTTCTATGCTGTAACCTACCCATACACATTAAAGTGTATGTAAACCTTAATAATAAACTTCTATTATTTGCTGCCTTTTGTTCTGGTAAATAAACCACTGAAAGTATTTTGGTATATCTGTTTGTAAAAAAAAAAAAACAAAACCTGTTGATTGTGTCAAGAAATTTAGAGCTGTCCTGTGTGGGAATCAGTAGTTTAACAACAGACAACTGGGCCGGGCTGATTTATGGCTATGTTGGCCAATTAGATGGCACTGAGGAGTATAGGAAATTCCTATACTCCTCAGTGCCATCCAGGGGAGGTAGTGCTGTGCAAACAGCATTAGCACAGCTATAGGATGGTAGACAGATTTATATATCAGCCCCCAAGTCTTGCAATTTTAGTCCTCAAAACGGCATGTGGTGTCAATCCTGCATTGGTGTATCTGCACTTTCTCTCCCATGCGGTTGATGGTGTAAATCCACCCTAGCAAACTTGGCGCTATAAACTCACTGGCCACTTTTTAGGTACAACTTGCTAGTACCGGGCTGGACCCGTCTTCAGAATTGCCTTCATTCTTATTTCTTTAGAAAGTTAGGTCCATATTGACATGATAGCATCACACAGTTGCTGCAGATTTGTCAGCTGCACATTCATGATCCGAATCACCTGCTCCACCACATCCTGAAGGTGCTGCATTGGATTTAGATAATCAGAAGATGGGTACCCTGTGGTCATAAAGGGATAGACATGGCCAGCAACAATACTCAGGTTGGCTATGGCATTCTAACAATGCTCAGTTGGTACTAAGGGGCTCAAAGTGTGCCAAGAAAATTTCCCCCACACCATTACACCACCAGCCTGAACCATTGATACAAGGCAGAATGGATCCATGCTTTCATGTTGTTTACACCAAATTCGGACCCAACCATATGAATGTCGCAGCAGAAATTTACACTCTTAGCTGACAGAAGTGGCATCCGGCGTGGTCTTCTGCTGCTGTAGCCTGTCTGCTTCAAGGTTCAACATGTTGTGCGTTCAGAGATGCTCTTCTGCATATCTCAGTTGTAACAAGTAGTTGTTTGAGTTACTGTTGCCTTTCTATCAGCTTGAACCAGTCTGCCCATTCTCCTCTGACCTCCGGCATCAACAAGGCATTTTCGTCCAGAGAACTGCCGCTCACTTGATATTTTCTCTTTTTCAGACCACTCTCTGTTAAGCTGCCCATACACCTTACAACCATCGCACGACTTTTGTTGTGCGATGGTTGTAAGGTCATTAAAATTTCGTACGATCTGCCCATCTTGGACAGGTAGATCGTACTTGCGATCATCGCAAGCCCTCCCCGCTGAGGGGAGGGCTTCCAATGATTGCAGTGCTGAGCTGGCAGTGTGCGCTGGCGCACACCGGCCCGTGCGGCATTCGTTTTCCGAGCACGCCACCAACCCGCCGAAAATCATACGATTTTTGGCAGGTTTTCCAGCGTGCTCGGAAGACGAAAGTCGTGAGACCTTACAGTAGAAGCGTTCGCATGCTGCCCATACACCTGCCGATTATCGTACGATCGCGGGATCACGTGCGTTTATCGTACGATAATTGGCAGGTGTATGGGCACCTTAAGCCAGAGTTCCAAAGTCACTTAAATCACCTTTCTTTCACCATTCTGATGGTCAGTTTGAACGTCAGCAGCCGTCTTGATCATGTCTGCAAGCCTAAATGCATTGAGTTGCTGCTATGTGATTGGCTGATTAGATATTTGTGTTAACAAACAGGTGTACCTAATAAAGTGGCCAGTGAGTGTATAAATCTACAATGAGAATACTAATACTAATATCATGTTTCGGTAAAGTAAGAAACCTCTTTTATTGCTTTTCTAATGTCACCCATCTGCTATTTCTGTCACTTCTACAGGGCAGCAAACAGCTTCTGAACAACTACCCGGTATACATCACTAGTAAACAATGGGATGAGGCCGTGAACTCCTCCAAGAAAGATGGAAGGCGGCTCCTGCGATACCTCATCCGATTTGTGTTCTCAACAGATGAGCTTAAATATTCATGTGGCCTTGGGAAAAGGAAAAGGTCAGTGCAGTCAGGAGACACTGGTCCTGAAAGACGTCCTCTGGATCCTGTTAAAGTAACGTGTCTCAGAGGTACTGCATCTTTTCACTCCGTGTACTCTTCCTCCTTTCTGTCTCTTTCTAGCAGGCGTCCTGTGATATGCTCACTTGTCATTTCTTCTTATGTCACTCATGTCTTTCTGTATGTACCTTGTTCAAGACGGTATGCTGTGCAGCGGAGTATTCACCAATCCTAACAATCAACTTCTCTTATTTGCTCCCTTTTGATCTTCTAACCATACTGAAAACATTAAAAGTGTTTTGCTATATCTGTTTGATAACTGCAAAACAAAACCTGTCAATCCTGCCAGAAATCCGATAAGCTTCTAACTCCCTGTAGTGGCCTCTCAATGCTGCAGTAAAATTCCAGACATTCTCACGAGCCCTGTCTGAGATGAAATACAGAACACCTCCTCCTTATGTTATAGGGATAAGGAGAGGGGAAGATGGTCTGTTGTCCTAACACACATTCTGTACTAGGGTGACAATGCTGTTCCTCTGTAGAACAGTGCAGTGAGTGTTGTCATCCTGGGACAGGAAGTGTGTTACTTGCAGGATTACCCGGTGAAAGTAAAGGAAAGAAAGCCTGAAAAAGGCTGGCTGAAGAGGCTGGTAAGCTACAATGTATTTCATTATTGTACTTGGGTTAATACTCTAAAGCTGAAAACCAGTCAATACACAGTTGAAACACACATGCCAACTGAGAATTTTTGTGCACTTTTGTAACATTCACACTAGGGATTCACCGATACCGTTTTTTCGGTATCGAGTACGAGTACTGATATTTTTTTTTGGTACTCACCAATACTGACACCATTAAGGAAGCCAGGCAGCATGTAAAGACTACTCTAGCAGTTTTACACTATGTGCCATCTTGGTGTTTTATTGTGAGCGGATAAGAGAGATTTGGGAGAGACATCAGGCGGACTCATCATTTTCAGCTGTTGGTGATTCGGTGGTGAGGGAGACATCGGACGCCAGGGAAGTTTGCAGAGCGTTTGAAGACCACTGGGTGGTCAGAATGATCTGGTGAGTGCGCTAGTGTTTGTGCACCTGGAGGTGGATCACTGGTGATTAATTGACGAGGAATTGAAGCACAGAAGTCACGAGTGATTGTGGAACTTTATATGCAATGATTATTTGACTCACTGATGTAAAGAAAGTGAACACAAGGATTTCATCACATTCATTTTTGATCATATCAGTTTTGGGAATAATTTCATATGGACTGTATATAAGTTGGAGTGAACATTTTGTATAATTGTCACTAAGTATATGCACTTAGAGTTTTATAATATTAGAGATAGCGCAGTGTCTTTTGTTTAATATAATGTGTAATGACTCCCTGTCCGGCTTCCTGATACCAGAAGTTCAAGTATCGGGCTATTCATCAGAGCATTTGGGCGAGTACTTGCCCAAATACTCGGCATCGGCACTAGTATCGGTATCGGTGCATCCCTAATATACATCCCTGCCAGACAGTACAGTCAGAAGGGTGATGTCACGTTATCTCTAACAGTTAAGGAATACATCTGTGTCAACAGTGCCTGCTGATTAGACAATTAAGGATCCGCAATGCACTGATAAGTCATCATCTCCTCTCACTCTTCTCTCTCCTACTGTCAGCATCTTACCTGTCAGTGCATGTGCATGCAGCAAAGCCTGATTGACTCCTAGCGCTGCTCTTCCTTTTCAATCTGAAGACAAATTCAGGTGCTTATGCTAGTTGTATGTAAAAATATGTTATTTATAAAGGAATACACAATGGCATGAAATAATTGTTACTATATGTCGAAACAAGGGTATCATTTATGCCCATTGTGATAAAAAAGGGAACACAGGATAACAGGATGGTTAGCAGGAAGGGGATCAGGTTCTGTGACAGTGCAGTGCAGTTATAGCATTTAAGAGAATGTTGCTTCAAATTTCATATATGCACTTCAATGCCCTGGACCATCCCACATGCTGACACTTCATAAGTACAGAGAGAAGAGGTCTGTACTGAAAGTCCAATGTAAGATCCAGTACTGTTATACATCAGCCCCATGTGCATAGATATTTGAGATAAAAAATGATACATATGGTTATTTAAATTGTATTTTGAGCTCTTGTGTATACATGAGTGATATTAGTCTGAAGACAAATAATACTAGCAGGAGATATGAACAGTTATTCACATTTAACAGTATGGGAAACCACAAAGCAGTAAGTGAAACCACAAAGTGATCAGTATAGCTGATACTGCACCTGCTGATTTCATGAAGACAGATTGTACATTCATTCTCATCCTATATGAGCAGCATGTGAAAGTAGAAATAATGTTATTTAAGAAGCTAGAACAATTCTTGTTGTGCTAACTGAACATAATCTCATATAAATATTCATATCTGTGCTGATATTCTGGAGGCCTGCAGTGGTCAAATATTGGTGTTTCGTTCAATACAATTCATTTTCAAACCTACTTTTTGTAACTATTATGGTCAAGCTGGACTATGGGCACCAACAGTATGCATTGAAAGCTAAAGCGCAGATAAAACACCATTTAACAATACTTTTGTTACCACCAAAAAATAACAAAATATATATTTGCATGTAAAGTACATGCAAAAGGTAAGTAAGACATGTACGTACCGGAATCTGTCTTGATTTTAGCCCTCTGTAACCCTTTGGACAACAGTATTCACAATGGTAACAGGAGGGATAGCACCCTGTGCCAATTACGGTGGTGCTAATTTTGTATAATAGACATGTGAGCATGCTTACAGCAGGAGACAGCACAGGAGTGACCCATCTTAATCCAGGCTGTATTGCAGCAGCAGATCTGGGCCTATTACAAAAAAGGGCTCCCTTTGGCTGGGCCCCAGGACCTTTGATGCCACATGCTGATCAGGGTACTTTTAGTAAATAAAAAGATCCTGGCCAGCTTCTGCCTTTATTTCAAGAGTGGTGTGACCACATAGTTTGGCCCCAACATAACTAAGAAGCATTACCAAAAGAATGCACATCATCTCCTGTTAGAGGGACTGTAAGTAGCCAATCAACACTAATGTTAGCAGGCCCTTCTAACACTGACACCTATAAAAGTGGGCCCTTATCCCACTGACCATCAATGTTAGAGGGCCCATCTCAGCCTGACACCAATATAAGTCTGTCCTCCTCCTAATTATACCAGCATACACAGTCTTTCTACCACTCATATCAATGAATGGAGCCATTTCCCACTGACTAGCTATGTTAGTGGGTCTTTATCCAACTGAGCACCAATATAAGGGGGCACTTCTCCCACCTATAACAACATATGGGGCTCTTCTCCCACTGACTACCAGTGTTAGTGGGCCTTTATCCAACTGACCACCAATATAGAGGCCACTTCTCCCACTTATACAAATATATGGGGCCCTTCTCCCACTGACTACCAATGTTAGTGGGCTTTTCTCCAACTGACCATCAATATAAAAGCCCCTACTCCCACTTATACCAATATATGGTGCTTTTCTCTCACTGACCACCAATGTATAGCAGGCCTTTTTCTAGTGACTACCATTGCAATGGGACCCTTAACATTAATTATATGACAAGGGTGGCCATACCCAGCAATATTTACTATGAGAATACCCAATTCAAGCATCATTTTAAAAGTTGCATTATGTAGGGGCATGGTGTAAGAATATGGTCAACTAAAGGTATTTTCAGCATGCTGCTAAATTTGGGTGGGGGGGTGGGGGGGGG